>NW_026126571.1:9802500-10215000 GCF_943737965.1 Phodopus roborovskii | reverse complement strand
GGGTCTTCCTCACATCTATTAACCCCATTAAGAAAACAACCTCACCTAGACAATGCCTCCTGGAGGTATTGTCTCAGTGCCTTGGCCCACGTGGTTCAGATTGAGGTGAACAGGCAAAACTACCCATCAAAGCCACCAAAGACTGGATCAAGAATATTCATAGTAGCATTATTTGTAATCACCTCGAAACAACTCAAATGCCTACCAATTGGATTTTTGAACAGACCATGATACCCTCATACTGTGCCGCAATGAAGATGACTACAGTTCAGTGGTAGAGTGCTTGCCTAGAACGGGCGAGGTCCTGAGCTTAATCACCAACAGTGAAGAAAGAAGGAAGACAGACTACAAATAAAAACAAATTTTATATACTAAATGAATAGAAAATATAGTATATACAAAAACAAACAAATGCAAGCTTCATTCAGCATCCTAGATAGGCTCCACAAACCAAGTTATCTCTTCTAAGAGAACCAGACACAAGGTGGTCCTGTTGTAGGACTTCCTTTATACCAGGTCTGACAGTAAGATAAACTAACCTATGGGGTGACAGGAGAGTGATGTCATGGGAAGAGGAGGATTAGGGTGGTGACCAGAAGGAGCCACAGGCTATCTTCAGAGAAGCTGTGCTGTTAGGTCTTGACTTGAGTGGCCACATGACGTGTTCTCTGAGAATCCCTCACAATTTTGAGAAATATTATATTTGAATGTTTGAATATTTTTCTTTTTATATGTATATATGTGGTTGGTATACATGCATGTGTGTAGGCACACGTGTGTATGTGTGCATGTGTGTGTGTGTGTGTATATACAAGGATGTAGAAACCCCAAGTTAATTTTGAATGTCTTCATTAATCACTTTTCGCTTAATTTATTGAGGCGAGGTCTCTAGCCAGCTTGGCCCATGGATTCCTGCCCCTGCTTCTGGAGTGTTGGAATTTCTGGAAGCTGCCAAGCCTGCTCAGCTTTTGTATAGGCTCTGAGATCTGAACACAGGTCCTCATACTGGTGCAACAAGTTTTTATTCACCGAGCCATTTCCCCAACCCTTACTTCAGGATCTTTCAACAATATTATATTTCAATTCAAATGTTTATTATTCACAACTTTTATATGTAATTTTTGTATATCAGGAGTATGAGAGTAGCCCTTTGCAAATGGGAGTTATTTAAAATGAATTTTTATTTATTGTATGTGTGTGGGTCCTTTGCCTGCATGAGTGCCTGTGCCCCACATGTGTTCGGTGCCTACAGAAGCCAGAAGCAGATGTCTGGTCGCCAGGAACTGGGGTAATAGACCATTGTGAGCACCATGTGTGATCTGGACTTGCACCTGAGTCCTCTTGAAGAGCAGCTGGCCAGTGCTCTTAATTGCTGAGCTATCTCTCTAGCCTCTGAGACTAATTCCACTAGAAGAAATGGCAAAACCAAAGCAGTGTCTAATGTGGCTTCAGGGGGAGGAGGTGGTTGTACTTCAAACCCAGTCAAGGAGCTTGTGGCAATCTCTTTCAGATTTGCATCTGATTGTTTGGAGGTTTTCCCCATCAGCCCTGATTTTGCTCATTAGGGATGAGTGCTGACTGAGAATGTGAGACAGGAAAACGTTCTCCAACGTTATATCTTACAGGGCTCCGGTTTACCAAGACACCCCCTTACAGCCACAGAGACAGCAGCTGCTCATGCTTCAGTAACCACAGGAAAACGCGCTTCAACACCTAAGTCAGATGCACACCAGTGTCAGAGTGCAGCAGCCGCAAGATCAGAAGCAAACTGGGCCAAAGCAGCAACCTCACCATCGGGAGCCAACTCAAGCTTCGTGCACGGTACCTACAACTTGCCTCATGGCCCTTGCTGGGACAGCAGGCTCCACATGGGATATATACAAACCTATGTGCTTGGCAGAGGGATCTCTTTATAGACTGTTTTCTATAAGATCTGGACATCAGTGAGGGAGGTAAGCAAATACATCATCAGCCTGTGTTTCTATACCTATCTCCCCCCCCCCACCCCGTCCCCTTGATCCAAGTATTATGGTAAGGGCAGATGATAGCATTTTCCCCTGAACCATCAGAGAGCACGTGTCCCTGACTGAAGGCTTTGTTGTCATTTCTAACTCCTTCCTTGTACCCTCTCAGCCAGGGAGCACCTGCCATCAATCTCCATTCTTGATGGAGCATTTGCCATCCACACAGGTCTCACAAATGTCTATACGGCAGACATCAGTGTTCTTATTGCTAAATACAGTTTTCCAAGTCTGGGTCTATCCAGTTGACTGGATGACTCGTGTTAACCTCTAGGCTTGTCTAATGCCAGGAAAATAGGTCAAGGGACCTGCTCCTTGATTGTAGTTGGCATCTTCGTAGTGTTTGCCTTTACTTCTGGCTCTGGACAACTGCTATTCCAGGAGTCACGGAGCTGCCCTCATCATGGATGGTTTAGTTACAAGCTTGCCCACAGATCCTTTAGTATGAGTAGAGCTGTAGCATTTAGTAGTCAGTACCCAGCATGCATAGACTTCCCCAGTATAGATCTCAGGGGAATTGAGCATGGGAGGGACTTGGCCTCTTCAATACTGCTCCATCCTCCTCCTCAAGGGAAACCCAGCTCTTCTGGGGGCATGGAGGGCAAACCAATGTATCAGATTCTTTGGGAACGGGACATAGGTATGAAAGAAGAAGACAATAACTTCTATTAGTGCCATTTACTAAAAGCCAGGAATATTCTTTGTCCCATGGAATGATCAAGAACCATGAAACTCCTATCCATCAAGATCTGCTATCCCAGTTGGGGGAATAAGAGCATCCCCATGGTTAACACAAACTAACCAAGATGACCAAGCCAATGGATGTTTAAGGAGGCATCAGAGACTCGGGCTGGTTCCTGTAATCAAACCTGTCTCAGTGTGTCTGCACACCATCATCTTAACCAGCCTAAGGGAAGATTAGGAGACTTCAGTCCTGTAACTACTATACAATATACTACTCCACAACCTGTGAGCTTGGATGACTCTGAGTCCAAGTTAAGAGCTGAAGCCCTGGCCAGCACCTTGGTTGTAGTTACCCTGGTTGGAAAGAGTAAGTTTGCAGGTGATTTTTAAATATTTATTTCCTTTATTATTATTGTTGTTGTTGTTGTTAGTTTGGTGTGTGACAGATTTTCTCTGTAGCTTTGGAGACTGTCCTGGAACTCACTCTGTAGACCAGGCTGGCCTCGAACTCACAGAGATCTACCTGCCTCTGCCTCCCGAGTGCTGAGATTAAAGGCATGCACCATCTGTATCAAGGTTTAATAAAGATCAGGGTAAACAATTAGGCCGAACAGATGTTTATTCAAGGAGAAATAACTCACAACATAGACAGGTGAACACCAGCAGGTTCCTGCTTCCAAGAATTCCTCTGGATGCCCTCCTGTCCCTGGGCGGCTGGCAAGAGAGCGCTCTCCTGTGCCTCCTCCCACCTAGTTCCCCAGATCACTTCCGCCCCTGGCTCCACCCCCCACAGAAGGAGAAAAAGTGAATATCTCACTACACACCTGGCATATTTATTTATTTTTATTTTATGTGTATGAATGTGTTTGCCTACATTTACAAATAAGCAGTGTCTGGAGAGGTCAGAAGAGGGTTTGGATCCCCTGGAACTGGTGTTACTGATTGTTGTGAGCTACCAAATAGGCTGTAAGAATTGAATTTGGGTCCTCTAGAAAAGCCATTCACCACTAGGCCATCAAGTCCCAGATTTTTGTTGTTTTGATGTCAATGTGTGGTCGTTTGTTACACAGCAATAGACAACATGTCTATCATATTCTTGAAACCAAGTTCAATTTCACTGGTCCTTATGTAAAAGAAACTAAAAAGCAACAGGTTTGTTAGTAGATTTGCCTAGGACACATTAAACCATACAAAGTAGAACTCAGCCACAGGAGCACTGCCTCCTAAATACCCCAAAGCTAAGCAGTGTGCTAACCAGCCCATTAGTGACAAGCAAAGTTTACCATACCAGGTTGTGAGTGCTCATCAGAATTGGCCAGCCATTAGGCCCATCCCCAGAGACCACGCCTCTAACAGGCAGCTCCAGGGGACTGATGCCCAGGATCACAGCTGCCATTAAGTCCCCTGTGCTCTTATCAGGAAAAGCATAATTCTGCCAGGTGGGCAAGATGACCCTGGGTAGCTGCTATTTGAAAAGACATTATTTGTGTGTTTAAGAAATCTGACAATATCCAGACTTGCAGTCTCCTGTCTCTGTTTGAATTGTTCAAAGTGTAACCTGGGGCGGGGACCCAAAAGAGATTTAAGGATGGCAGTGTGTGTGGAATGCAGAAACCTCAGGAATGTTCGTCTAAGTAAAGTCTTCTGTTCCAGGCTGGCTCCTCCTTGGGCATTGGGCACAGCTGGACAAGCGAGTAAAGATCTTTCCCTTCATCTCTAAGTGCGAGGAATGATGCCACTCTGGACTAGCACGTTAGTCTGTAACAGTCCAAGAGGTGTCCCTGTGCCCTTAGCCAGCTCCTCGTGGGCCTCAATGCCCCTGAGGCTCGTAGTTAATGTGGCTTGTTGGTTTGCTTCCTTGAAAATGTCTTTCTCTTTAGTTATGACAGTTTTGTCCTTCATGACTATGACTGGGGAAGGCTGTGAACAAATCTGTATGTAGGTGCGCATGATGCACATGGATGTGTGTGGGCACGTATGTGTTTACTCAGAAGTAAACTTCAGGCATTATTCTAGAGCCATCCACCTTGTTTATCATTTGTTTGATTTTTGGTTCTTTGAAACATCGTTTCTCTGTCCAATAGCCTTGGTTATTCTGGAACTTGCTTTGTAGACCAGGCTGGCCTTGAACTAAGGGAGACCTGCTTGCTTCTGCCTGAGTGCTGGGATTAAAGTGCGCACCACCACTCCTGGCCACCATTTTTATTTTGTTTGTTTGTTTGTTTGTTTTTTAATGCATTCTCTCACTGTGAGCTGGGACTCCCCAGTCAGGTTTAGCTGGCTGGTAAATGAGCCTCGGGATCCACCTGTCTCTGCTTCTCCCGCAGAGGAGTTCCAAGCTTCTGTCCCCAGGTCCATCCTTTTCACACAGCGGGCCACAGATTCAGCTCACATCCTCGTGCTCTCCAGGCAACACTTTGTCAGTTGAGCCAGCTTCTCAGATGTGAGTTCAAATCTTGCCTTTACTACTTCTTAAACAGGTAAACACCTGCAGTTTCCTTCATTGCCCTAAATCCCTCTAAAATATAGGGATAGGAAGACGGCTGTACCTCAAAAGAGTCACGAAGAGAGACTGAACCAAGTTACGAAAGGACTGGGCACTCTGCCAAGGAGCGTAAAACATACGCAGATGAGGGGTGAAGACCTGGCTGAACGTGGCCAAGTCTAACCCTTTGGTCCCACACTTACCAGAGGATTGGGCCCATGTTGGGGCATTCCCTCCATCAGGGCCTCCCTCTGCCCCACCGGAAGTTCTCCATTGTGTCCCATTGCAAGTTCTTTTTCCCCACTTTGTTTATCTGGCTCACAGGAAACATTCCTAGTAAAACCTCAAGGGACCAACTTCTTTTGTGCTCCAGGGTAGCAGACAGATGGCTGCCGGCTACCATAGAACTCCAACCCCTGGGGGCCCTGAGGAAGGGACTCAGAAGTCAGTTGGGATCAATTCACACCATAAGGCAAAACCGAGCCTAGCCTGGCACCCCAGGATAAGGTGGAGTCAGAAGATAAGGGATTCCTTCCTTCCACCCTAGACACACACACACACACACACACACACACACACACACACACACACACACACACACGTGCCTCAGTCTGGGCTGAGGCACATTCAGTCCCCTTTCTCTCTGCCTTCCTGCAGAGCGGTCACACCAGCCGCAGCCCTAACTGCTTTGAAGGCACCAGCCTCAGGGGAAACTCAGCTCCTGTCTTGGTTGTGGGAACAGAGCCATTTGGCAGGCAAAAAGAAATGGGCGTTCTGGAGAAGTCCGAGACCTCCATGAATTACCCCAGTGAGACTCTCCCAGCTCTTACTTATTGTAAATAACAACAACAACAACAACAACATGATGGCAACATGCAAGAGAATTTTTAAAAAGGGAATAAAAGATGACTCATGATTGGAGAGCCCTGACACCCACAAGTGTCTCTTCTGAGTTTTGGCTATAAACTTAGTTGCATGCTATCTGTATCGGCCATTCGCTCTTTTCTTTCTTTCATAAAGGGCACTGTGTATCTCAGGCTGGCTGGAACTCTATGTAGACAAAGATGACCTTGACCCTCATGTCCCTGCCTATGGAAGCTATCTATGTGCCGCATGCCAGTTTATGTGATACTGGGGTTGAATTCACAGCAAGCACTCTAGCAACAAACTATATCCACAGTGACTTCTTTTTTAAAAAATTTGTCATTTAGCTGGATGGTGGTGGCGCACGCCTTTGATCCCAGCACTTGGGAGGCAGGTACAGTTCTGTGAGTTCGAAGTCAGCCTGGTGTACAGAGCAAGTTCCAGAATAGGCTCCAAAGCTACAGAGAAACCCTGTCTTGAAAAACCAAAATAAAATAAAATTATCATCTAATATACTCTTTAAGTCCTTTTTTTTAAGTATTAATACAATTGGTCTCCTCCATTGTTTCTGTTTTTGTTTTGTGTCTGTGTGTGTTTATTTTTTTTCCAACTGCAAATATCCCAGCCAATTTGATTCAGGCATAATTAATGATCCCTTATCCCTGGAGCACTCCTTTTCATGGCTGGAATCTTGGCAAAGCTGTGAGTGAAAGGGAGTTTGTTTTCTGGGCCCATGTGCACCGCGGAGTAGATCTTCTTTCTTCTCTGCTAACATGTAACCTGAGAGTTCCCCGGTCCTATCCCCATCTAAGCTGCCCTCTGAAGCTGTGCCCTTGGTCAAGGGCTTTTTAAAAGGTAATGCTATATGTTTGATTTGTTCCTCCCAGGAAAAGCAATGTAAAATTACAGGGAAGCCAAAGAGAATAAAAATGTCATATGATGGTTATAGTGGTGTAGGCCCAAGGAGCTTGAGGCAGGAGAGTTGCTAAGAGTTTGAGACACATCTGTCCCTCCTCTCCCTCTGCCTGGGCTGCACAGAGAGTTCCAGGCCAGTTGGGGTTACACACAGAGGCAGCATTGCTATCGGGCCTATATGCCACCGTTTGACTGCGTTTCTTTTTTTTGTTTGTTTTTTTCCCCTTTCATATTTATATTTTATTTTATTTTATATAACAAAGTCCAATTAAATGAAAACAAACATTTATACACAATATTTGGGAATTTGGGCGTCGTTCTTTCCAAACTACTTCCTGCTGGTAAGGGGCGCTGTCATGGGGGATCATTTCTATAGTTCGTTTGACTGCGTTTCTGTTCTTTTTTTCTTTCCACCACCTTCCCAGTTTATCCCAGAGCTGACTTGTGTCATGAACGATGGCAGAATAGAGGGATTCCAGGAGAACAGGCTGAGGTCTCAGGCACTTGTTAGTTAAAAACATGCACAAACAAGCACAGGGAATACCACTTGCAGGGCTTGGGTGGTTAGTTCAGTCCGCAGAGGAACCCAAAGCCTCATCTATGGGGATGTATGGAGGCAGAGAGGAAATGGTTTCTTTCGAATCTTCGTACTCTGTGTTTCCACAGCACAACTCTCTTCAGATCCTCCTTCTAGTCCAAATGTTATCTTTTCTACATCTTCTGAGGCTACTCACTGCTAGCAGGGAAACGGAAGCATTTCTGGAGATCTCCTTTAAGTCATTCTGGTTTCTGTGGCCAGTGATAGGAATCCTTTCTATTTCTAGAAATTACTGCAGATGCCAAAAACAAAACAAAACAAACAAAAACAACAACAAAAAACCCCACAAATCCAAATCCCAGCCTTTTAAATATAGAATTTACCTTGTTTGTTGCCCTATCATAAATTAAAACTGAAGATGTTTAAGAACATTTATTACACCAGGTTTACTGGCATACAACTTTAAGCCTAGGCCTCAGGAGACAGAGGCAAGCCAAGCTCTCTGTGAGTTTAAAGCTAGCCTGGTCTGCTTCTAAGTTTCAGGCTAGCCAGGTGAGACCCTATTTAAAAACGAACCTAAAACAGCAACACCTTCCCTCCAACCCCAAAAGAATATGCATTGCTTCGTTAAAAATAATAAACAGAGGCCTGGAGAGGTACAGCTCAGCGGCAGAGCACTGGGCAGTCCGAGTAGTGCCCATCTGTCCGAATATAGCCCTGGATTTGGTTTCCAGCACTGAAAAACTAAATACACTGTAGTTACTGCCCTTGATTTATTAGCAGTCCTACCATATGCTAGAGTCTGAAGCTTCTCTGAGGCCAGCAAGTAAACCTTTGAGATCTAGTAACTGATTCTAGTGTGTTATTTTGGGGACTTGAGGGGCAGATCTTATCTCCAGTAAGTGTGAACCAGGGGAATAAGCTTAAACAGATGTGAGGCCAAGGCAGCCTTCACATCCTACTCTTCATCACCCCAACTTAGACCCCATCCTTGCAAGTTAGGGTACTTCAGGGAGATGTCACCAAAAGCCAAGAGGCAGCAGGACGTCTGACCCTGCAGGCAGGCCCCAGGCTGGTCTCCAGGGGACAGAGGGTGAGGTGCTTAGCATTCTCCATGCAGCTGTCCCCGATTCCCCGGCAGCTGCCCTGTCTGACCAGTGGGGCCAACTCTCTTCCATTTCTCCCCTTCTAGAATATTCCCAATGTCCTCACTTTAAAATCATACAGATATTACTATTTTTAATGAAAGCAGAATCCACCCACCCTATTCTCGCCTGCGTTTTTATTCTTGGCATTGACTAGCCAGATAGCATTCCCACCCCCCACCCACATCTGCTCTCCACCCTGGGGAAAGAACAAAGATGTGTTCAAACCTGCTACTCGGTTCGAGCTGTTGGAAAGGAAACGGTGATAGCACTCTTGGCTTGGGGCTGGGGTCTTGCTCTTCAAAATGAGAGAGGAGGTATTGTTTGGTCGGGAAAAGGGGTTCCTAAAGCTAGCCCAAGTCCGCTTCCTGTTTGTACAGCCTCTCGTGCTGTTGTAAACGCCCAGCCTGCCCCCAGCCTGCCCTCACTTTCACTCCAAAGCTTCAGCTTTCTCAGCTGACACACAGCCACAAGAACTATCATGGGACCATGAGCAGCCTCAAAACAGAGTTTGATATGTAGTAACCAAGAAAATTGGAGCGGTATCTTGGAAGACATGTCTCCAGACTGTCAGAATACCCCTTGAGGCTGAAGGCAAGCCGTTCCAAGTAACAAAAAGGAAGGCATCTGTGCCTTTCCCCCTATACACGTGCAAAGGGTCCACATCCTCAGAAGACCTTGGCTTCCTATAATATCATTTACTTTGTGGTTTGGATCCCTTTCTTGTCGGCTTTTCTAGAGGATCATGGGAAGAAATATCCTAAAAGGGAGATCCAGTCCAGTTTTAAGTGTTTTAATGCTCCAGATTTGAGATTTACTAGATGTGTAAATTGTATGGCAGTTCCTTTCCAGAATAGGGTGTGGGAGGCGAGGGGATCAGTTGTTTTCAGGCAAATGGATTTGAGTGCGCCAAGCCCAGGTTCTGATCTTGGTTCTGCCACTAAATGCCTCCAGTGGCTTAAAAGCTATTCATCCCCTCCCCCATCTCAGTTCCCCCTTCTGTTAAACTAGGTTGACTTGGGTAAATAGTGCTATGCCACTAGGTACAATATAAGGCCGTTCTGGCAGGGCCCAAGCCCGGTGGTTCTCAACCTTCCTAAGACTGCGACCCATTAAAATCGTATAGCCCCAACCACAAAATAATTTTCACTGCTACTTCATAACTGTAATTTTGATACTGTTATGAATAGTAATGTAAACATCTGTGTTTTCCGATGGTCTTAGGGGACCCATGGTTGAGAACCGCTGGTCTAGCCTGTCTTGGACCTTGTGTCGCGGGCGGGACTCGGTACCCAGGACCAGTAACTCTAAAGACCCGAGAACAGCTGGCGAATAAAGCACTTGACTACGCCGAGCCCCTTCATTCCCTGGCTCCGTGATTCCTAATTGGATGCTCACAGCCAAAAGCCCCCAACTGGTCCAAAGCCGCCTTTGGTTCCCCGGGCCGCCTTCCACCATCTAATCCCGGGCAAGCCTGGAGAGAGTTGGAGAGAGCCCCAGGCGCGGGGAAGCCGCGTCCCAGGCCTCCAGGCGCCCAGGCTGCTTCCCGGCTGGAGGCGCCCTGCTCCCCCTCGCTCTACTGGGCGGAGGGGGCTGCCTGCTCCGGGGCGGGGCCACAGTGGGGCCCCGCGCACTGTGATTGGTTCGCCAAGTCCTCGTGACGCGCGACCCCGCCCCCTCTCCGCATCCGCGCCGGGGAGCGGACCGTCCGGGGCTGAATGGGCGCGAGCGCGGCGCCGGGGGCGGGCTGGGGCGCGGGGCCTGGGGCTGGCGTGCAGCCAGCGCTCCTTCCCTAGCATGCGCACGGAGGCGGCGGGCGGCGCGGAGCGGCGGCCCCAGAAGCCGCGAAGCCGAGCAGCGGCACCTGCCTGCCGAGGTACGTGGCGCAGCCCCCAGCCGGCATAGCGGACTCCGGCAACCCAGGCAGCGGCGATCCTCCTTTGCCCACTCGTTCCCGGGGCCCAGCGACTCCTCCCCAGCCCTGCGACGCCCGACGCGCCTGCTGGGGGACACGGGCGGAGGGTCGCGGCTCCGGGCCGCCTAGATCGGCGCCCCCGCGGCCGGCGCAGGTGTGGATGCAGCGCAGCGGGTAAGGACGACCCGACCCGCAAGGCAGGTCCAGCCGAGGTGGCCTTTTTCCACGCCGCTTGATTCGGCGGTTTTTAATTCATTGCTGGAATCTTCTCAGCCAGCAGAGCCGAACTAAGTGTCCCCGTGAGTGGATTGGGGAACCCTCTGCAGGGTCACTAGTGGCCCCTGAACCTTCCCTGTGTGTGCAAATGGGTAGATTTCTGCTGATAAAAATCAGCTTGTGACCTTCCCCGCCCCCTCTGCGGCCAGTCCTGCGGAGGAGACAGTTGGGGCGACCTTTTTGGTTCCTTGGAAATTTTAAACAGTGGTTTGCGGAGAGGGTGCGTTCTTTGTGCATGAGCTGTTTTGGTTTTTGTTGTTGTTTTTGTTTTTGTTGTTGTTGTTGATTTTTTTAAAAAGAGAATATTTGGCAGGACCTCAGTGAGTAGAAATGAACTCCTGTCCCTACCCCACACCAGCTGGATGACCTTGGCAGACAGACACTCATCCTTCTGTGGGGGGCTTGCTCTCCTGGTCTGTACTGGAAAGCTTGACCTACTGTTTGGCTGAAGTCTTTTCCAGGCCAATGGGTTTGTGGTTCTAACCATTTAAAATAAATCTATCATCGAAGAGAACTCTGCAGAATCATTAACTGACTTGAAAATGAAATTTTTATACCTCTCCGTCTTAATTCATGTATCTGGCCTTTGCAAAATTAGGTGTCATTTACTTAAGGGGGGGGGGAAGCGGTTTTATGTGTTATGCTTTTTCTGGGACTGATGCAGGTTCCTTCAGCCAAGGGCTGTGCTGGGTTTTAGACTCACAAAGGAAGAAGACTCTCGTCTTCTGCCCTCTGGTGTCTAGCCAAGCCTTCCCTTGGTTTATTACTGTAAATCCTCGTTTACCTGCAGATAGACACACATGCTGGAGCTGGCAAGAGGTATCCGTGTCTGTGGAAAGAAAGGACCAGGCAGGGCAGATGTTGGTTTCATTTGTGCAATTCCCTGTCCCTGGCATCTCCCAGCGGTAGCTAACATTTCTAGTTGTGGAGCTGGGAATCACCTACTTCCAAGTGTTGGGACAAGAGAGAATTAATACCAACTCCCAGAGCCCTGTAATCAGAATGCTGAGCATCTTGACACCCATGTCTGCCATGTGGTTGACACCATTTCTGTAAGGTGGAGATTTTGGTTAGTGTTGATAGTGTTTCCTTGAGACTTTGAAAGAAATGAAGACGATTGGGGGTCTTGATGGCTGTTTGGTATTTTTTGTTGTTGTTTGGTTTGGTTTGGTTTGGTTGATTGGTTTTCGTTTTTGACATTGGGTGTCGTGTAGCTCAGGTTGGCTTTGAATTCACTGTGTAGCCCAGCCTGGCTTTGAACACTGATCCTCTGGCTTCCCCCTCCCAAGTTCTGGAATTACAAGCCTGTGTCAACATGCCTGGAAGACAGAATGCTGGGGGCCTGGCAGGAAATTATAAAAGCACACAGATTCTGGAAATCCATTCAGTTTGACGAGCATTGCTGTTTACCCCATGTCATCAAAATAGGTTAAGTGCTGAATGGTTCGGGAGGCAGTCAAGAAGAGACACCTGCCCTCTACTCTCTGCTCCCTCACTGGGCTGGCGAAGCCGCAGGAGTTAGCCGCTGTCTCTTGGGACATTAATGGTGCGCCTGGGGTCGCTTTTAATGTCAGCTTGATACAAGCTGGGGTCATTTGGGAAAAGAGAACAGCAATTGAAAAAAGATGCCCCCACCAGACTGTCCTGTAGGCAAGCCTGGCCGACATTTTCTTAATTAGTGACAAATGGGGGGAGGGCCCAGCTCACTGTGGGTGGTGTGGGTGGGCAGGGATTCCTGGGTGGTAGAGGAAAGCAGGCTGAGCAAGCAGTGAGGGGCGAGCCTGCTTCTCCATGCCCCTCCCCCGCTTCTCCATGCCCCCCTTCTCTATGCCCCCCCACTTCTCCATGCCCCCCGCTTCTCCATGCCCCCCCCCCCCCGCTTCTCCATGGCCTCCGCTTCTCCATGGCCTCTGCATCAGCTCCTGCCTGCAGATTCCTGCCATGCTTCAGCTCCTGTCCTGACTTTCTTCATGATGAACCTGGATGTGGAACTGCACGCTGTAATTAAACACGTTCTTAGTTGCTTTTGGCAGGGTGTTACAGCAATAGAAACCCTAGCAAAGACCTGTGGGAAGTAGAAAGAGTCACCCTCCACACCGTTCTAGCATTGGAGGAACACTTTATCCTGTGCTGCCGGTGGAACCAGGAGGATGGATGGCCATCACCCTCTGAGGGCATGCTCTAGGTTCTTGTCTAGCTGGGAAGGTTTGGCACAGAAACAACGAGGAATATACACGGCAGCTGCTGAGGATCGAGAAGCAAGGACTGGGTCGGTGTGGGTGGCATAAGTTAGCGGAGGCATCCACTGGAGAGGGTGTGACTCACAGGCCCAGTGTGACAGGAAGCCATAAATATGGATGGTGGCACAAGGGCCGTCCTGGAAGGAAACCCCAGCTCAAGCACTCCCATAGAGGAGTGGGGTGGGTGAGGGAGGAGGGGAGAAATGAACTGAGAGGTTGAAACCAGCTTACCGGACACCAAACAAGGTACTTGCAGCTGGAGGTGGTGTGCAGGCTTGTCAATCTTAGCACATGGGCAAGAGAATCAAGAGTTCAAGGTCAGCTGGGGTATTCGAGACCCTGTCTTGGTGTGTATGTGTGTGTGTGGTGTGTGTGTGTGTGTGTGGTGTGTGTGTGTGTGTGTTTGTACACATGCAGGCACATACACAGGTAAAGCCAGTGACATAATGCAGTGGTCTGAGGTGCCTGCTGCCCAACGATCTGAGTTAAATCTCCAGAACCTACACAGTGGAAGGATCCAACTCTTATGACGGCGTCTTAGAAACGTGTGTGGGTTCGGGGGAAAATAGACTAACGTGTATTCCCGAGCAAATTTCCATCCTGAACATGCACCACCTTCAGTTCAAGGGACAGAACATAACCAGGACCTGTTCTGTGCCCAGTCACTGCCTCTGTTAGCATTACCTGGCCTTCCTTCCTTCTCTCACACTGCATGAATGGAGACCCACGGGGGTGGGGGGGTGGGGGTCTTCTTTTGTAAGCATTAAGTGTCAGAGGCCTCCCGGGGCTGCCTGTAGTTATGCTCACCGTGGTTGCTGATGAGTTTAGTGCGGCTTAATCTGTGATCAGTTGTTGAATGTTTAGGCAGCTTCTAGTGTTTGTCTGCCCCAGATAGTGCTGCTCTAACTGCTCTAGTGCCTAGCTTTGGTGAAGTGTGTGTGCATTTCTGAGAATCTGTGCTGTGCAGTAGGATTACTGGGTTATGGTTTTATTATGGGCTTATTGCTCACCTGGGGGATCCCCAGGCAGACTTAATTTATTTTAGTCATAGCATTAACAATGGTGGGAGCTCCTCCATCCTGAATGATGAAGGGGACAGTTGGCAGTTGATGGTGCAGGAGTTGCTTCTACAGTTGGTCCTATAGGCTCCAGGCTCTCCTCCAGTCCCAGCACAGGGCAGACTGAGCTCCAGCTCTGAGCTCCATGGTCCTGTGGTGTTGAAATGTCTCTAGTCAAACTACTTAGTTCAATCTTAGTCTCCATACATCTTGCTGCAAAGAACCTCCACCCAACCACTATGACTCTGTTTACCTATAGGAAATAGTAGCCTTTTTCTTACTTGAGTTTTGTGATACAAAGCATTTTTGCACTTCAGTTACAGCAGGGAAAAATACCCAGGGGTAAATTTTTGGATCATGAACCAACACCTATACTCGTGAATTCTCTTTTTTCCTCTTTAGACTTAATAACATCTGGGATTATAATAATTTAAGATTGAGTGATTGGGTTTGATCAGCTCAATAAATGGCATTTAAGAGGTCTACTTTATGAGAGACACTTAAGCTTTTTAAATGTTGCCATCAGTTTTGAAATCATTTGCTTATGTATTTGTGTTTCTTAGTTTATTTTTGTTTGTTTGTTTTTGGCTTTGAATTTTGAAAGTTCCTGCCTCCCCTTCCAAGTGCCCGGGCTACAGCCGTGGGCTACCACACTCCATTGCGCTGTTTTGTAAGACTGTCATCTTCACGACGGCAGGTTTGTATATATGTTAACGGAGCAGGTGCAGCTCTTCTGGTAGACAGAGAATGTGTCCTTCATGGCTCTCTCCGCCCTCCCGTTCTTCACTCCTTTTCTGGTCTCCTCTTTCTTTATCTTGACTCCAGCAGGCAGCAAGACAGTTAGGAGGACAGAGTGGCCTCTGATCTTTCCTTCTCTTAGCTTGTCACTCTCTGTGACCTTAGTCGGCTGGGGCTTTTCAGCTGGCATAGGCTTCCACTTTATCTTCCTTCTATTTTGGTGCTCTCCAGTGGAAAGAACCTGAACCTGTAATTTAAAATTGTTCTAGTAGCCTACCTTTAAAAAAAGTACGGAGAAGCTGACTGGGACTGAGGAGCTGGCTTAGTGCTAAGAGTTCCTTTCAGAGAACGGGATTCCATTCCCATCACCCACACTAGGCAGCCTACAGGCAGGGTATGCAGGGTGGGCATACACACAAAATTACAAAATAAAAATAAGGGGCTGGCAAGATGGTTCCGTGGGCAAAGGCCATTGCTGCCAGGGCTGACAACCTTAGTGTGACCCCCAGGACCCAGATGCTGGAAGGAGAGAACTCAGAAAAAAAAAGAGCATGGCCTCCACAGGCATACAATACACAGTCACAATCAAAATATAACGAAGAAGAAGAATGCAATCAATCTCTGAAAAAGTAAAAAGGGAACCGGCAGATTCAAGTCTCCATGTCTCTGGAAGATACCGACTTCTAAACTCACATGCACCTAGCAACGCATAGTGACATGCTTCCAACCGTAGGTGAAACATTACTGAATACTATATACTCCATTAGTCACACTAAACCTTCAAACCCTGCCCCCACTCTCTACACTGTAAAGCAGGAGAAGCCATCTTCCCACTCTGTTCTCACCTGCTGTAGAACTGTTACACGGATTAGCTGACCTCACTGTAACCCGGTTTGGTACCACTGTCCCATCCATTTTACAAAGGAGGGCATTGAGATAAAAAAGACATTTCAGAGTTTGGAGTTAGGATTTAGACCTAGGCCTGGAGGTTGTTGATGAGGCCACTGTTCCCACAGCTTGGCAGCAAATAATGTATTCCCATCCCCCGGAAGGGACCCTGTCGGAATTGGTGGCATTGCTTTGAGGTGGCTGAGGTAGCTCTGTCCAGGTTTCTACGTCTCTAGTGCAGCATCATTGTTCCCCTGGGTCTCCATGGCAGCCTTCCAGCTGGTATTGCCTCATGAGGGAGTTTCTTCTACATCCAGTTACACTTAGAAAACCCCTTTTATCCCTCTAGCGTAATCTCAACACCTACGCTAGGGACTGCTCGTTTCTCCCTTAGGCTCAGCGGATCATCCCTCCGCTGCCGGCACCAGATACGTACCCCATGTGTGACTGAAACCTGGTGTGTCTGTTTCGGAGCCTGCCCAGATGCTGGCTTAAAATATTTGGGGCCCCTCAACATTTTATCCTGGGTGGAGGATAAAGTCCCTCCCCAAGGGACCATTGGTAATTAACGGTTGTTGGAGAAGGGTTGTCATTTTCTTCAGTGGAGTAGCTACTAATAAGTTGTCTTTGCTGGGGCAAGAAACACTAATTAAACTCTGGTCCACAGCAAAAGCAGTCCTGAAAGTGGAAGGGAGATTTGTTGGGAGGCAGAGGCCTGGAGGCGTGTATAAAAATGAGTACCATTCACTTATGTAATGTGTGAAACTGTCAAATGTAAGTGTCTCAGTTGGGATTTCTATTGCCGCGAAGGGACACCGTGAGCACAGCAGCTCTTAATTGGGGCTGCTGTACAGTCTCAGAGGTTGAGCCCATTCTCATCATGGCGGGAAGCGTGGTAGGGCACAGGCGGACGTGGAGAAGGGGCTGAGAAAGTTCCCCTCCTGGACCAGCGGTAGCGGGAGGGTGGCACTGGGCCAGGCACACCTACCAGTGCCGCTGCCCCGCCATTTTCACTCAGACTGCCACAGTAAGAAAATGTCTAATGCCACTCACTGCTGCGGCCATTTTCACTCAGACCACCACAGTAAGAAAAATTTGTAAAAAAAAATAATAATAATAATAATTAATTAATTAATTAATTAAACAACAACAATAATAAAGTGTTCAAGATAAAAGGCTTCCTGCCAGGCATAGTGGCGCACGCCTTTAATCCCAGTACTCTGCAAGCAGAGGCAGGCGGATCCCTCGTTCAAGGTCAAGCTGGTCTACATAATGCTTTCTAGGATACCCAGGGCTGTGTAGAGAGACCTGACTCAGAAAACAAAAAGTAAAATAAGTAAACAAAAGGGTGCACGGTTGGGGTGTGAGAGGCCACCTGTGTTGTGTCTCAGTCACTTCAGAAGTGGGGGCTGATCTGAGTTTGACCTGGCCCAGACACCGTCTCTTGCCTTTCATCTCCCGTTCGTTCGTTCGTCAGTTGCCAGGTCCTGCACTGTGCCTGTCACTTCATTGTGCTTCCTGATTTGGGGTTTAGCTGATGTGTTCTGCACCTGCCCGGCGAACTCGGTTTTTATCGGCACTGGTTAATGTCCCAACTGCCTAGCAAACCCCCAGCGCCCGTCCCCACCAGCCTGGCTCCCTCCGGAGTATATCTAAGGTCTGTTTGGTAATGTTATGGTCATACTTTACCATCTCAAGAACCTGACCTTTGCCGCTGCTTTCTGGGGTGGGGGATGGTGGCATCATAGTGCCTTGTCCATTGTCTCATCTGTTTTCCATTGTCTCCGAGCATGCGGGGGAGGTCCTGATGCTGGACCTTTATTTGTGTTGGCCTCACAGTTGTTTTTTCGAACGGTCTGTCCTTCTGGCTTTCATTTTCTCCTATGAAGTATGATTTATTCCGCCTACCAACTTATCTTTCCCTTTTATAGGGAAATCTTCCATTAAAAACTTCACTTCTGGAGTCCGCTATGTTCGGGGCAGGCAGAGATTGCCACAGACTTGTTTTACCGTAGCAGATTCTTTGACGGTGATAATGTGGTCATGTATGCCCCCCCCCCCCACACTGGAAAGCTCTCACATAAGCCACAAGGGAACTCACAAGGAAGGAGAAATCGTCTGGACAGTTTTCCCGTAGCGTCCTGTCTTGCTCCCTCTGTTCTCTTTGTCTTTAAATGTGTCCCCACTTCTGCCAATAAATTGTCTTGAGAGCTATACCCAGCATCAAAACCTTGCAGGCTCTATTACTTTAGGAATTGCTCCTCCCAGCTCAGCCACCAGGTTCTGAGGCGCCTCACTCCTGGGTGTCTCCTGCTTGACCGCCTTCTTGCCCTGCTGGCTTTGGCTCAGCAGCTCAGTCACCCTTCACAGCCACGAGCTCAGTGATCTCTTGACCACCCAGGGCCTTGGCCTTGCCCTGCTTAGGTTATCATCAACCACTGTCCTGCTTAGAACTGCTGAGTGGATGTCCCGGTGTGGTGTCTTCTTTGTTGACTCTTATGACCACTGTCCCTTAGACCTCCTTGTATCCTTCCTCAGCACACCTCCAAGCAATCAATACGTTCCATCTACAGCACACTCTGAAATCTTTTTCACCCTTGGAACATCCACTCACTGGCCACATCCTTGGGAGGCCTCCCCGATTTCCTCTGTCGGACCTGTGGCTCCTTACCCATCTGCCACCCCACTGTCTCATTGTTGATGCTGAGTATTTGGGAAGTTCCTGGTCCACTATTCATTGGAAGAGTAAAGGGATGATGCCCTATTTATTTTCCTATTCTCAGTCCCTGGTATGTAACATTTGCTTATTTAATGTTTATTTAAAGGGTTATAAATCTGGGCATGGTGGTTCATGACCCCAGGGAGCTCAAGGCAGGAAGAGCACATTGGATTTAAGGTTACTTAGTTTAAAACAAAAAACCAAAAACCTGAGAGTAGGGAGACTTGTTAAGAGAACAAAGAATGCCCTACCCTGCAGGGCAGCCCCTCCTAACTGAGGCCGTGTGGGAATTTAAGCCGTAATGCCCACAGGCAGTCTGTGTTCTACATTCACTTCTCTCTTATGCTTCTGGAAGGATGCTAGTTGTTGGCCATCCTTGGGCCGATTGACAACATTAGCCATTCTAAGCTCTTCGTTATGGGGATGCCTCCCTAGTGGAGTATCAGTTGAAGAAGCTAATATGGACGACAGCAAAATTCTTTTCATGTAAAATCATATGAGATAGAGGTTGAGCGGTATAGATAAGAGCAGTAGCAGTGCTCGGGGGTCAGACAACGCCTTGCTAATCTTCCCACTGTCAGATATTCCTGAGTTTCTTACTTTATCAAAGCCAGAGTTTGAGGCTGGGGAGATGACTTAGCGGGGAGGAGAGCTTGCTGTGCACCTGGGCGAAAACTGGGTGTAGCTGCAGTCTGGTAACCCCAGGGTTGTGGCTGGGTCCAGACAGGAGCTAAAACAAACAAACAAAATGGAAGGAATAAGACAGACAACAATAGAGGAAGGCACCTTATGCCCTTCTCTGGCGGAGAGAGGGGGGGTGAGGGAGGGAGGGAGGGGAGGGGGGGAGGCGTGGCCTCCCAGTGTGCTACTCTGACTCAGTGCATAACTTGAATCTAACGGTGAAGAAACATCAGATGAACCCCAACTGGGAAATGTTCTACAAAATACTTTGCCTGTACTTTTTAAAGAATGCCAAGGTCACGAGAGATAACAACCGTTTAGATTAAAGGAAGCCAAAGAGACATGACATTGGGCCTCACGTGTGATCCTGGACTGTGTCCTGGAAAAGGGGGAAAAAATCTTATTGTTCTTTTTGTTCACAAGTCATCACTGAACTATTAGAACCCAAGGCCTTTATGTTAGAGCCTAGTTTTGAAACCGTGTTCCTGCCCTGCCCTTGACCATCGTGCTGTGCTTGCATAAGGAGGGACTTTGTTTCTAGGAAAATAAAATATTCAGGCCCATCATGCCTGCAGCTTGCTCTCAGGTGTTTCAGTAAGTTATGCATATTACGCACTAACAGGACAGCAGAGCCTATGTTAGCCATGGGGGGTAAATGAGAATTATTGATGCACTCTTTCTCTGTGTACTAAAATAGTTTGGAAAGCAAAGTGCAGCCTCCAACTCCAGGTGCCCTGACACCATGGCACCAGAGGCCGTGGCATGGCTGCGTCTTACACGGCCACTGCCGCTCATTTTCTCTACTATTGACTACTTCTCAGCATGTTTCTCTCCTGGCCTCTCTGGGAATAGAATGAACCAAGTCTCTGCTCCGGATTCTTCCTGCCATGCCCGTTACTTCTGCTATTCTAAGAGGCTTCTGGTCTGTGGCTGGGCTTAGGGGCATCTGGTCAACCAGCTCTGACCAACCCATTTCCTGATTTAAACTGAACCTACCACAGTTCTATGACGGAAGTTTCCCACAGACTTTGTGTGCAGTGTGTTTAAAACCAAACACGGGATCTGTGCACTGTAAGATGTTGTGGTCCAGCCCTCGATAGCAGATAAAGTACAAGCCCCAGTGTTTGCCCGTTAAAGGTGGGTCTGCCCACATTGGCAATGTGGCGTTCATACACTTGTAATTCCATCACTCAGGAGGCCGAGCAAAAGGATCCTGAATTTGAGTATGGACTAATAGGGAGATGCTGTCTCAAAACAAGACCTTTCAAACAAAAAGTACCCCCCCCCCGTGCCTTGAGAGAGCCCCAGTTGTAGAAATCTTTCAGTAGAAATCTCACCCTTCTAGAGGTGGCATGTCTTCATTACATTTGGAGACTTTCATACGTGCATACTTTGATGGTACCCTTAGCTCTTCCCCCAGACTCCTTCACCCCTTCCAGATTGACTCCAATCTGTGCCGCCCCTACCCCCAACTCTTTTTCAACCCAGTCCCAGAAGCCTTTTATACTCCAGCTGGTTCCCCTGTGGAAAGGTCGTGGTGGGGGCCAGTTCTTGGAGCCAGAGGAGGATCTCCAAGTTGGGGCTTGTAACAGATTTGTTGGGGGTGGACTGCAGAGGGGCAGCTGCAGAGCTCTTCTGGACCTGCTGAGCTCCAGGGGGCGGAGGAAGGGAGGTGGTGTGTGTGTGTGTGTGTGTGTGTGTGTGTGTGCTGCTCTTTCCTACCCTTTCAGCCTACTTCTCCCTGCCAGCCTTCCTCTCCCACCCTTCAGGGCTGTCTGCTCAAGCCCAGCCCATAGCTGCATTCAGAGAGTGCGCGCGTGTGAGTGCGTGTGTGTGTGTGTGTGTGTGTGTGTGTGTGTGTGTGTGTGTGTGACTTTAAAAAATAATCCCTCCATTCTTTCTTTTTTGGGAGGGGTCTTTAGTCTAATTCTTCCGTTTATTCCTGCTTTCATTCTCTCCCCCCCATGACCCCAACATTTTAGTGCCCATCTAGCTGGCCAAGCTAGCTACCGTTCTTACTTTGAAAAGTTAGATGAGTGAGGATTCTAACGTCCCAGAAAGGAAGATGAGCAATAGGAAGCTTACTCCCAACCCTGTTCTTTGTGGATTAGTAAACTGTCTCCAGTGCAACTTGGCCCACATCAAATGAACAGACAGTTGGGCGTTTTAATCTTCCTGATTCCTTAGGGGGTGGTGGCATCAAAGAGATCCGGTTGCTTTTTCTCCCGGGCACACCCCCTCTAGTACATGGGATTTGATTGGTTTACCTGCCCCTTCCTCGGCTCACACACGTTCAAGTGGTCTTATTTGTGACACTTAAGAAACAGCTGGTGAGACTAGAGAGCAATATAGTTAGGGTGACCAAGAAACCGAAGGGCAAGGTGCATACATGCGAGGAAGAGCCAAGGAGAAGAAAACCCAGAGGCCCCAGACAGTTTTGCAGAGTTTTTCCAAGAAGTGCCCTGAGCGGCGGAAGAGCGCGTCCAGCAAAGAGAAATTGAAGTTTGATGAAATGGGAAAGACAGAGAAAGTACACTGTGGTCGGGAAATGAAAGAGTATGAACCAAGCTAGAGGAGGCAAGAATAAGACCCCAGATGCCCGCGGGAGGCCACCATTTGGGTATTACTCGGCACTGAATTCCACCCCAAGATCAAATCCACACGTCCTGGCATCTCACCGGAGATGTAGCAGAAAAGCTGCGTGAGATGTGGACCAACTTAGTGACAGTGGAAGGTCACCTTCCATTACCAAGGCTGCAAAGCTGAAGGAGAAGCATGTTGCTGACGTAAGTCTAAAGGGGAGTTCGATGATGTCAAGAGTCCTGCTGAAGTTGCCTGGAAAAAGTGAGAAAGAAGAGGATGGACAAACCTTTGTCTCCTGTGAATACCTCAGAGGAGAGAGTCGTGATTGGTGCACTTCTTATTTGAGCCGTATCTATTCCCCTGGTCAGGTTTAACTACACAATTGGTCACGCTCATATTGTAGTTTCTTAAAGTGTCAGTGATTTACATGAAGTGGCCGTGAGTGTCCGGAGTGCCCTGAAACTGTGTCAGAGTTGTACATAACTCCAAACATTTTTAGAATGAAAAGGCATACCCATGTTCTCCTCACTGTGCACTTTGCTGTTAGTGTGACAGGGTACTTGAAGATGTTTCCGGCATTTTGTTTTCAACTCGTAAGGTAGTGTTAACTATAAAGCTATTGGCTAGAAATCCTGAGTTGTCAACCGTACATATCCACAACAGAACAACCCAGATAGATGTCTTGTTTGGTGTGGAAGCCGTGAGGGGGAGATGTCTTCTGAAGGGGGCCATAGCCTAGGGCGTGCACTATGGGCTGGGTGTCTATCTGGCTTCAACTTGTCCTGTTTTTGTATATAGTGGCATAGCATTCTGGTGACATTCTCAATTGTGGGAAAGAGGTGAGGGTTCAGCTGCCATGGGAGGTGTTTGGGGCCGTTTTTAAACAAACAGTAGGATTCATCCTTGTCAGCAGAACAGTGGTTTTGCTCCTCGCGGAAGACAGACCCTTGTAACTTGGCTCTGTCTGCAGAAGAATCTTGACTGTCTTCAGGCCGAAACCTGTCGTTCTGCCACGTGTTTATCTCTGCTGTGAAAAGCTTGCTGAAGAGGAGGATTGCTTTTTAAGTGCTGCACCCACATAGCATGAGGGGACTTGCTTGAAAACAGGCATCTTCATCTGAGCCTGCCAGGTGTTACATTCTGGGCACGAAGCGTAGGAATTCCAGTGTTTCACCGACTCAAGTGGGTCTTGTGTCAGGGCCAGGTTGCTAACCCTGGCTGAGATAATAGAGGGAGGGCTTTAAGATTTATATGTACACATGCTTACTGGGAGACGGTTGGGGAAGCCTCAGCCACCAGCACTTTCTGTGGTTTTTGATACTGTTAGGAAACTGCATATTAGGGAAAGTCAGATGCGACCCTGCCCACCCTGTGGAAATGGGAGGGGGTATTGTGTTTGGGGTGGGCCCCCCAACTTGGGTGATGGGAGTAAGATTGGGTGAAGTACTCCGACAGCAGGAGTAGCCGGCTTTGTTCAGCTCACCTCTGTGTGTGGATTCAGGCCAGTGCATGTTTATTGTGTCGTATACCCTTGACAGGTAAGGGCCAGACCACTATCTTGATAAACTAAGAGATCCTGAAATTGAACCTTCCAACCCCAACACAGAACACTAGATACCGAAATGCAGACGTCTTTAGTTTCTCTTCTTATTTCCAGTGTTGCATTTCGTTCTGACTGCTATCTTGACTTTGAGACGAGGCAGTGTTGAAATATCAATACCTATAATAACTGTCCCAACGTGCCAAGTGTGCTTTTTGTCCCTCAGGAGTGTGGCAATAGCTAGGGACGTCTTCTAAAAATCACTACATTTTATTAATTGAAGTCGTGTGTGTGTGTGTGTGTGTGTGTGTGTGTGTGTGTGTGTGTGTGTGTGTGTGTGTGTGTATTTGTAGACCTGAATGCCATGGCGGGAGTCTGGAGGTCAGAGGACAACTTGTGGGAGTCTGCTCTCTCACCATGTGAGACTGGGGTTCACATTCAGGATGTGGGGCATAGAAGCAAGTGTTTTTTCCTAGTGAACCGTCCTGCTGCCCGAAAGACATTTTAAAATACGATTACTTTTTATTGTTATGTATTTGCCTGTGTGAGTTTATGTGCACTAAGTTGGCAGAGGTGCCCGTGGAGGCCTGAGTTCAGACCCCTGGGCTGGAGTTGCCTCATGTGTGTGGGAACCAAACCCAGGTCATCTCCAGGAATGGTAAGAACTCTAATTTTTTAACAGTGGAGCCATCTCGCCAGCCCCACCGGATCGGATGATGGATGGGACTGCCCCTTCCCACAAACTATGAAGCTGAACATGTCTTGAAAAGACCAATTGAATACCTTGTCTCTGTGGTTACAGGCTAGGATTCTAAGTAAGCCTGTGTGTGTGTGTGTGTGTGTGTGTGTGTGTGTGTGTGTGTGTGTGTGTGTGTGTTGCCTTCTAGAATGGGAAGAGAAGTTAGAAGTCAAGGGCTTCTTAAGGGTAAGGTTATGCTCCTGGGTGATCTTATTATGGCTCGGTGAGGTTTACAACACGTTCTGTGACACATAAACATACGAAAGTGGCCACCATAGTACAGAGTAATAGACCTGTCATCTCACAGTTTTTTTGTTGTTTTTTGTTTGTTTTGTTTTTGTATGTTTGTTTGTTTTTTTTTTTTTTGTGATTAGAGCAGCTGAAGTACACTTAACCTAATAGGAGTCCCTCAAACATTTTAATCTACTTTTTAAAGTTGCTTGTTTTGATTTAGGATTTTTAAGACAAGCCCAGGCTGGCCCAGAACTCTGTGTAACCCAGGCCTGCCTCATACTCAGCAGTGCTGGGGTTATGGCGTGTGTCCCACACCCAGTTAGTAGCATTAGCTTTAGCCTTCACATGTTACATTACATATCTGTACTTGTTCATTCTATGTTTCCCATGGGCTTTCTGTTTCCTTCCCCTAACCCAGCCCGTGGTAGCCGCTGGTGAATTGCCTGTATCTGTATTTTGAAGGTTTTTGTTTTGTTTGTTTTTCAATGCACGTGTAAGTAAGATCAGGTAGGATTTGTTTCCAGCTTATTTCACTCAGCAGTGTCCTCGGTGGGCCAGCATGTTGAAGCAATCAGGAAACAACCGTGTCCAGCATTGCTTCAAGCTGCCTCTCCCTTTGGGGTAAGAATAGAAGAGAATTGCATTTTTTACAGGCGCCTATCCTATTGCAGCCTGGCCCCTTCGTGTTCGTGCTAGCTGCAGCGCTGACTGCCATGCCTGCCCCCTGCCAGCTCTTAGACTGCTCTGCTCCGTGGGCGGCGGACACTGCTGCTGAACATCCCCTCTCCGGCAGCACACCCACTTACTGTCCTTGAGATCCGGCCACTTCCTGGCAGGTTGGCTTCCAAAGCAGAGCTCAGCCATTGTTTCCTCTCTGTGTCCCCTTGGGGACAGAAAGGAGCAGTGAAAATGGCCCTTTCCAGTGGGCATGTCAGGGTCCATGGCAGCCCCTCCCCTAGGTTAAGCAATTTAAGAGCATTCTGTTCGAGGACTAGTATCCAGCTTAAATGATGAGAGTTCTAGAATTATCTAAAGCCTACAAAGGCACCTCCCTTCCTTCTTTTTTTTCTTCCCTTGAACCCCAGGCTGTGGCTGGCAGTAATTCGACCTCTACCTCCCGATTGCCGGGATTGCAAGTGGGACGAACCACGCCCAGCATAGATTGCCTTTTTCTTAATACTTGGCTTCCTTCAGTCTCACTCCTTCAGGGTAGCCGTTTCCAAGTTAAGTTTGCACTTTGTTCTCCCACACTGTGACTTTATCTCTGTAAGGATTTTATCTTCCTTGTCCCTATCAGTTCCAGACTTACCTATTTCCTCCTTTACTGCAGGAACTGAATTTTACCTGGGCAAGCGGCATGCCCAGTTTATGAGAAGCCCCAGCCAACTCTGCTGTTTGGGAGGCCATGGCAACTTTGATGTTGGGGAGGCTGTGGTAACTCTGCTCTTGGGGAGGTCATGGTATGTTACAGGAAAAATAAGTGGAATCAGAGACTGATATTGGGGTTCAGGCTTCAAGCTGAAGATCAGAAAAGCAAAGCAGCGGGCCACTTGCTCTCACCTCGAGCTCAGGCTGAAAGGGCTGATCCACACGTGTGCTCTTCACCAAGTCTCAAACTCTAAATCCTAGGATTGAAGGTGTGTACGGCCACCTCCAAGCTTCTGGCTGCTGGGATTAAAGGTGTGTGCCTGGCTTCTGTAGCTTGTGGCTGTCTTTGCTTTCTGAATCCTCGGGAAAGCTTTAATAATTCATAAACAATGTGTCACCACAATGGTAGCTCTGCTGTTGGGGAGGCAGTGGCAACTCTGCTATAAATGGAAGCTGGGAGGGGCCTGAGAGGTTTGCCTCTCGTGACCCTGGCAATGTCCCTAGCAGAGCTCAGCTTGCTCTCACAGGTGACCCTACCTTGAGTTAAGGGGCTGACTCTGGCTGCAGAAAGAGGGTGGCTCTACAGAAAAGGGGAAAGCTGTATGTTGCATGCAGCCAGCATGGGCTTGAGCCATTTAGGGCTTGGGCAGGAAAGGTAGGGACAACCCTAAGTATTCCTATTCGGGCTGAACTAGGGCAACCAGGAGCTTTACTAGGCAACGATCAAATTTACAGTGTTACTGTAACCACCCCCATGCATTCGTTATAATTTCCTTTATAGTTACACTATAAAGTTACACTATGTAGTTACACTAATGAATTGGTGGCTTTGGTCCCATTAATAACTGAAGCTCTCGGCTTGGCATTCCCACAGGTAAATAGCATGAGCTTCTGATTACTACCCATCATTTCTGTTATTGCTGGCATCATCAACAGTAGCAGCTGGGGTGGAACAGGCTGAACTGTATACACCCCATTAGCTGAGACTCTAGCCCATGCTGGGGCATCCATTGGTCATAGCATTTTCTCCTTATGCTGAGCCTGCGTTTCCTCAATCTTAGGCACAGTTCACTTTATTATTACTATCATCAATATAATACCCCCAGCCGTAACACAGTACCAAACCCCATTGTTTGCATGGTCGCCTTTTACTCCTCTCCCTTCCAGTCCTAGCTGCCGGAATCACTGACAGATAGCTAAATGTAAACTCAGCATTTTCTGACCCAGCTGGAGTAGGTGGCACAGGCCTCTGCCAGCAACCTACTTTGGTTCTTTGGTCACCCCAGCGTTTATTCCTATTCTCCCAGGCTTTGCAATTGTTTCCCACACTGTCACATACTACTCATACCAGTTTGCCAGAGGGACCCTGTCATAGTTAGGTTTCCTATTGCTAGGACGAAGCACCATGACCAAAAGCAACTTGGTGAGGAAAAGGTTTGTCTGACATGCCATGGTGTTAGTCAGGGTTCTCTAGAGTAAAGAAACACAGAATAAATCCGTCCCCATCCCTGCCCCCCCATCTTCAGTATGTGCTAGAATGTCTTTACATAGACTTCCTGCAGAAGGCATAGTCTTCCCATCTCAAAAGATCCCCATTTAAAAAGGTGTCTTTCCATCTCAAAGATCCAGATTAGAAGTGGATCTTTCCGCTTCAAATTAAGCAAAAACCTGCAACAGGTCTGCCCCATTTGGGGGTTTTAGTTGATTCCAGGTGTAGTCAAGTTGACACCCAAGAACAACCATCACAGTCATCCGAGTCAGGGTAGGATCTCAAACCGGAGGATCCTGGAGCTGATGCAGAGGCCATAGAGGATGCTGCTGACTGGCTTGCTCTCCATGGCTTGCTCAGCCTGCTTTCATACAGAACCCAGGACCAGCAGCCCAGTGTTGGCCCCACCCACAATGGGCTGGGCCCTTCCCTGCAGACTTGCCTATAGGCCAACCTTACCGAGGCATTTCTTTATTGAGGAGGCCTCCTCTCAGAGGACTCTAGCTTGTGTCAAGTTGACTTAAAACCGGCCAGCACACACTCCAATTCTGCCTTCTTTCTGCCTGCACCACACCCCAGCGCCAATCCTTCTCAGGCATTTGCTCTTGTCCCCACAGTAGCCAGGCCTCTGGGCTGAGCTCATTAGCTTCGTGTGCCCGGCTCACATGTCCGCATGGCTCCCACCCTCTTCCACTGGAACTACATGCATTTGCATGTTTACTAGGAAGTGTTTTGTTTTTGGTGTTTGAGACAGGGTTTCTCCGTGAAACAGTCCTGGCTGCCCTGGAAGTCCCTCTGTAGACCAGGCTGGCCTCAAACTCCCAGAGACCCTCCTGCCTCTGCCTCCCATGCACCACCACCGCCTGGCAATTCCTAGGAAGTTTAAGGTACAGCCTTGTGATTTGAAAGAAAATGGCTCATCGGGCATGGCAGCTATTAGGCATGGCCTTGTTGGAGTGGGTGTGGTGTAGGGGTGTCTCAATCTCAGCCTGCTGCATTCTGATCTGGATGCAGAACTCTCCGCCTCCTCTCTAGCCGGAACGCCACCACGCTTCTCACCATGGCGACATGGACTAAGCCAGCCCCAATTAAATGTTTTCTTTATAAGAGTTGCTTGGTCATGGTGTCTCTTCACAGCCATGGAAACTAAGACAACACTCGATGCCCCCCTCCGTGGGAAGCTTGCCTGCCATACAATCTCTTCTCCTTTACCTTTTACAAATTCACAAAAGTAACTCTAGCAGCTGCTTCCATGGATGGGTAGTGACTGGACAGAGGCACAGGAAAAGAACAGTCCATTTGTTCCATGTGGTAGACGCCTTGCTGCTTACTTAATTCACTTGGATCTGTGGAGGAAAGGCTGGCTGTCAGGCCAGTTGCTCTGTGAAACCACAGCCCCTCTTTCTACCACCTCCTGGGTACCGGCATCTGGCCATCTCTCACGCCAGGTTCACTACCACCGGAAACCACACAAGCCTGACAACCAACTTTCTTTGGTTGAGGCCCAGATTCTTGGTGTGTTCTTTCTTCACCATCTTCCTTTCGTCATTTCTTAGTCCACCTGCCTCCTCTTCCTCTTGGTCTACCTCAGGATGCCCTCTGGGTTCCTTCCTCTTTCACCTGTACCAACACAGTAGTGAATACCTAGGTCTTGCCTCAGAGCCACTAGGAGTGTAGCATTCAGCCAACTGGACTAATCCTTCGTCTCTTGTGAAATCCATTTCTCATAAGCCTCCCGTCCCCGTGGGTGTAACCTCCACTGACTAATCCCTCACCCTTCTAGGCAGCCCTCTCCAATCATGCGGACTTACTCGCTGATTTCCCGACTCCGGATGTCGTTTGGAACAGTATCGCCCTAGCTGGCGCTCACTGTTTAAGCACTCATGTACTTGAGTTCCACTGCTGGGTGTTTAGGATCTAGTCAGCTCAGCTCAGCTCTAGGCTTGTCCTTCCCGATCCTTCCCTGCCTACTCTCTGTCAGGTCGGCAATTATCCATAGGATCAATTAGCCTTTTCAGATTTTACTGCTCTGAAGCATCTATACTGTTATGTGTAGTAGTTGATTCTTGATTTCATGAAAGTTTGGGGGTCATCCAATCTCCACAGACTCATGGCTTCCCTGGGCTCCTCGCAGCTACCCTTTTAAGTGACAGTTCCTCCCATTGTTTTTATATAACCGTATTCACTTTTCTCCTAGCAGCGCAGTCAGTCCTTAGCCGTGCCTAAAATCCTTTCATTTCAAAGGTAAATAACCGGGTGCCAGTGAGATGGCTCGGTGGGTAAAGGTGTGAATACAGTACTTCCTGGGGACTGTTGGGTCTCACCTCCTGGACACTTGCTAGTCTTGCGCCTCCAGCTCTGTGGCTAACAGCTGGTAGTCCTGTAACAACTGATTTCAGCGTGGTCAGTGGGTCTCCTAAAACATCCCCGTGGGAGCAGTGGACAGTGATACTGCTGCCATGAGTGAGGCAGAGAAGTAAGACCCAAGGGCTGCCGTTTCTATTGCCCCGCAATTCAGGGAGGGCTGCTCAGTGATTTGTCAAACACAGCAGGGGCCTAGGACTTGGAGCCTGATAGAGATAGTCTCCTGGCACCGGGACTTTGAGAAGCCAGGAGAGGGCTGTGCTTGAGAAGTGAAGCCTTCCATCCAGGGGAAGGGTCAGAGGCAGGTAGCCCCACCAGAGACCCAATCGCCAGTATCGAGTGGAAGGCCTTCCCGCCAGTAAGTGGGAATGCAGATTTGTTGCAGATGGAAGAGAGCAGATCTGTTGGGGTAAAGCAGCTGGGTAGGGTCCCAGCATGAAGTGATTACCTTCTGGTGGGCCCTGCCACTAGACAAACCTGCCTCACTCAGCAGAGTCGTTGCAAGAGGTTTACTGGGGGAGGGGAGGCAGAAGACACCTCCTTCCACCAGGACTTAGAGTTCTGGGAAGTGGATATTTGGTAGGCAGAACGAGATCCCATGGCTTTTTATCCCGTGAGGATTAAACGAGAAAGGCACACGCTGCCTGTTGAGTCCTCACACACAGGGCGGGGGGGGGGGGGCCTCTACGCCTGAGAGACCTGTGGTTGCAGGTACCAGGTCTTGTCCAAGAGTCGAGGAACCACAGTCTCGAGATGAGTGGGCAATGGCCAGACGTGGGGGGAGGGGGAGACTCGCCAATCTTGCCCGTGTTGGGTGGAGGGACCAGGGGATGTGGAAAAGAGAGGCTGTCTCATGTGGACTGGGTTCTGGGGTTCTGGTGTGTCTCAAACTGCCGGTAGGCAGGAGGAAACTCCAGGAGAGCCTTTCTGGATCAGGGAACCAATGTTGTAATTAAAAAAAATAAATAAAACACCATGCAACACGGCTCACATAGGAGGACGTTTATTTGAAGAGGAGAGAGAAGAGACAAAGCGGTGGACAGAGACCAGTCCCTGGGGACAGGGGGACAGAAGAGAAGGGAGAGGGGGGAAGAGATGGCTGCAGCTGAGGGCGTATCCTGTCAGGACCCCAAGGGCAGGCCAGTACAGATGCCTGAATACTAACAATTGTCTTTAAATTTAATTTCTCTCAGATTCTAATGGCATGGGTAAATAAGCCAGATTGTTGGTAAATATCACACGAGTGGCCATTGCTTCCGTCCCAGATAAGCGGTTCTCTTCTGTCTGTGGCTTCTGAACTCCCACTAGAACAGGCCACAAGCGCTGTCCCAGCATGCCTCCTCTGCTTCTGCTCCCTAGGCTGACCATAGAGTTTGCAAACTTTCCAGCCTTGGCTGTTGTGGCTTCTCATTTAAGGCTTCAGTGTTATCTTCAGCAAAGGTTTCCTAATAAGGTCTTTGACACTGTTTTTTGAATGTACTTCAAGTAGAATGATACACTGCGGTATTAAATATTTTCAGTGTAGGGTTGGTAGAATATCTGCTGAGTTAGAACTGGAGTTCAGGGAGAGGTTATTTAGAGTATGGGGGTGGGGAGGGAAGGGGAAAAAGGAAATGACTTGAGTGTCAGTTTACTTATGTTCAGCTAAGATAAGGAACCACGTTTTTACTCGGGCCCTCTGCAGGAGCAGCCAGTGCTTTCCAGTGTCTTAAATCAGTCCCTGCCGGACTGAACAGACCTTTGGTAAGGAGAGGCAGCCTCTAAACCCTTTGCCACTTAGGTCATTATTTTACTAGTTAGGAATATCCCAGTTTCTGGTGTTCTTAGTTGTGGCCCTAACTCTTTAGCCTTTTTATTTTTTTAAGATCACACAATAATAATGTAAAACATTTTGTAAATTTAACAGTCTTATAAATTGAAATATTTTAAAAGCTGTTCCTTTTTATTTAAAAAAACCAGTTTTAGCTGGGTATGGTGGTGCATTCCTTTCATCTCGGCACCCAGGAGGCAGAGGCAGGAGGATCTCTGCGTTTGAGGCCAGCCTGGTGTACAGAGTGAGTTCCAGGACAGCCGGGGCTCTGTTACACTAAGAAACCCTGTCTCAAAAACTAAAAAAAAAAAAAAAAAGAAGAAGAAGAAAGAAAAATCTAGTTTTTTTTATTTAAATTTAAAGCTCCAAAATTCCCTCCTTTTTAATAGAACATTCTGCCTCCATGTACATCTGTTCACCAGGTCTCATTATACATGGTTGTGAGCCACCATGTGGTTGCTGGGAATTGAACTCGGGACCCCTGGAAGAGCAGCCAGTGCTCTTATCCTCTGAGCCATCTCTGCAGCCACCCAAAATTTCCTCTTAAATTTAAAGTGTCTCAACTGTGGGCTCCTGCAATATCAAACAGTGAAGTACCGTTTTGACTTCCAGAGGGAAGAAACAGAGCACAGCCACAGTCTGGACCAGGCATAACCAACCTCCAACAGTGCAGGCATCACCATGCTCCTTACCGGGGGTCCACCCACAATCCCCTGGGCTCCCCCAGGGACTTGGACCACCTCTCTGGCCTCAGCTTCAGCAGCATCAAAGCATGCCTTCCGGGTCCCAGCCAGGTCCATTCATGGCAGCTGCTGAGTCTGGTGGCCATCGCATGGTACAGGCATCTATCTCCAAAACTGCTAGGGTCCCTTCCCGGGCTCTCCTTAGGAATGAACAGCCCTGCCACACACACAGTGACAAGAATCAGCTGTTCTCTATGACCCCTTCTTATCTTTAAAACCAGTACCACCTGGGCAACTCTTACTTTACAGAGTTTGGCTGCCAGCACAAGGTACGTTCTTGTATGTGAACACATGAAGATACAGCTTTAATACCTTTTTTAAAGACAAGCCTTGTTTTAAAATCCTATCTTTCATAAGCCTTGTTTTTATAGCTTTGTTTTCAGGACAGGATTTTTTTATACAAAAATCCATTCTAATCCAAAATATCTTGGAGACCTGTGGCCTCCTTGGTTGGTTTATGCCATGTGGTCACCTTTAATCTAGACAGCAGTGAAGTCACATGACATCTATCGTCTCCCACCCTAGCAAAAGATGGCTGTCAGCCACATAGCTGCCTACTTCCTGATGGGGACAGCAGCTAAGATGGTGGCAAACCACATGAAACACAATCCAGCAAACTCATCAAACCCACATGGAGTTTATTGGGAAAGGGAGCGGGGTGGGGGTGGGGTGTAGGTGTTAACTGATCAGGAAAGAGAAAGGGCAGGAGGGAGGCGCTTACCTACATAGGGCAGGGACAGTTTAGAACAAGTCTCAGCAGTTGGGGGTGTCGAAACTGGAGTCATGGAGCTGCCATTGGCCCGGCTCCACATGGTGTCTGCATGCAGAGCCCTTATGCAGCCACCTAAGGCATGCACCACCTAAGGCTTGCACGACCTTTGCCAGCCTTTGAGCTGCCAGTGAGGAGCCATCACCTGTCAATGATGAATCCCGGGCAAGGGAAGGGAGCCCAGAGAAGATCAATCCTGGGATGGGGGAGAACCCAGGGACTAGAGAGGCCCCCAAGACCAGGAAGGGCTCCCTAAGGAGAAGGCACAGGTCCAGAAGAGGACTAGCATGGAGGGACAGGCGGCTGCTGGGGAGAAACCCTGGAGCCGCGGGAAGGAGGAGAGGAGTCAGGAGCAGAACCCGGGGAGAGGGAGAAGCCAGGGTATCAACAGCATGACTTTGTATTCCTTTGGCTCCCGACTGCCGGGATACCTTTCCATCTGAGCTGTAACATTTACTGGGAACCTACAAAACAAAGTAAGGGTGCTTGTCACCCAAGTCTGACAACCCGGGTTTGATCCTCAGGACCCACATAAAGGTGGAAGGGAAGGTGAATGCCATGAAGTTGTCCTCTGATGTCAACACAGGTGCTCACACACATGCACACACACTCACACACACACAACACACACGTGCACACACATACACAGACTCACACACATGCACACACACTCACACACACAACACACATGCACACTCACGCACACAACACACACGTGCACACTCACGCACACAACACACACGTGCACACACATACACAGACTCACACACATGCACACACACTCACACACGCACACATGCATATGCACACGCATACGCACACGCACACATGCGTGCACACCCACTCACACACATACACACACTCACACATGCACACTCACACACATACACCCGCATACACACACTCACACACGCACGCACACTCACACGCACACTCACACACTTGCAGAGGGCAGAAGACAACTTTCAGGTATTAATTCTCTCCTACTAAGTGGAACCCAGGGATCAAAACCAGGTCACCAGATTTCCTGGCATCAGACTTGCCTTGTTCTAATTAGCCATCCTGCCAGTCCCCTACCCCAAATTAAGATTTTAAATTTTGGAATAGTTGTAGATTCATATGTGACAGTCTATAGATTCTCTGTAACTTTACCCCCCCCCATGGCATTTTGCAAAACAATAGTGCTATGTCTTAACAGGCATGTCAGCACGGATACTTCAAGGCCCAGAACATTTCCATCACTTCAGGGCCCTTCACAGTGCCACACCCCACACTCCTCCTCATTTATTTATTTTCCCTGAGACAATGTGTGCAGCCCTTGTACTCGCCATCCTCCTGCCTCAGCCTCCCAAGTGCTGGGATTATCGGCATGTACTAGCACACCTCCTTTTTCCCTTCACACCTGGCAACCCATCCATTGCTGTCCGCTCTGGTTCTGTGGTTTGTCATCTGAAGAGTTTTAGGTATCATACAGGTGTGACTCCTTAACACCAGCTCCTCCTAACTCCCGTAGATTAATCCAAGTCATGGTATCAGAAAGCCGCCCCTGTTACCACCAAGTAGCACTCCAAGCATACCTGTATCATTTTAGCATCTTAGTGTATAATCTGCCTGACGCTGCTTCTTTCTTACCCTCTCTCCTCCCAGAAATGCCAGCTGAGTTCGCCTCTGCAGATCTGAGAAGAGATTGCTCAAGGACCTCCCTGCAATGGTACACCCGAACCCAGAACAAGATGAGAAGACCCAGCTTGCTATTAAAAGACATTCTCAAGTAAGCACAGTGTCCAGGTCCTGTCCCCTCTCCAGGTCAACAGCATAGGGTTAGGAAAAGTGGTTAGTGAGGTTCCTACCTGTTGTTAGGGGAAAACCCTAATTAAACCTCAGTTGGGGGAAGACTCCGGGTATAGATTAGCTGTTGTGAGCTAATATAAATACAACAAATTAAAGTGCCCTGAGGACTCCTAAGTACCACTAAATACTGAAAATCAGAGACGACAGCACCAGGTGACTCTTATTTCCCAGCGACTAGAAGACCAGCAAAGGAAGAGCTTGATGGTTCTTTGCTACCAGCCAAAGTTGAAATCTTCCTCCTTTCTTCCTCCAGATTAAAGTACTCTGGAGATCGTTTTTTTTTTTTTTTTTTTTTTAATGTTTTGCCTGCAAGTGTGTCTGTGTATCATGCACATGTCTATGCGCATGTGTAGTGCCAGAGGCCAGGAGAGGGTCCCCTAGAACTGGAGTTACAGGTGGCTGTTAGCCACCAGTAAGATCGTTTTTTAAACTCTGAGAATTCATACCTAAGAACTGCCTCTGTGGTTTTCCCGCCTCTCCCTGCACGAAGATTGTTTCTTTTTTAAAGGCCTGACTGTTTAAAGAAGCAGGAAAGAAAAAAAAAAAAAAAGATCGAAGCCAAGATTCTGTGTGTATCTGTATGTAGTTCGGTCCCATCATCAGCATTGTTATTTGGATTGTCTGCCCTTGCAAAAGAAAGTTGGGGTGGGAAAGGATTCTATATTTGCTTATTTAAAAAAAAAAAAAAAGACAATCATAAATGGCTAATTTATCTCACCAGATGACACCTGGTGTCCCCTTTACCCCTGGTGACCCTTTGTCGGTGGTTCTCAGCCAGCCTGTCTGCTGCTTCGACCTCTAATACAGTTCCTCGTGTTCTGGTGACCTCCAACCACAGAATTGTTTCCATTGCTGCTCCATAACTGTAATTTTGCTTCTGTTATGAATCATAACTTAAAGGTCTGCTATGCAGGCTGTCTCATATGCAGCCCGTGTGAAAGGGTCCTCTGACCCCTTGGTTAAGGACCACTGTCTTAGATTCTACTTTTATTCCATTTGAACTTGGATTGTACTTAGTTTATGTTTTCCTCTGGGCGCCACAGACTGCATTTACTGTACCGATTCCCCACCCAGGTGTACATCGGTTGTGTTTGCAGTGTGGCTGCTGTACATCCTCAAGGTAAATTACACTGTTGAAGAATGTGACATGAAGAGAATGCATTACGTGGACCCTGACCGCATAAAGGTGAGCTATGGCATGGGCTTTAAATTTCAACACTTCCAAGCACACACACTTTAGCTGCTGTCCCGTCTCTACTGCGCGACCTAGGCATGCTAATGAAAATCTGAGTAAGAAGTGTTCTGGCTTCGTATCTGTTTCTGTTTTTAAAAAAAGAGTAGGGAAGCCTTATTTCAGTTTACAGGCCACAGTCCATCGCTGGGGGCAATCAAGGCAAGAGCTCTAAGGCAAGCCTGCTTGAGGTTCCGTGCAGATTGCAGTTCCGTGCAGATTACCTTCTGAGCAGGGAACTCACTCAAAGCCAAGACAGCGCATCAGAAACCATGGAGGAGCACTGCCTGCTGGCTTGCACATTCTCATGCTCGGCTAATTCCCCTACACAGACCACTTGCCCAGGGGATGGTCCTTCCCACAGTGGGTTGGGCCCTCCAGCATCACAGTCAAGACAGGTCCCCATAGACATACCCAGAGGCTGATTTGGGCAGTTCCTCCATTGGGACTTCTTTTCTCGAGTGACTCTCTAAAGCTGACTAGGACAAAGGGAAAACCAATCTCAGCACTGCCAAAGCAAAGACGCCACTTTCACTCGGTGGTAGTCTTCTTCATTTACCAGTGGGCTCTACTGGACACGTAGTGTGGTGCCTACCGTAGAGTTTATTTGTCATGATGCTACCCATCATTCTTCTAAAACATTTCTGTGGGTGTGATGTGTCGTTCCTGAGCTCTGATTATTGTGGGGGGGGGGGTCTCTGCAAACACCCACAGCCAGCAGAGTAATGCTCCAAGTGAAGCTCGAAGGAAATCCAGTTCAGCATGACTCAGTAGCTGGTATTGGTCCAAACTTCTGGAGTCTGAAACCGGGCATTTTATTGTAGTCATAGTTAAGTATGATACAATCTGGAAAGTTCCCTGGTGTAACACAATCCCATGTACACAAAGGTGGCATCATTACATATAAACTTCTCAAAGCACATGTCACCTCTTCCGTGAAGATGGGTTCTAAGGACAGGTTGCGTGTGTTAACTTAAGGGCCTGAGGGAGGATCTGGTATGGTCTCAGTCATTCAGATAGCATAGAGGTCATCTGCGCTGTTAGCCACCTCCAGCCCTGTTTGGAAGGAGTTTGGGGGTTCCTTGACCATACAAATAATGCAAGGATCATCTAAGCTATTATCACCTCCATTCCCAGCCTTCTGGGCAGAAGACAGTTGTGCATCTCTCCCACTGAAGAGACAACAGTGTGTGTTTAACATTCCTGGTTTACCTAGCGCTTATCTGTGAGCACCAGGACAGGTTTTACTTTTAAAGGTTTTCATACAGTATTTCAATTTTCTTTAAATTTTTATCAATGTTTCTAAGGGGTTTGTCACATGAAATGCAGATTTCACTGGTAAGCTGAGTGGTTAAATTTGACCGCAGTGTTTAGCCCAAGGTTCTAGATAAGGTGATTTAAAACAAGGTGGTGTGGCTGGGGTGCGCTCCAATAGGAACAGGTGTTACATGTAGTGTGACTCACTGTGTCATTGTCCTACCTCATCCCAGCATCATGTCTCTGCAGACAGTGGCCTGCAGGTTTGACCTGCCTGCACGCCTGTGCCTAAAGTAGGTAGCTAGTGTGGTTAGTCTAGTTCAGTGTTTGGTGCCCGCCCGGAACACACCGGGGATGCTCTGTGCTGTCACCTCAGTGAGCACGTCACCCTTCCTGTCCACAGCTGAGATGACCGGATTAAACCAAACCAAATCCATTGAATCCGAATCCCTTGGCTTCAGTCCCAAGTTTTCCCAACGAGGAAAATGTCAGGAGTGATGTGTGTCTGTGTAGATACTGCCTTTCTTGTTTGATTTGCATTCGCCCATTTCTGCTTTTACCCTGTATTCTTCCGATGCCCCGGTTTTTTAGGGTCCAGATAGATAAACATGCCACGGAGGAGCATACCCCTGTCTGGTCATAGATTTCCCTTTTCCGTCTGTCCCCTGGTGTTTGCTGCTTCCTCTTGCTTCGTCAGTATCCCACATCCGCTTTGGAGCCACATGTGTCTCCATCCTCTGCCCATCTGTCTGGCTTGCAGACATTCCCTGAAGCCCGTTCAGTTCCAAGGCCTTTCTCAGGGCTCTTGGATCAGCGTTTTTGACACTCTGTCTGTTTTCTATCTCCTGGGAAAGGCCTAAAATAATGGCATTTGGTGTGGTTTGCTGAATCACTGTGGATTCTTCTGTCTGATTCTTCCCTGAGCTTCTCCACTTTCTGGCACATCTTATTTCCCTGTCCTTTTATTTACGTGTGCCGGTGCCTGCCTGCCTGCCAGCCAGTTGGAGGTTCTGGAGTCTCTCACATGAGGCTGAACATGCTGCATGGGCACAGAGTGGATGCTTTGTCATAACGCTGTACACTTGGCAGAAGTAGAGACCCGGCTGCCTGCCTTCACTGTTTCCCCCCACAACTACATTAAGGATGGTCAGACAACCGTACATATGTGTCTTTCTGTGTGTGCACGCCACCATGCCTGGTGTTTCCCATGGGTCTTCAGGCTTGTGCAGCGAGCCCTTTGACACTCAGCCGCCACCCCTGCTCCTGCTCTGATTACGTAGCTGTTGCTCTTCTTTTGAGATTTTTTTTTATGTATATAGATGTTTTGCCTGTAGGTGTGCCTTTATATTACAAGTGTGCAGTGCCCACAGAGACCAGGAAAGCACTGGATCCCTAGAACCGGGATTACAGATGCTGAGCCTCCAGATGGGTACTGGGAATCAAACCCAGGTCCCCTGGAAGAACAGCCAGTGCTCTTAACCACTAAGCCATCGCTCCAGCCCCATAATTATTGTGGTTGTTTTCTTTAAAGTTCTTCAGCGTCTTAATGACTTTTGGTAGAGACCAAAGAGAAACTGGGGCACCATCACAAGAAGGTGAACACTTGCATAGCCTAAAAGATCTGACTTGGGGCAAATGCCTATGTGGCCTCACTGACGGGGAGGTGTATTGGACTAGCAACCAAACTGCAGAAGGAAAGGCTTGAGGTCTCCTGCCATTCGCCCTAGACCCTGTCATATTAATTCACGTGAGTATATTAGCAGTCTGTCCGAACTGTAAATTATTTGAGAGTGGAATTAAGTTCATAAAGTCCCCGATAGTCTAAGGAAAGGCTCACACGCCTAGCTGGCCCTTGGGAGTGCTCTGTTCTACATGTCGTCTGTTTCCGGCTTGTCTTTGCCCCAGACGTGCCTTGTGATAGCACAGTAGAATTTCTGAAAACTGAGCCTGCCGTGTCATCGTTGTCAGAAGCACACAGAGGTCCCTTTGTCCACCTGGGAGACTTCCTGGTCCATCATCGAGTCCTCCCAGTCCATCATCGAGTCCTCCCAGTCCCTCATTGAGTCCTTCCAGTCCATCATCAAGTCCTCCCAGTCCATCATCGAGTCATCCCAGTCCATCATCGAGTCCTCCCAGCACTACCCCTGCTGTGTGCACTGTGTGGAGCTTCTCTCTCTTGTCACCTCTGAACCTCTCTCTCTCTAGCCATTTGGTCGAGATACAATTCACACATCATGAAACTCACTGTTCGGGGCATATGGTGCGGGGCCTTTCACATATCCACAGAGCTGTGCTACTTGGTGATGCGTGTACAGAGCCTTTTCGTCGGCCCCCAGAAACTCCAGGACCATTAGCAGTGACTCCCTCCCCAAGCAGCACGAATCCCCTCTCTGCCTCTAAGGCTGTTTCCCTGTTTCATGTAAATACAGCCCATCGGCTTTTGTTGCTGGCTCCTTGCACTTAGCACAAAGTGGAACAAACAGGAAGTCCTCAAAGCCGGCAGATAGCACTGGTTTGTTACATGCTGTAACCATGGACTGGGAGTGCAGATGTACACACACTCCTGGCTTTCCATGTGGGCAGATCTGAGTGATAGTGCATGTAAGTCTCAGAAGAGTGAACTCTGCTAGCTTCATTCTTGCATCCAGCATCTGGAAGCAGGAATGGTACCCTGCCCTGTCAGACTCCTGTTCCCAGCTGCACGGTTGCCCAAGTGGCATTCATTCTGCAGGGGAGGGAGAACAGATGCCAAGCTGTGAGGTTTGTGGGTTTTGTGGGTGTTTTTTTTTCTTAAAAGTGTCATTTAGTGTGCCAGTTGTTAACAAGACCAGTCGTGGTCTCTGAAGAGATGCTTAGGCATATGGAAAGTGTGGTTCAGATTGAAATTGCACTTAAAAGATATTTGAGGAGAGACTGTCATGTTGTGTTAATTTAGGCTTGGTTCCAGTGAGTGGTGGAGTGCTTTGAGAGAGCCAAAGACCAGAGATCGCCCTAGGGACAGCATTCCGTGCCCTATAGCTGGTAACCGTGGCCCGACTCCTCGGCTCGCTCAGCTCCACAGAACCCACTTACTCAGGCTCATCCTGCTGAGCTGCTCCTCCAGCTCAGGCAGCGGCACCCTGCAGGCTTCTCTGATAGCCTTGGTACCATCTCCCACAGACCACCCCAAAAGTATCAGAGGTGAAAAAGCTGAAGTCTCCACCCAGTGCCCACTGGTATGGCCAAATGATATACTGCTTGTGATTAAACAGATCTGAAACCGCCCAGTAGGGCTTACTCCTGCGGGCTGCTCTCTGAGTTATACCAGCTGCACCCTAACTCCTTCTGCGGTGTCCTGTCACCCTGATTAGTTCCCTCAGAGCGCTTTTTATTCAGTTCTCAACTAATTCTCCACGGGGCCCCGGTATCCTCTGTCTCACCGAGGTTTCACTATGGCGTCCTTCCCCTGAGTACCCTGAAATTTTGTCTGCTTAGGTCCCAGTGAGCCTGTGGGCAGGTGGCTGTGCCTGAGAACTTTGCTCACAGTTGTACCAGGAACCAGGCACCAGGAGGAGGCGGCCAGTGTGCGATTACAGATGTGGGGACAGGCATTTCTATATTGTTTTTCCTGCCGGCCTAGACCCACCGCGGTGCCAGTTAACACACCGCGACTCTGTATTTGATATAATGCTGTTGGCCAGTTACTAGTTTCTTATCCGCTAGCGCTGTCTTAAGTATTAACCCATTTCTATTAATCTAAGTGTTTCCACGTGGTCTCATCTTCCCGGAGAGAGGGCTGGTGTTCTGCTCTCTCCAGTCTCTCCATGTTGACTCCCTACTCCTTCCTCTCTCCTCCATGTCTCCTAGTCCCTCCTATCCTGCTTTCCTATTGGCCCACAGTGATTCATTAACCAGTATGAGAAACATAACTGTCCTCAGATCCCAAGAGCTGTGGTGGAGCTAGGCTCCGCATATTTAGTTATCCTGAAGTTCTTTGACCTAAATTCCCCCCTCTCCTGAAATTATAAAATCAGTAGGCAATTGTGTACTTATAAGTGTGCCGCTTGTATTTCTAAGAAGCAGGGTCCTTCAGGTTAAGGAGTGGAGATGACATGGAGATTTTGCTAAGGAAATTACCTGACCTTAATTCCCTTCAGTGAACTTCCATGGTGTGGTGTTTCATGGCAAATTGTCACATCATTAAACAGCTGGGCCTTCAAGATGCCTTTTTTTCTTCGTTGTTTGTAGCTTGCAGCTCAACCCGGAGACTTTGAAGAACTAAAGCCCTCGTTTCCACCCTAGATTTGACATGGTGTCTTGTATCTTACAAGAGTAACACTAGCTCTCTGCACCCCACAGCCACCTGGATGGTGCCGTCCAGGCCAGGGGCTGGTGCCTGCCAGTCAACCCTCCCTCACTTGGGTGCCGTGCTCCCCACCTACCTGTAAGCACCCCAGCTCCTTAAAGTGAGCTGCTCCTTGTGCGTGTGTGCATGCGTGTGTGTGAATGTGTGTGTGAGTGCGTGTGTGCGCGTGTGTTTTATTTTATTTTATTTTATTTTTTCCGAGCTGTGAACCCCATGTAGGGAAAGGAGGGAAGACACATCGAGAGCTCAGCGTGGCTTTAAACAGTGGGAACAAGAGTGAGGAGGAGCTGGCACCGGCTGTCATTTAGGTGTGCCTGCTTGCTCTCCTCAGATTTCCTGCCCTGGCTGTGAAGCGGGCACAGGAAGAGTTCACCGCAGAGGGTGACAGCTGGGCCTTGGGCTCTGCTCACAATATACCAGATTAAATCTGAAGCCTGAAATGGAATGCTGTGTCAGGACAGGGAATGGATTGAAATTTCACTCCACTCCAAAGGAAACTTCTAAAGAAAAGATTTGGCAGCACGGGAGAGCTGTGCACATGCTTCTAGCTTGCTTGCGACCTCCTTGCAGCCCAGACAAAGTGACACGTCCCTGGGTCTCCTGGTTCCTTTGGGTCACGGGTGGCACATGGGCAGGGCGTATGTCATAGGGCCACACTGGGCCTTCAGGGCTCCAGAAGCAGCTGTTTGTGACCACCAGACCCGGCGTCTACAGAGGTGAATGAAGACCCTAGCAGGGACCCTCTGTGGCCTTTGCCGCCCCCAGTGTGGCCTTAACGCCCCAAGCCTTATGGTGGAGTCGTTCCTGAGGATACAGGGTCATGTATGATAGGTTTCTTCCTTGACTTGGCCATTTGTCTTCCACGCTGCCCAAAGTCGATTAACCCTACTGTTAACAAGACTGGTCCTGACCCTGCTAGGTAGAAAATACGAAGCTCTTCATTATTGTTGTAGTTAAAAAAAAAAATAAACAAACAAACAAAACACATAACACAGTTTACCATCTTAACCAGGAGGGGGCAGTGTTGAGCCAACCAAAGCCTTGCAACATGCCAAGAAACCATACCACTAAGCTACATTACCAGCCCCAATTCAGCATGGTGAAACAGACCTCTAGAACTTCCTCTTACTTAGTGTGTGTCTCTCTGTCTGTCTATACCATAGCATTGTGTGGAGCTCAGAGGACCATCTTTGGGAGTCACCTCTCTCCTTCCATCCTGTGGGTCCCAGAGATTGAATTTGGGTTGTGTTGTCAGGTTTAGTTAGCCCCAGCCACCTTGACCTCCAGAGCCATCTTGCTGGCCCTCCAGAACCTTTCAGTATCCGAAGCTGAACACCATGCCCGTTAGACGCATTTCCTCTCCATCACCTTTTACCCTGGTTCCCCCCACCCTGCTTCTGTAAATCTGTCCACTTCTTAATGCCCATCTTCATGTGACTGGTTTGTCTCGCTGCCATAATGAAATCAGTACCCTGTAGAATTTTTATTCTTGTCACGTGATGTGGCCTCTTGTTCCTTCCTGTTCCTGAGAAAAATCTAACCCTAAAAGGCAAATGCTCTGTGTTACCAGATGGCAACCAACAAGGGAATAGTGACTCCAGGCATTACGGGAAACTAAGTGTCTACACAGTGCTGTTTCTAATGGTGGAGAGATTTTTGGTTTGCGTTTGTTTGTTTGTTTGTTTCAAAGCAGGATTTCTCTGTTTGCCTTGGAGCCTGTCCTGGAAATCGCTCTGTAGACCAGGCTGGCCTTGAACTCACAGAGATCCGCCTGCCTCTGCCTCCCGAGTGCTGGGTGATGGAGAGGTTTTACAGCCTGTGTTGCTCTTCCCCTTTCAGAGAGCTCAGAGATACGCTCAGCAAGTCCTACAGAAGGAATGCCGGCCCAGGTTTGCGAAGAAAGCCATGGCTCAGTTATTTGAGCACAGGTACAGCATGAACTTGGAGCCCTTTGTGCAGAAAGTCCCCAAGGCCAGTGAAGCCGAACTCAAATATGACCCTCCTTTTGGATTCCGGAAGTTCTCCAGTAACATCCAGAGCCTCTTGGACCTGCTGCCTGAGCGTGATTTTCCCGAGCACTTGAGAGCCAAGCACTGTAAGCGCTGTGTGGTTGTTGGCAATGGAGGCATCCTGCATGGACTAGAGCTGGGCCACGCCCTCAACCAGTTTGATGTGGTCATAAGGTATCTGCACTCAAAACCAGCCTTTCTTTAGAATTTGGTCTTGTACTCTGGGCCAGTGCAGCTCTGGAGGCAGAGAGGGGCCCTGGACGCCTTTCAGCCTCCTTGCTTCAAGTCTTGAAACAAAACCACAAAAGCATCCCAGACTCAAGGGGTATGCTGTGGGCTGGGGTCACCTGCTAAGCCTTTCAGAAGAGGGAGGTTTGGAAGGCTGGGAGGGCTTGGTAAACAGTATGTCAATTAGGCAGGGATGATGCAGGACAGCAGGGATAATAGGGGACACCTGGCTTGGGAATCAAGGTCTAAGGCTAGTGAGCCCTGGGAGGCAGTGCTGGCTAGGGTAGACTCCTCTAGGGTAGTTACAGCTCAACACAGGCAGTAGACAGCCATCCTAGAATTCTCCGATTTACCTAACTCTTTAGAGGAGGTTTTTTCCGTTTGTTTGGTTGGTAGGTTTTAGGGTATTGTTTTTTTGGTTTTTGGTTTTTGGGTTTTTTTGAGACAGGGTCTCTGTAAATAGCTCTGGCTGTCCTGGAACTCACTAATGTAGCTCATGTTGTCATGGAGCTCCCGAGTGCTGGGATTAAAGGCACGCTCCAGCACATTGTGCTCAGAAGTTACTTTCCTAGGTTAGGGGTGTAGCTGAGTGGTAGAACACTTGCCTACAGTATACCGGGTCCCGGTTTCAGTGCTAGCACGGGAAAGGAAAAGGTTTTCTAATGATAGAAGTAAAATATGCCCATTATTAGGAAGAAATTGCAGCTTCCTGTAGCATGAGTCACTGCTGTGCTGTTGTTCATATTGCCGTGGACATGTGCCTGCCGCTCTCCAAAGATGGTTTTGTTTTTTACTTGTGTGTCTGTGTGTGTGTGTGCGTGTATGCAAGTGCCCGTGGAGGCCATAAGAGGTCATCAGCAGTCACAGGCTCCTGTGAGCCACCCGGTAGGGGCTCAGGAACTAAATTGTGGCCCTCTGGAAGAGCAGCAAGCACCCTTAACCACTAGGGCATCTCTCCAGCCCGGCTTTACAAAGTATTTTAAACTTATTTATGATTAGCTTCTGAAGTAATTAGTATCTCAGAACTCCTTTAGAAGAAGACAAATGTTTTGGCGACTCTTGCCACACATTAGAATACTCCCATCCTTTTACTTTTTATTATGAAACTGCTTCGCATACATTTATCCACATGCCTTTTTATCCATGCCTTAGACAAGATGTTTAGCATAGAATAGGTATCTTCCAGGCCTCAGTCTGTTTTTCCAACCCTTTATTTATTTATTTATTTATTTATTTTATTTTACATGTCGATCCCAGTTCCCTCTCCCTCCCTCCCTCCCTCTCACCCTCTCTCCCCCCTCACATGCACCCTGACCACCCTCCCCTCCCATCCCCCCATCCAATCCTTTTTTTATACACTGCAGTAAATTAACCACAAAAGCTGGGTCCTAATTCAGTCTGGGCGGATTGAGGACAACAGAGCCCGGGGATGGCGGTGTGACATCCATGGTTGGGAGTTACACACAGAGAGTGGAAAGATGACAGGGGACTGGATCTGAGCAACGTACTGAACAGTAATCGGCAGCACCTTTTCATGGTCTGAAAACTAATGTCGCGATGCCAAGATTGCTGCTCCAGGGGCCTGAGGCGTTAGTGGAAATACTGTCACCGCAGAAGCGGAAGGCGACACGACAAAATCCACTCCAGCCGTTTTGGTCCCGCAAGTGATGATGTTCACATGGGACCCACTCCATGGTGCCTCGGTGTCCTCTGCCGTAGCCTAGAGGCAGTGGGGTTCATCCACTGTGGCCACAGTGCGCGGACAGGTGTAAAGCGCTAAGAGCAGAGACTGACAGAGTCTGTTCGGTGTTCGGTGCTCAGGAAATGCCACTGCTGCTTCAGGGCGAGCATGGGAAGCCGAGGGCTGCAGCAGGGGCCAGGTGTGGACAGGAACAAGGAAAAGCGACTAGGAAGCAGCAGAAGTTGGGCACAGACTGCTGAGAACAGCAGAGTGGGCGCTCTCTTCTCGGAAGTAACCCCAATGGCTGATGCTGTCATGCCTCGCGGGTGCCACAGAAGGGCACAGGTGACAGTCCGTCCCTCGCTGCTTAAATGCCGCGTCTGGAGGCTTCCACAACCTTGTGCCCGGTCCCACCGAGCAGATAAATTAATATCTGTGTGCGAGTAGCAGTGTACAAAACAGGGCTAAGAGCCCCACCCACCCAGCCATGGGGGCCAGGCTGTGGGAAGGAGCCCCGCCCACCCAGCCATGGGGGCCAGGCTGTGGGAAGGAGCCCCGCCCACCCAGCCATGGGGGCCAGGCAATGGGAAGGAGCCCCGCCCACCCAGCCATGGGGGCCAGGCTGTGGGAAGGAGCCCCGCCCACCCAGCCATGGGGGCCAGGCTGTGGGAAGGAGCCCCACCCATCCAGGAGTGCAGGGCCAGGCTGTGGGAAGGAGCCCCGCCCACCCAGCCATAGGGGCCAGGCTGTGGGAAGGAGCCCCGCCCACCCAGCCATGGGGGCCAGGCTGTGGGAAAGATGGGGTAGGAGGATGGGTGCTATCAGCACAGACCTTCAGTTCCAGGACAGAGTAGCTAGAGGGGGCTGCACATCAAGCTGACTTTGAAGGACAGTGGTGTGTCTTCTCAGAAAGGAAGCAGTTGGGGATGGCTGAGTGAGGAACACTGCCGGGTGTGGGGACAGAGCTAAGACAGTGGGGAGGGGCCAGAAAAGAGGCTTGGTGTCCTGGGGTGGCAGGGCTGCGGCCGAGGACATAAGGGAAGAGGCATCTGTGCACCAGGGACAGTGAAGGGTGCTTGGAGCCTGGCTACAAAGAGGAAGACTGGTTAAGAAGCATTTTTTCATAATTTTGTGGAAATAGTACAAATAATTCCCATTTACCCTCCCTCAGATCTTCTGGCTGACCACACTCCATCCATTGCTTATTTCTCCTGGATCTATGCAGATGCTCTTGGCTTTTGAGGAGGGTTCCACCTGTCCACCCAGCATAGGTTTCCTCAGGAATATAATAAGAGGCAGGGGGAGAGCTTGGTGCATAAGGCTCTTGACGCAGGACTGGAAATCAGATCTCTAGTGCTTGAGTAAAGGCCAGGCAGGCGACCTGTAGATTCCGTGCTCTGTAATTCCAGGCTCAAGAGGCAGAGGCAGGGGACCCCCTGGGCAGGATGGCTAGCTAGACTAGCCATACTGGTGAGCTTTGACTCAAATAGAGAGACCTCGTTTCATTCGGTAAGTTGGAGAGCATTTGAGGAAGACTCCTCGTGTCAACCCATTCGTGCTTATAAGGGAAGGGGCAGCGTGGGATGCATTGACTCTACCTGCCTACTGCACAGCTCAGTGTAGAGTGCCAATCATTTCCTCTCACCTGTGGCATCGTAAAAGGTTTCATAGCACAAATGGTAGCAGCCCAGGAAGAGAACAGATGCGAAGTTCAGAATTGGGTTCTGTCAAATGTGCATCGCTTTGAAAGGTTTTAAGTTGAGTCGGTGAAGGCCCGATACCTTCTCGTACTGTTACTCTCTGCTCAACCCCTTTTGAAAGTTACAAATATCAGGAGCTTGAGTGTGCTTTTCCTGAGAACAGGAACATGACACTCAAGATCAGAATGTTAATATAATAGAATTAACGAATTGTATCCATACATCAATCTACTGATCTAATCTACAGACTTCATATCAATAATGCCCTTCCTTTTAAAAAGAAGCAGAAGAAAGAAAACCATCTGGCCCAGTGCATGCTTTGGCATTTATTGTCCTATTGAGTAGCCTGCATTAGTAACCATGGGATTAGGTGTTTAAGATCTGGAAGAAGCGGCACGAGGCAGCAAGGTTAGGCACAACTGTGTGTCGGGTATTTTTATGAGATTTCAGAAGACCTGGGCACAGTGGCATAGCTCTGTAACCCCAAGTGCTCAGGGGACTTTGGAATTCTGGAAAGGACTCTTCATTATCTGAGCAAACAGGAGATTTTCAAAGAAAGGAATATCCAGGAAAGCTCCGGATGTTAGGTTTGGGCTGGCTTCAAATACTGGGACATGACAGACTGCTTAAGCTGACAGGGTCATATCTTGGTGCTCCATCGTGGACTTCAGGCTGCACTCAGCCAGTACCCTGAGGGACAGTGCTGTGTAGAGCACTAAGGCCCCTGGGAGGGAATTCTACTCCAGCAACGTCCTGACTCGTGGAGGACATGGCATAGGATGTTGGGCTGCCACATGGTGGGACAACATAGTTAATGACTTCCTTTTCAAATTTTTCCTTGTCTGACTAGGTTAAACAGTGCACCCATCGAGGGTTATTCTGAACACGTTGGAAATAAAACCACCATAAGGATGACTTACCCAGAGGGAGCACCACGATCAGACGTGGAATACTATGCCAGTGACTTGTTTGTCACCGTTTTATTTAAGAGTGTTGATTTCAAGTGGCTTCAAGCAATGTTAAAAAATGAAACCTTGGTAAGCACCCAGAATTCTTCTGGAAACCTGGCACTTGTAAAAATGAGGGTATCTTAGAGTCAATTGTGGACTTCCACTTTTTAAATAGACACAGTAGACTACAGACTTTTGTGTTGTCTGTGAAGGTTATGTCCTCCCTCTCTGTAGAAACCTCAGAACTCTTCTGCGCATTTGCTTTCGGAACCTGACTAAGAATCGGCGTGTGGGACTGAACGTGTCGCTCAGTCTGTACAGTGCGTGCCTAGCATGCACACGGCTTGGGGTCAGTCCCCAGTACCACATAAAACCTGTTGTACCTTTATTCTCAGCACTTGGGAGGTGGAGGCAGGAGAATCATCTCCAGGCCATCCTCAGCTACATAGAGTTTGAGGCCAGCCTGGTCTACCTGAGACAAACAAATAAATAAACAAAACTATGAGAAGAATTTTATGTGAAAATAGTGGCCATTACTTATCGGGAATTATCAACTTTAAGAGCATGCTTTCTATTCAGGGGTTGATTGCCTTGTTCTCCAGACATGGACTTGAAGGAAGTGAGATTTGCCCAAGGATGAATGTCAACCATGCTGAAGTTTATTATACATAATCATCCCAGAGATGTTCTCCACAATGCTGTAGGCAAGACCCTCTCGTTGCAGTAGATCCAAAGCACTCTTGAAGGGCAGAGGCCTCCACTTGCTCAGATTCCTCTTGTTGGTCCTTATTGAATCAGTTAATGCTACTTTGTAGTTCCATCCATTAAAGTGAAATAATTTTCAGAGCTCAGTTATCAAGCTGATCACAAATAACAATCTCCAAAACTAACAGAATAGGGTCCACAGAGATGGCTCAGAGGGTAATGGTGTCTGCCACCATGCCTGACAACCCAGCTTCAATCCCTAGGAGCTTCATGGAAGAAAGAGATGATTTCCAGAGATCGTCCTCCAGCCTCCATGCATGCGCTATGACCACACACGCACGCACGCACGCATGCACGCACCATGGTTACAATATACTTTTTTAATTAGCAGACTGTGCTGTATGATAGAACAGTTTATATGTCCAGAGCCCAATTCTCTGCAGATGAATGTGATCTTCTGGATTTCCTATTGTGCAAAACTTCTGATGGGGGATGAAGCGGCCTATAGTCAGTTGCTAAGCAACTTTATGAGACTAGGAAATGGAGTCAGTGGGAAGTAGGCACGAGGCGAGAGCCCATCCAACAAGGCACTCATCACACTTACTACCCTTAAGTCGAGCCTGTTCTCTGGCCTTTCCTGGGAACACGTGGCTGTGGGTTGGAAAAGAGACACCATGGCTCAGGTCATTCTTTAGGAATTTCTTCCTCTAGCAAACAAGCTGGTTTTGTCATTTCTGTTCAGATCTGCACCACCTATGTAAATTGCAAGTTTCAGGGTTACATTGTTGGGTTGAAATGCTCGGTTTCCGTGCATTAGATGACTGTACTCCAAGGTGCAGGGTACAAGGCCCCGGTGTGCCCATGACCTTGGCACAGCTGGCAGTGAGTGCCTTCTCACGCTCTCACCTTCTGTTGATGGGATAACGGGGTTAAGCATCCCTAACTATTGCTTGCGCTCTGCTCCTCAGCCTTTCTGGGTTCGGCTCTTCTTTTGGAAGCAGGTGGCAGAAAAAATCCCACTCCAGGCGAAACACTTCAGGATTCTGAACCCAGTTATCATCAAAGAGACTGCCTTTGACATCCTTCAGTACTCAGAGCCTCAGCTGAGATTCTGGGGCCAGGAAAAGGTATTTTTGTTGCTACTCGATTAACTGTCCTCTGTGTGCTAGAGAAAGTGTGTTCAGGTTCGCTGTGAGCTCATCTATACCACTGGAGGCGTTGACCAGACAAGCCCATGTGTGATTATCGTTACACCCCTTGGTGCCAGGGCTCCTTGTGGTTGAGTTAGCTTTCTTCGTAGGTGTACCTTTTAGAATAGTGACACTTCCGTTTCCGAGATGTTAATTAAGGTATCTTTGCCCCAGGGCCACATTCAACTGCCAGACACTAAGAGAGGTATTTTGTTAATCTAAAAAAGGTTGTGTATATTTTATCCCTACGAGATACTAATAATCGGTACTTACCAGTACATCACAGGTGACGATAAATGAAGTCAGCCCTCTAAGACAGTGCTTTTCAGTCTGGTCCCACCCCAGACAGTCAGACTTCATTGGTCAGGGTGTGGTCTGTACATGGAGGTTTTCAAAATTACCCAGGTGATTTGCCTCACAGCCTAATTTGAGAACCTTTGCCTTCTAGATTTCCACTGAGGAGGTTGTTAACCTGCAGTTAGCGTGTGCTGCCAGAAGGGGGTGCTGTGGAGAATGCTTTTATTGTAGCTTGGCCCATGTCTTTAAAACTTATAAGACCAGCGTGAAAATCCTTCTTAAACAACATTTAGCACATGTATACATGAATGATGAAGTAAACATGCTTGAAATAAAAAAAATCTTTCTTGAGCTAAAAAAAAAAATGAGCCTGAAGAAATAAAAAGGATGGGCTGGAGACATGGCTGAGCACTTACGGCTAACCTGAGTTCCGTTCCCAGCACTTACATCAGGTGGCTCCCAACTGTCAGTAACTCCAACTCCAGGGCATCTGGTACCCTCCTCTGCCTCCTCTGGCCTCCTTAGGTACACACACACACACACACACACACACACAGAGAGAGAGAGAGAGAGAGAGAGAGAGAGAGAGAGAGAGAGAGAGAGAGAGAGAGAGAGAGACCGACCAAATACACCCAAATAATAAAGATAAAAAGCCTCTTAAATCATAAGAAGTATCTCGGTTGGGCACTGTGGTATACCCACCATGCCAGTGCTCAGGAAGTTAAGGCAGGTTCAAAGCCAGGCTCAGCTACATAGTGAAACCTTGCTTCAGAAAGAACGGCATTAGTAGCAAAAGGCTGAATGAAGGCTTTAAGGGTTTAAAGGAGTTCACCATCACAACTGCGCTAGCAAGGCAAGATACCACTGCAGCTGAAGACAGCATCAGCCCGAGTACTTAGCACTCTAACAGGGTGTGGGGCGCTGGGGTGTAGTTCAGTTTTACAGTGCTCAGCCAGCATTAGTGGATCCCTGAATTCACACAAACCAGAAGGTGTTACAGGTCGGTAATCCCAGCACCAGGAGATGGAGCAGGAGGGTCAGAACTCTAAGGTTGTTCTCTACTTCGTGGCAGGTTCAAAGCCAGCCTAGGTCAGCTCTGAAAATCTCCACGTCAGAGATTTCTCATTCATGTGCCCTTCCATCATGTGGAGAAGTTTTGTGGGCCTCAGACAATTGAGGAGGTTCTAGTCTGTCTTTGTGTGGGTGTGTGCGAGTGTGTGTGAGGGTGTGTGGGTGTGTGTGAGGGTGTGTGTGTAGGTGGGTGTGTGAGTGTGTGTGTGAGTGGGTGTGTGTGAGGGTGTGTGTGTGTGTAGGTGGGTGTGTGAGTGTGTGGGCGTGTGTGTGTGTTAGAGGACAGCTTGCAAGAATCCTTTCTCTCCTTCTACTTTGTTGGCCCTGGAACTGAACGCAGCTCCTCAGGTCTGGCAGCAGGTACCTTTACCTGCTGAGCCTTCTTGGCAGCCTCTGCAGCCCTTTCTGATCTCTCGTCATGCACTGTTTGCATGATTGCTCACACACTGGTTGTGGAGCTCCTGTGTGTTCCAGGCTACATGCTAGAGGACACAGACAGTGTCACACAGCCATAGCAGAGGGCCGTCCTTGTCGTCATCTCTCCTGGCCTCTGCTTACAAGCACGCAGACTGACTGCGATGGTCCTTTTTACACCAAGGTTGACATTGAGAAGTGGGTACCCGTGGCGCTTGAAGCGATTTAGAATGAATGGTTAGCTGCTGGAGGCGAACCTGTGAACTCTGGGGGACTCTCCATGAGTTCCAGGACAGCCAGAGCTCCATGGTGAAACTCTGTCTGAAAAATAGAACAAAGTGTTGTTTTTAAAAGTGAAGAACTGTATTAAATCTGTCTGTGTTCCTTTCAGAATATCCCCACAATCGGTGCCATTGCCATTGTCTTAGCCACACACCTGTGTGACGAAGTCAGCTTGGCAGGCTTTGGATATGACCTCAGTCGGCCCCGGATCCCTCTGCATTACTTCGACAGCCAGTGCATGGGTGCCATGAACTTTCAGCTCATGCACAATGTGACCACAGAGACCAAGTTCCTCCTGAAGTTGATCAAGGAGGGTGTGGTGAAGGACCTCAGCGGGGGCATCCATTGCGAATTTTGAGCACAACAAACCTCAATTAGAAACGCAGCTGAGAACCGTGGCGAACAGCCCTCGCTTGCAGTCACCCCGCAGCTGCGCTGACTCGCAGCTGCTTTTAAACTTTTAATTAAAAAAGAAGGAAAAAAAAACAAAAACAAAAAACAAAAAAGTTTAGCTCCTCCCACCCCTCACCTCTTTGCCCTATTTATTTGAAGTCATTGTTGGGTTTTGCACATTTTTATAAATTAATTTTAAGAATGGGATTGAAAAGACTTTTCAGAGAGAATCTTATTGTATTCTAAGGAAATAATTTAATTTGCAGAAACTGTACACATGTCGTCTGCACGGTGAGCAGCAGGTGATGCGGTAGCAGGAGAGGGGCCTCTGTCCCTTTGGTGATGGCCCTGGTGCCTGCGTCCGTCTGGATTCTGCTGCTCTGTTTGGTAGAACGGACGGCAGAGGGGACTTCCCAGTTCCTGGATGCAGGGCTTCACTCATCACCACTGCAGCCGCAGAGGTGGAGGCCACTAGACAAGTCCATACCCCTTTCTGCAGCTCCATCTTCCGCCAGGCAACCAGCCAGAGCAGCTGCTTGGAGGTGGCTGGCTGGAGAGCCACTGTTTGCTGAGTCCTGTGACATTGCCTCAGGCTGCAGGAGCCACGTCTATCCCACGCTGCCAGGACACTTTTTATACTTGGAGAGGATTTTTCTTTCCTGCTCTTCCAAAGCACTTATGTGTCATTATGACACTGCTGTTTGTCTGAGGTGGCACATCGAAATTATGACAAAACCTCAGTTATCCAGAGCCGTGGGGGAATGAGCCCTTCCAGGGATGAAGGATCACATTTCTGAAGCACTGGAATGAAATCCTCCCATGATAACTTGCTTAATTAAACAAAAAAGAAAGAAAGAAAGGTTTTCAAATGCCTGACAGTGTATACAAAGTAATGTCAAAAAAAAAAAAAAAAAAAAAAAAAAAAAAAAAAAAAAAAAGAAAAGAAAGAAAGAAGAATAAAAGGTATTGGGTCCTGTGATCTAGTTACTTTGAGTGTTTGTTCCTTCACTCGTTCGTTTTAGGAAAATGTCCTTTCTCTGCTGAGTGGAGACCCCACCCTGTCCGCTGCATACTGAGGGACAATTAAGGAGCCTCGCTCTCCTAGCTCTTTGATCCAAGTCCAGGGGCCTCTGGAGAGGTGATGGGCATCGTAGTTACTTTTCAACACTGTGACAAAATTCCATGACCAAGACAACCTGTCGTGATGAGGGACATGGGAGCAGGCAGGCAGACGTCATGCTGGAGCGGTTCCTGAGAGCTCATATCTTGATCCACAAACATGAGGGAGGCAGGCGGAGCTAGCTAGGAATGGGGACTTTTGAAACCTCACAGCCCGTCCCAGTGACACACCTCCAACGAGGCCACAGCTCCTAACCCTTCCCAAACAGTTCCACTGATGGGGACCACGCATTAAAATAATGAGCCTGTGGGGACCGGCCCCATTCGGACCACTGTTGCCTCGCCCCCAAGCTCTAGCTTGCCTTTTTTAGTGGTCTGGTGTCAAGCCTTTGTTCTGTAGTCCCTGTCACCTCCCTCAGTTCACTCTCCTGCCTTACAGCCTCAGGGAAACCTGTGCCCAGCGCCTTCTAACGTCTGTACCAACTGCCTTCGAGGGAGTAGAAAGAAGGGACAAGTCATGGCTGCCAACACAAAATCACATCTCTATGGGTTATAGGCTATAGCTCAAAGGGATGCAGAACAAAATAGCGTCCATGGTTTCTTGCCTCTCTTGGCTTCTACTGTGGAAGATACTATTTACTTTTAAAACAATGTTTCTGAACTCCCGGTTCTATGATTTACTTGAAAACACTCTAGCTCAGGTACCACATGGTCCCACCCCTACACTCAGGGCAAAGAAGCCAGATGTGTATGGGCTAGTGAGATGGCTCAGCTGTTAAAGATGTGTGCTGCCAAGTCTGGACCTGAGTTCAGTCCCCAGGACCACATAATGGGAGGCGAGAATCCACTCCTTTGCCGTCAGGAAGCAGAGGGAGGTGAATACTGCCACCCAGCTGGCTCTATTTTTATGCAGCCCAGGACCTCGTCCATGGAACGGATGGTTCTACCTACAATTAGGGTGACTCTTCTTCCTACCTCAGCCAATCTAGAAAATCCCTCAGACGTGCCCAGGTGTTTGTGTGCTAGGTGATTCTAGAGCCTGTCACAGTGATGATATCAACTCTGTGTGTGTGTGTGTGTGTGCGTGTGTGTGTGTGTGTGTGTGTGTGCGCGCGCGCGCGCGCATGTATATGTACTGTGGTAGTTTGGATAAAAATGGCTCCCATAGCCCATAGGGAGTGGCATTAGAGGGTGTGGCCGTGTTGAAGTAGGTATAGTCTTGTTGGAGGAGGAGTGTTATCGGGGAACGGGCTTTGAGGTCTCAAGCATTGCAAGTGTGTCACTGTTACTTCCCACAGCCTGTGGATACAGACGTGGAGCTCTGAGCTCCTCCTCCAGCACCATGTCTGCCTGCACGCCGCCATGACAATAATGGCCTAAACCTCTCAACTGTAAGCCAGCCCCAGTGACATGTTTTACCTTACAAGAGTTACCATGGTCGTGGTGTCTCTCCACAGCAGTAGAAACCATAAGACATACATACATTTTTTTTTTTAATTTTTGAGAATTTCATATGCAAACACGTTGTATTTACATCATCGCCTCCCTTCTCCCCTCCGATTCTTTCTGTGCCCCCTGCACTACCCCCTCAAATTTATTAGTTCTATAATTGTCAAATACACGTGTGTATCTATGAGCATGGGTGTGGTGTGTGTGTTGCCCTGTATACATGAGCTTAGGGCTGAGCACGTAGGATCAGAAAACCTATCGGGTCTTTTGTCCCTGTCAACAGCTATTGATTGCTTATAGCTCTTCATCTAAGAAGGGGGCTTTCTGAAATTTTCCCCGTACACATTGCCATGTTGACTGGTGTGGTCTTGTACAGGTCTTGTGTAGGCAGCCATACTGTCGAGATTTCATGGGTGCAGCTTCCCTGTAAGGTCCAGAAAATACTACCTTGAGGTAGGTGTCTTGGTCCTCTGGGTCTTACAGGCTTACTGTCCCCCTTCTGCAATGTGCCCTGAGCCTTATTCTCTGCATTTTGGCCTGGTGGGGATCTCTATAAAAGCTTTTATCTGCTGCAAAGAAACGTGTTCGATGAGACATGAGCCATCAGGGATGGGTGTAAGGATAAGCATGTAGAATACAGTTGGGAACTATATTGATTTAGCAAAATGGCAGTAGTAGGTACTCAAATAGGGGTTTGTGACCTGTGCAGTCACGGGTTCTTGGATGGGCTTGTGGTATAAGCATGGGATTCTTTCTGTTGTGTGGGCTTTCATCTAATCAGCTGTTGGTTATCCCCACCATGTACCTGCCACTGTTTGAACATCGGTATCTTGCTGGGCTAGTCTTCTGGGCTCTTCAGCTTCACAGGTGGCTAGGACTGTTAGTAACTTTTCTCCCTTAGCTTCCATAGCCCCTTCCTTCACGGAGGAGACGTCCAGGTTAGTACACGCTTGCTTCCACCAAGTCCTGTGACAGAAGTGTGTGATTTTATAAGTCAGCTTTGTCATGGGAAGTGAGTCCAGCAGCAAATAGTTACAGCTAAGGTTCAGTCCTACCCAAGGAGTCTTGGAATGAAAGCCTGAAGATGGGTGGGAGCTGTGACACAGCTGCTGGAAGATGAAGTGATGTGCTTAACAAACTTGCAGGCAAAGCACCCATTAACATAAAATACAAATAACTATGTTATTTTTAAGAAGATTAGCAATGATTAATAATAACATAGAGCAATTGTATTATAATACAAAATTACTTAAAATGTATGAATTATTTATTTTCTGGAATTTCCTACTTACTACTTTCTTACCATAGCCATCCACAGGGCACTGAAACCACAGAAAATGGAATTCTGCATAAAGAGAGACCTACTGTACACTAAGAATTGGGATGTTCCAAACAAGCAATATATTACCACTTAGTCTTGACATCTGGGTTATGCTTGGCTTATTGAAGAAATTCAGTTCCAATAGAAGTTGGCATTTAAGATATTTAACTTAAAATGTTAACTTCCTGAGTGGGAAGGTCACACCCTAAATGAGCAAACAGTCAGGTGGCCAGAATGATGGCTGAAGTAGCTGTGTGCGGGGAAGAAGGTTATGGCTGAGGAAGAACAGTAGGCCAATGAAGACAGCTTCACAGTTTCTCAGCTCACAAGGCCCTAACAGGGCCAGCAGGAGGACCAGGTGCTTGCCACCAAACTGGAAGACGTGAGTTTGAGTCTCAGATCTCACACGGCAAAAGGACAGAATCGGCTCCTGCAAGTCATCCTCTGACTTCCACATGTATGCTGCCGTGTGCTTGTGCATGCCAACAAACAAATTTTATTAGGCTGGGCATTGGCGTGGGAAGGAACTGACTGTTAGTTGTAAGGAACTGAGAATCCCTGTGTTCACCTGTAACTAAGGCATGCGCTCTTTGCTGACTCTTTGTATCCCTCTAAGGCATCCGTAATAAGGTCTTGTTTATCTTAGGCATTCAGGACGTGGTCTCATGTAGCACAGGCTGGCCTCAGACTTTCTGTGTAGCCAAGGATGATCCTGAACTTCTGAGCCTCCTACATCCAGCTCCCAAATGCTAGGATTACAGGTGTGTCGCACCCCTGATTTGCAGGGTGCTGGGGATCAAAGCCAGCGCTTCCCAAGGGTTAGACAAGCATTTACCCTCTGAGCTACATCCTAGCTCCAGTCTTGACTTCACATCTTTGATGGAATATAAAGTTGGACACTGATGGTCTAAGATCATACACGATGAAGCGCTCAAGCCCAGGGACCTCCTTTTTTTTTTCCCCCTCTGTGTAGCCCTGGCTGCCCTGGAACTCACACTGTAGACCAGGCTGGCCTCAAATTCATGGAGATCTGCCTGCCTCTGCCTCCTATTGCCCGGCTGTAATGAGCTTCTTACAGCAGATTTAGGAAGCAAGATTCCTAGCTCAGTTGTATCACACATCTCTCTATTTGTATTGTGGGAGATATTCCTTGTTTCCTCAGTAAAGCTTGGTAGTATTGAGGACAGACTTGGCCATTTTCAGTTAGGTAGTTGTCTCTTTGAAGTGAGGAGACAACAGATCTTTTCTGCTCCTCCAGTGTGCTGCTCAGTAGGAGGAGAGAGCGGGGTAAAGCGCGCACACACACACACACACACACACACACACACACACACACACACGAGCCAATAAGCAAAATTAAAGATTGGAACCTACCCCAAGAGTTTGGGCTCACAGAGAAGATTTTGTTAGACAGACTATCCTATCGATGGCTTTTCCTTCCCTGCTTCTGCCTGTGTCCACCATTTACCACTTTCCCCCACTGGAGAACACTGTGTGCTCTGTGATCTCGGGAGGTCAGCTGAGGGGAGGCCAGGAGGGTCAGGTCAGAACCTCGGCCTTCCTGCTAAACTCCCTGCTCGACTAACGTGGCACAGTTCATCACGGAGGCTGACCAAGATGGAGAAAGCATCTGGCTGACTTCAGGCTTCACAGACCAGCATTTCCTTCTGAGTCTGTGCTCAGGAGCCTGGCATGGCTTGTGTGGAAGGTGCAGGCAGTCTGTCCATTCATGAGCAGATCGGATGTCCCAGCGTTGCCTTGGACAGCATGACATCTTACCCATTAGGGAATCTACTTCGTTATTTTTAGATTTATCCCCAGAGTCTCTTTCCGTGGTCTCACGACCTCATCCGTCTCAGTCTGAAGCAACTTAAATGTCTGCAGGACTTTTCCCGGGGTTCATATCCACCCCCTCACCCTTCCACCCCCCTCTGGCAGAGGCTTTTACAGCCCTGTGTAGTCTGTCCATGGAGAATGCACCCCCACGTTTTCCAAACTGACGGTGGCTTGATTTTCATACACACTAAACACAGCAGACCCTGGATTATGGACAGGACACCGAGCACAGGCCCCTCTGCAGGATACTCTCTTCCACGGCTCTGGCTGACTCTCTGGATGGGCCATTCCACTGTTGATGCTGTGTGTGCAAACAAAACACTTGTGGCTGTATCTTAGTGTCTTGTAGGGTTCTCTCAAAGACACTTCCCTGGGCTTCTGCTCTGCTCTGTCAGACCACTGCCATAAGCCTCCAAGCCCTCTGAGAGCCAGATCCCTATGACAGGCTGCAAAAACACAGCCTCAGATCCATCACACCAGAGTTTCCATCGGGGAGGAGGAGGGTGTAATTAAGTAAAGGTAGTGTAATGAGGGCATTGGCATCAGGGTTCCTCCAGGAAAATTCCATGCTGGAGATAAAAATGGGCCGACCCTCTGGCAGAGGCTTTTACAGCCCTTGATCTCTCTCTACCTTAGTCATTGAGGCAGCATCTCTCAATTGATGCCAGAACTCACCAATACTAGTTAGTCCAACTTGCCGGCTGGTCAGTGGGAGGCAAAACTAAGTTCAGGTAAAGTGAGCGAGCGTTCCTTGCTAAGAAGAGGAAGTAAGACACGAAGATACACTTTATCAAAGCATAAAGCCAGATGGCAAACGCAGGCACAGATATGAGGGCTGAACCCTTGCAGGCCAACCAGAGACCAATGTCGGGGTAAAGGGCATTTGAACTCCTGGGGCAATATCAGTGGGAGAGTCCCTTAACTCATACTTAAAAATCAGTAATATGACTTCAGCTGGAAGAGGCTGTGAGGGTCTAGGAGTTAAGTGTAGAGTGTGGGGGGGAGGTAACTGGGGGGAAAACAGGGGCCTGGCTTCACCTTGGGCAACACTGAACACTGATTGGGGCTGGTGGTCTGGACCTCACCACCCTTCAGGCTGCCTCCTGACTCAGGACTGTTAGCTATTTATTAGACCGGCCTTTGTCAGCCTGTGGGTCCAGACCCCTTTTCTGTCCAATGACCCTTTCACAGGGGTCACACTTTAGCTATCCTGCACACCAGATATTTACATTATGATTCGTACCAGTAGAAATATTGCAGTTGTGAAGTAGCAATGAAAATAATTTTACGTTTGGGGGCCACCACAAGGCTGAGAACCACTGATGTGTGTATACACACACACACACACACACACACACACACACACACACACACACACACATCCCCTTTGAGAGCCAAGAAGGGAAGCTAGGACCCTCCCTGTGTGCTGGAGAGGCCGTGAGGCCGTTCACAGCCCCTGCCTGTGCATTAACATGCCCATGGGTCACAGCCGGTCACAGCCCCTCTGGCAGATCAGTTCCTCACTGCTGTGAAGCCTCAGCAGAGCTGGGTTCATCTTGACTCCACCAGACTTTTGGAAAGTGGAGTGACTCACTAATGGGTCGGTATGCAGCGCCACCTAGTGCTATGAAGCCATATGTACAGTTCATTTTTTGTATTTTTTGTTTTGTTTTTTTGTTTTTTTTCCTTTGGTTTCTCGAGACAGGGTTTCTCTGTATTGTTTTGGAGCCTGTCCTAGAACTTGCTCTGTAGACCAGGCTGGCCTCGAACTCACAGAGATCCACCTGCTTCTGCCTCTGGAGAGCTGAGATTAAAGGCGTGGGCCACCAACACTGGGTCATGTGTACAGTTCTTAGCACTGTGCTCTGCTTTGCAGGGTCCCAGCCCTCTCTGGCAGCTTCACATTCCTGCCCTACCTGCGATTTCCCTATTTACTCCTCTTGCCCATCTCAGTCCCTGACCTTTCTCTATCATCTCTTTCTGGAAGAACATCTATCCCCGTGGGTCAAACCACACACTGAAGGGGGAAAAAAAAAAAAAAAGACAGCTTTGTTATGAGTAGTTTCCCACTTGCCGGTCTTGTCCCTCTGCTACGCCAGCCCCAAATAATACACAGAGACTCTGTATTAGATATAACACTGTTGGCCAGTTACTAGTTTCTTATGGGCTAGCTCTGTCTTAATTACTAACCCATTTCTATTAATCTAAGTGTTTCCACGTGGTCTCATCTTACTGGACAGAGGGGCTGGCAGTCTACCTCTCTGTCCTCCATCTTGACTCTCTTCCCTACTACTTCCAGAATCCTCCCTGTCTCCTACTTCTGCCTATCTTCCTTTCCTATTGGCCAACAGTGCTTTATTCATTAACCAATAAGAGAAACATATTTACAGAGTGACATCTCCCATCACAGCTTCTTCAATGAATGGTGCCGGTCAAACTAGATGTTCCCATGTAGAAGAGTGCATATAGATCTATACTTATCACCCTGAACAAAACTCAGATCCGTATGAATCAACCTCCTCAACAATAAAGCCTTGCGTTTGCAGTTTGGTGAGTCTGTCTTGGTCACTGGGGTTCTTCAAGACTTGGGCACAACAAATATTTGTTTTTCTTCTGTTCTGTGTCAGGTGGCTCTTCTGACATGAGATAGATTTTTGATTTTTCTTTAACAAGCATGCTTGGGTTTAGAGTAGGTGAGAGCCACACTCAAACTCCAAGCCAGCTTTAATCTTTAGTTGAACTACAAAAAGATCCTTTGCATTATATGTCTGTAGAGAAAAGCAGAAACAAACATTAGGGAAGACATGAGATTTTATCCTGTTGGAAATATGATAAACCAATAGGCCAATTTACCCCTTTACTTGGGACAATTTTTCTGGATGATTTTCCCTTTTCTTCAGATGTCTCATTAGTCCAGTGGGCTCTGGATTCCTTAGCTGGATCCCTTTATTCTCCTGGAAAGACAAAAATAAAACCCTTTCCCAACCCTAATTTTGGGGAGGTTCTCTTTTGGCAAGTTATATCTGATCAAATGAAAAACATTTGTTAGTTTTATAGGTTAGTTGATTAAATGGTCATACGGCTTAATGAGCTGCCATCTCTTCTAATTAAGAGGTATCTTGTTCAATTCAAATTTTTATCGATTTTGATGATATACATAGCTTTTCCTCACCTATGGAAACAAAAGCAAAACCTCTTACCCGGTGTAATATATATCCTGGTTTTCATTTGGAGGTCAACACATCTTCAAAGTTTACTGACTCATTTAATTCCATGGTTTTTTCTATTATCCAGTGTCTCTCTGCAGCTGTTGTTAATTTCTCCCTAGCATTCAGAAAATTCAAAGTTAATAAAGCACTATGCAATCATTTCTGGGGTTCTTTATTATCCCTTTCTGTTTATTAGCATATCCTTTAAAGTTTAATTTGATCTTTCTGTAACTGCCTGCCCTGTAGGATTGTGTGACACACCTGCCATATGTTGAGCATTTATTTGCTCCTGTACCAGCTCTTATAAAGCCGGCCACTGTGCAACCCATACAGATCTGTCTGTCAGCCATTTTAAAGGTAGGGCTGTTGGTGCCTTTAGAAGATTAGCAGCTGTGTGTCCTGTTCTTGAAGTACTTGGTTGGTGATTGCTCTTTATAATACCCTCTTATAAATTTTCCAGAACGATATGTTAATTAATGTTTTGTTTCTAAGATTGGGAGAATGTTTATCTATTTCTGTAACAAATCATGTTCCCACAAATGTATTGCAATATTGCAATATATGACGTTAATATTCCTCTCTGTCCTTCTGGCCCTATACATCTGAGCCATCTCATGCTTTCTTTTACCTGAAATAAAGTTCCAATCCCTAAGAGTTGAACATTTACTTCCTGAAGAGGCCAATTTGGTTGCCCAAATTCTTGTGATATAATTGGTATGTCCACACCTGTGTCTACCAGACCTTCAATGATGAGATCATTTATTCATACTTTTAATTTTGGTCTCTATTTATAGACATTTGCCAATATACTCACTTTCTGTTTTTTCCTGACTTCACCTCCTCTCTCTTTTATGGCTTTTCTATCATCCAGAGCAGTAAGATTCCTTACAATAGATACTAGGTTCTTTAACTGCTCTGGGAAGGAGTTTCCACAGTGACAGTAGTATTGCCTTGAATGTCTCTTGTTGACTTACATTCATTAGTCCAATGCCTGTCTTCTCCACACTTTCTGTGTCATCCATAAGGGATGGGCATTCTGTTTGGGTTATGTTTATAAAACAGAATTGTTTCTAGAAGTGCCCTGTTTACAATCCCTTTTAAAGTAACTTGTCTGCTACAATAAAACATTTTAATTTTTACATTTCAATTTTTCTTTAAACCTCTTAAAAATCACCATGAATTTCAATATTAACTGTATCTCAGATCCAATCCTCCGGTGCTGACCTTGCTTTTAAAGCCTAATTTTCCTTTCATATTGGGCATTAGCATTTTCAAAAGCCATAGTTTCAATTATTACTTTTCTAGCTTCTAAATCTGTCATCATTCTATTTACTGCTAAGGCCAGCCTTTGTAAGAAATCCTTGAAGGCTTCCTTTGAGCCCTGTATAACTTTTGAAAATGACTCAATTTTCTTTCCTACTTCTCCAATTCCAAGCATTCAAAGCTGCTGTATGGCATAAACCCAAGAGGTGATCATCATATAGACATGCCTTTTTAAAGTAGCATAATCTCCTTCTCCAAGAATTTGATCTTGGAAGAAATATGTAACCTCTAACTTTAGCCCATTCGTTCAATATTCTTAGCCTCTTCTGTGAACCAGAAAGCCCACTGTAATTGTGGGCCAGGCTCTAAAACAGCTCTAATCCATCTAGTCTATGCAGTCTATAGGGATAACTCTGGGTCACAAATGGTGAACCATATGAGACTACCACTTCCTTGGATTTCCCTGAATCTAACCTCGTCACAGGCTTCTAAGTAGCTCTTATAGAATCTCTTTCATTTGGCCCTTCTTGTAAGGTTACTGGATATGTTAAGGGTGGTTCTCTTAAGACCTTAGATTCCCTTTTAAACTTAAAATGCAATGCTGAATTTGGTTCCCCATTAAATGCTTCTGTCTGGGTCTGAATATCTCTATGATCTGCTCTAATAAGTTTTCTAAGGCCTGCATCGTGGCACTCATATCAACCAGCTTTTTTTAGAGAGAAACCAAGTATTATCAAAATGGTAACAGTATGTCAATCTCAGCTAAGTTGATTATCCCTTCATTCAATTTTTCCATTTTTAAATCACATATTGTGTAGTCATACAGAGACCTATTTTACATTTTTTTAGTGTAGGGAAAAAAAACCTCTCTTTTTTAAAACTAATTCCTCCTTTAAGAATTCCCAAAAGACTTACCAACTCTGCCAACGATGTCAGTGAACTGTGAGGGTTAGCACATCTGATCCGAGAACTAGCATAGGGCTGTGAGCTAATAGTAGCAGTCCAAGGATAGTGGCTCAGAAAAGCCAGAAACCCATGGGGTTGGGTGGGAAGAGAGAGAAAAAATGAGCTGGATGTCCAAAAAGAAAAACCGCACACAGGATTGTTAAAAAGAGGCACCTGTGGTGGGTGCCGCCTGAGAGCAAAGCCTCCTGAAGACAGTTTAGAAAAGCTACAACCCCCCCAAAAAAAAAATCCCACACTCACTCAAAGAAACCGTAGCAGGCTGGGCAGGGATTCAGGCTGGAGTCCTGCCTGCAGCTCAGGCCTGGGCCTGGGCCAGAGGCCTCAAAGTAGCCTTTTCGTGACTTTGTACCTTAACGTTGGATGCCAATATGTAACTTGAGTTCTAATTGTCTTAATAATAAAAGCCCGGAGTAAGATATAGGGGGAAATGCTGAGGCATCAGAGAGAAGCTTGCCAGTGGAAAAGAGTGGGTTCCTGCTTCCTCCTGCCTATATTCCTTTCTCGGCCCAGCCACCTCACTTCCTGTCTGTCTGTACAGACCTCCAGACTGCTGTGGTTAGCTATGGCTAGCTCCACTCTCTGATCTTCAGACAAGCTTTATTTGTACAAACAAGGTATCACCACGTTTTTTTGTTTGTTTGTTTTTAGAGACGGGGTCTCTCTGTGTAATAGTCCTGGCTGTCCTTGAACTTGCTTTGTAGACCAGGCTGGCCTGTTATTCCTTTCTTAGTCTGTTGGCATAGTGTATTAGAAGCCCAAAGTGGCGGGGGGAGGGAGGGGAATCTGAGCTTCCAGTTCAATGGAATGTTTGCTGTGGTCTTGGCAGGAGTACTCCCACCTCTGGAACTAAAGCTTCTAGGCCGACAGTGTCTTTTGGATTCTAGAATCAGCATTAATTCAGAACCAGTATCTAACAGACCCCAAAAGTCTGATAATATCCTTTTCCCCAGTGTGCACTTACCCTTGTGAAAGGCCTGTAGGTCCCTCTGGGGAAGGACTGGAGAGAGGCTCACCGTAAAACTTTTGGGTATTTTATCAAGGTCCTTCCTTAGGGGACCCAGCAGTCCCTTCATTCAAGGGATTCTGGGTCTGCAAACTGGCTCAAGTCTGGAAACTGATTCGCTGGCCAGCACTGCCTTCTGCCATGACCCCATGCAGCTAACCCTTTCACCTGAGAATGTTTTCTGCTTACACAGATCAAACAAAAATTCAGTAGCCTTCTTCCTCATTTCATGTCTGGGAACACCATGATTAGCCAGCACTAACGGTCTGTACCAGTCACGCCACCATAAAACCCACTTTGCCTGAGCTGAGCATCACGGGTTAGGCCATTGAGGGCATTGCTTTGCCTGTGATGCCCACTATGACTACGATCACTCTGCCTTTGGCTGTTCAGTGCACCCACTTGACTTCATGCCCCCTTGGGGCCCAATTAAAGCCCATTGCATTGAATTCGTTCAACTGAGAAGTAGCATCTCCATCCCTCAGGGCTGACACAGGAAAGGAGCAACAACAAGGTCTCCAGACGTGCTGGTGCTCTTCTCTCCACTTGGTGTTTTGTAGGGCTAGTGAAGGGCATGTCTTTGCGGCGTTCCCATTGTGAAGGATTTGGTTTTACCCAGCACACCCCCTCTAGCATTGCAATTTCCCTGACCCTTCAAATCCCTTCATCGATACCAAACCAAGGAATATTAGGCATCTCCAACTCCTTTTCGCTGGACCGTCTTTTGACAAACGCTTCAGTAACCAGTCAAACTTTTGACACCTGTTTAACTGTGTGAGCTTCCATATTAAGCCTATAATCTCCACTTAGACGGTCCCTATTGATAACCTCACACGTTCCCCAGACTTCTGCGTGGATGAATTAGCAAATTCATTAAGCTCTTTAGTAGAGTCATGTACCTCCTCATGGAGGTCTTCCTCTAGGAGTCTGCTTAGCCTTGAGTCTGGTTATAGGTCTAGAAGCAACTATTGGTGGCCCTGGGGGATATCAGTATTATCTTGCCTGGCATTCTCTTCAGAGGAGCTCACTACTGGTTTAGCAGACAATGAAGGATTAATTTCCTCAGTCAAAGGTGAAAATGGGGGATATTTTAAGGGGTGGATCTGAAGGTGAAGAGACTCCTTCATCTTGTGAGATAAACGCTTGAGAGTCTGAGGGTTTAAAGTTCTAAGCCTCACTAAGGTCCTCCACACATTCCCTTCACAAGTTTAGGACCTTCTTTACCAAATGCCTTTACTTTAAGCTGACACTCTCTGAAGCTGGGACTTGAGTTTTTGCTGTAATTCAGCCAACCTTACAATGAGGGCTTTGCTTTGATTTTCCAACATTTGAGCTCTGTGGCTGCTGGCGAGAAGATTCTCTTCCAGAGCACACTCAAAAACGTCTAAACTATCTATTCACAACTGGAGCGGGTCAGTTTTATCACTGAGTTAGTTCTTTGTTCTTCACTGTTACTGATATGTTAGAAGCTAATTTTATCATGGATCTCATTCTTATCCTTTGTCCATTTACCCGGAGACGCTAAGAACAACTGATCAGCACTATCACGCCTCTCCTTTTTCCACAAACTATCCCAAGTTTTATATGCACAGTGAACAAATCCATTGCTGCTCACAATTGGTGAATCAGGAAAAACAATACATTTATCTCCTTATGTTTGTAAATAGTTCACACCATGGCTTTTAGTACTCTCTGCATTCCCAGGAGAGACTTAGCAACTGGAGAGGCTTTGGTAACTGTAGATGTTGGCAAATTGGAAAGCCTATGCCAGATGCTTAAAAGAGTCATCCTTATATTTCTGCTGCTAAAACCACTTCTGGCACCAAACTCTTTGGATTCTATAGAGTAACAGAACTTACTATATATGGGGGGGGGGAAGAGTTATTGGAATGACTTTGCAGGCTGTGGTCCAGCTAATCCAACAATAGCTGGCTATGAATGGAAAGTCCCAGAAGCCAGTAGTTTATCAGTTCACAGAGCTTGATTCCTCGGCTTGTCTTCAGTCTACACTGGAATCCCAAAGAAGAAGACTCTGATGTCAGTGAAGGAACACCCTGCTAGGAAGGTGAGGGCAAGCAAATAAAGAACAAAGCTTCCTTCTTCCAAGCCCTTATACAGGTTCCCAGCAGATGGGGTGGCCCGGATTAGAGGTGCGTTCTTCCAGCTCAAAAGATCCGGATTAAAGGTGTGTATTCCTGCTTCATAGATCCAAATTAGCAGTAGATCTTCCTACCTCAAATTAAGTAAAACTCCCTCACAGGTGTGCCCTCCATTTGGGGGTTTTAATTAATTACAGGTGCAGCCAAGTTGATAACCAAAAATAGCCATCACATTCCCCATGGCTGGTTAGCCTGCTTTCTTTATAAACCCCAGGATGGTCTGCCTGAGGGTGGCACCACCCATATCAATCATTAATCAAGAAAATACCTCCAGTAGGCTTGCCTACAAGCTAACCTGATGAAGGTATTTTCTCTTGACGTTCCCTCTTCCCAAATTACAGGAGCTTGTGCCAAGTTGACAGAAGTCCAACCGGCACAGAGGCCTAGCAATTGTGGATATTCCTTTTTTAGCAAGAAGCAAGGGGGCTATCTTGTGTTTATTCATAGAGATCTAAGAGACTGGGTCAATCTGTCGAAGCATGAAAGGACGTCAGGAGAGACGATGGTCACAGACATGCAATCCAGCTTCTGAAAATGGAGTGACAGAGCCACAATACCTCCACAAGGGACTTTGTGCTCCATGTCCTCACTCACCATAAGTCCTTTAGGGCCTCTAAGGCTACAGTGAAACACCTGGCACCTTAGAAACTGCCCATAGTGGGACGGAAGAAGCAAAAGGAACTAAACACGGGTGGGCCTTGGTGCTTCTGACCCTGTGACCTTACGCACATTCCATCGTGTTACCTTTCTTTTAGGGTCCCCTTTTAATTACCTGAGTAGGTTGTACATGTGAGTGTGGGTTCCCAGAGGCCTCAGATCTTCCTGGGCCTAGATTACAGGAGGTTGTGAGATGCTAGATGTGGGCACTGGGAACTGAACTCAGGTCTTCAGGATGAACTCTTAACCACTGAGCACCTGTCCTCCACTGAGCATCTCTGCACTGAGCATCTCTGCACTGAGCATCTCTGCACTGAGCATCTCTGCACTGAGCATCTCTGCACTGAGTACCTCTGCACTGAGTACCTGTCCTCCACTGAGCACCTGTCCTCCACTGAGCATCTCTGCACTGAGCATCTCTGCACTGAGCATCTCTGCACTGCACTGAGCATCTCTGCACTGAGCATCTCTGCACTGAGCATCTCTGCACTGAGCATCTCTGCACTGAGCACCTCTCCAGTCCCTGTGTTAAATCTTGAGTCATGCTTATGTCAGTCATTTTTCATCACTGTAATAAAATACTAAGAAAATCAGCTTAAAGATGTTGCAGTTTGTTGGGGTTTTAAGTAATTTATTTTATTTTAATTAACATAATTATATAATTTCCCCTTCTCTTTCTTCCCCTGCAAACCCTTCCCTTGCTCTTTCAAATTCATGGCCAATTTTTCTTTAATAATTGTTATTTTTGTTATAACTATTATTGTGTTACACAAACATACACAATGAAAATTGCTGAGTTGCTGAGTTCATTTAGTGTAGTGTGTGTGTGTGTGTGTGTGTGTGTGTGTGTGTGTGTGTGTTTAGGACTGACCACTTGGTGTTGGATAATCAGCTAGGGGGAGGCAAATTCTTCTTTTCTGAGTAGTTCTTAAATGCCCATAGCTCTTCATCTAGAGTTGGGGGCCCTGTGAGATTTTTGCCATCTATACTGGTATGTCATTATTCAGGTCTTGTGTGGGCAGCCATATTGCTCCCCTGCCAAGTCTAGAAGAGGTAGTTTGAAGTGAAGAGCCTCCCATAGGCTCACATGTTTGAGCAATTGGTCTCCAGCTGCTGGCGCTGTTTGGGGAAGGTTGTGACATCCTTAGGAGATGCAGCCTTGAAAGGAAGCAGGCTACCAGGGTGGGCCTCTGTTCACTGCTTCCTGAGCTGGCTGCATGTGGCCAGCTGTTCCGATGTGTGACACCCTGCCTCTCCAACCTTTCACGGACTGTATCTCCTAGAATTCTCAGCCTGTTTTCCCTTGAGTTATTTGCCTCAGATATTTGCCACAACAAGAAAAGTAGCTGGTGCAAGGGGAAATGTTTGTCTTGGCTCATGGTGGCCAGAAAGCAGAGGGTAGAGGGGGGGAGAGAGAAAAGAGTCAGAGGAAGGATGGAGCGTGTGGAGTCAAGGTCTGCCTTCCCAAGGCGTGCGCGCCTTCAGTCAAGTACTTCCCCCCAGTGAGGAGCCGCCTCCTAGTTTCTCCCATCTTCCAATAATGCATCAAACCACGACTCCATCAATACATTGGTTAATAACAAATTAGTTCATCTTCGTGATCAGTCGCTTCCCCAAAGCCATACTCCTAGTCATCAAGGCTTCAACACATAAGTTTTGCCAGGCTATTGCATATTTAAACCATAACACACCAATTAAACCAATGGTTTGGGCTACAGAGATGACAGCCATTCAGAGCACATACTGCTCTGAGAGAGGACCAAGGTTCAGTTCCCAGCATCCACACAAGTAGCTCATAGCAGTCTGTAGCTCCAGTTCTAAGAGACCTGGCATCCTCTGACCTCTTCAGGCTCCCGCATACATGCAGTACACAGAAAGCACGCACACATACACTCAATCTAAATCTAAATCTAAAATGTATTCTAGTGGCTATGTTTTCTTTCAAAAACTTAAATATTTTATAGCATTATGCTCCACTTGGTTGGCTTCCAACGAGAAGCCGGATGCAGTTACCATCCATTTCGTCTGAAGTGTTCCTCTGCATTCTCCGACACCCCCACTTCTCAATTCCTTGCCGGCTTTGTGTTTCTCTTTGGCTGTCTGCACTTACACAATAAGCCGAGGCATAGAATCACAGCAGCTGACGCAGTTTATACTGCTGGTGCCAGGAGAGCTTTCTGGGTCTGAGCTGTTCGTGTTCACCATGACAACGTCTACTGTTCCTTTCTCTGTGTCCTCTCCTGTTCTTGTATTCTGTTATGCACAGGTCATCCTGTTTGTGCACAGGAGGAATGTGACAGGTGGTTTTTTTTTTTTTTTTTTTTTTTTTTTTTTTTTTTGTGGGAGAGAGAGGATGGAGTCTCATGTAGCCCAGACTGACCTCAAAATAGCTATGTAGTTCAAGGTCGACCTTGAACTTCTGATTCTCCTGCTGTGATTTAGACCCGCACTGTGCCTGGTTTTATGTGGTGCCAGAGACTGAACCCAGGGCTTCATGCATGCTGGGAAAACACCTTACCAGTGAGCTACGTCCTAGCCTGGGAAGCATGAATTCTAAGCCATGTCAGAGCTGAAACAGGAAGTCCCCCTAAAACTGCTACTTTTGAACTAAGAAGGGGTGGAAACACAAGTAGGGAGTGGGAAAGTGTGAATATCAGCACCAGGGACAGAAAAGAGCAAGAAAGAAAACTCCCCTCAGAGGCGCAGACAGGATGAGAGAGGTCCCTGGGATCTGATTCCCTGCAGACATGTTGGAAACCAAGAAGTCTGGGCTCCCATGGTATTTTCAGTGGCTTATAGGCCCAAGCAGTCAGAGAACACAGTGTGGAAAGTATGGTTATATTGTGCAGTGATTTTCTTCTGTGCCAGGAGCCTCGCTAAAACCCAGAAAGTATCAAAGAAAGGCTTGTTGAAAGAGGGGATCACTAAATTACAGGGTTGGAAAGATGGCCCAGTAATTAGGAGTACTAACTGCTCTTGTAGAGGGTCTGGGTTCAATTCTCAGTACCCCACATGGTGGCTCATACCATCTGCAACTCCAGTTCCAGGGGATCCGATGTTTGGCCCCTGAGGAGGCCAGAAGTGAGTTTCCAGACACACACACGGGCAACACACACTTACACATAGAATAACATGAAATAATATTAAATAATAAAATAGACACACATATGAGGACATGAATATAATACATTTTATTTAAGGAACTTGAGTGTAGACTTCAGCATCTCCCAGGACCCAGGAATCAATCCCCTGAGGGTACCAATTATGAATGCAGATGTTTGGAACATGTCAGCCTGTTCTCCAGGGATCTCCAATATGAATTCAAGAAACAAGACCCACCTGGAGCCAAGGACCCAAGCTCAAGTCCAGCCTGAATATCTGCCCAGCTGTGCAAGTCCCTAAGCTCCTGGGTTTCTCTGTTCTAATGGAGGATAAGATGAGGTCTTTAAGGAAGAGCACTTTGCCAGTGTAGCCATCGGTCTTCATAGCTGCCACTGGGAATTGGTTTCTTGCTTCCAAGGAGAGTCCAGAAAGGACTACATCTTCGGTTAATGATTCATTGATTAAGACAGAAGTGACCCAGTTATCCTCAAGCTGTTGTGTTCTCCCTGCAAATCTCATTATTCTGTTTATAATCACAAGTATAAGAACAATGAGCTTCGACGTTCTGTAGCTAATGAGCAATCAGCTTGTCTTGAAGACACAGGAATCCCTCAGAGATCATTTGCAAATGTAATTCATTACATTCCCTTAAACACTTGGAACTGCATTGTAAATTTAGCACACTGCCTCTCTCACAAAAGTACTCTAGTTGTCAAACAAAGCAAACTATGACCTTAGCAAGCAAAATCCATCAGGCACTCCGTTGTAAATCTAGAAAACAAAACATATTACTGAAGTGAAGTTTCCTTTACAAGTCCAAGGAGAGGTGGAAATGTTATTTCCTATTTAGACTGAAATGTATGAGGCCTGGGCAGGTGATTCTTGCAGTAAAACGCTTGTTTCATAAGCATGGGGACTGAGTTCTAGCCCTCAGGACCCACGTTTTTAAGAAGCTTGATGTGATGGCTCTTGATGTCCCAGTAGTGGAGGGATGGAGACATGTGGGTCTCTGGGGGTCACTTGCCCGCCAGTCTAGCCTACTTGGTGAGTCCCAGGCCAGCGAGAGACCCTGTATCCTGTGGCCTCTACCTGTGTACCCAAGTGTACATGCACACACATACACGCCCCTACACATTAATTAAAACCTAGAAGCGTCAGCAATCCATCCACCCTTAATGCGCTGTGAACAGTTTTTAACACATATCCCTCCCAAACCTCACTAACATGGAATGTTTTGGTTCTTGAGGGCTTAGCTCGTTCATAGCTGGCACAGTATAACTTCCCGAGGGGGGAGAGGGCACTCAGAGACAACATGAACTGTCCCCAGCAGGCCAAGGAGCCCGGGAACTGGTGACCTTGGACACACCCCGCAGTGCCTGCCTTTTGGTCAAAGGGCTAAAATTCAGGATTGTTAACCTGGCTGCCACAGTGACCAGAAGGGCCCGCCAGGCCGTCTGTGTCGTTACAATTACAGGGCAGGTGGGTGGGCTCCATGACTCTTGACTTCCTGGGCATGCGACCCCTACTCATTAGGGAGGGTTCCACTGTAACCATCCTGGCAGGAATGAAAATATTCTAGAGAAACAGTTGTGTCCCTCTGCCAGTGTCAGACCATTGAGACAATGGTCTGCACAGAGTGGAATTTCCTCAGGAGTCTCATGCTGGAAGAAGGAAAAGGCTGGGCCCTCGGTACCAGCCCCACGGGAGATTTCACATGGATGACAACTTGTCTGGACATTTTGGGCTGGTGAGATGGCCCAGTGGATATGGCACTTGCCAACAAGCCTGACACAGCCTGATGAACTGAGTTCAGTCTCCAGAACCCACAAAAAGGTAGAAGGAGACAACCAACCCACAGACCACCTTGCAGAGGAGGCTGGGGCAGAGATGATGGGGGCTGGGCAGAGATGATGGGGGCTGGGCAGTGATGATGGAGGGCTGGGCAGAGATGATGGGGGGCTGGGCAGAGATGATGGGGGCTGGGCAGAGATGATGGAGGGCTGGGCAGAGATGATGGGGGACTGGGCAGAGATGATGGAGGGCTGGGCAGAGATGATGGAGGGCTGGGCAGTGATGATGGAGGGCTGGGCAGTGATGATGATGGGGGACTGGGCAGAGATGATGGGGGACTGGGCAGAGATGATGGGGGACTGGGCAGAGATGGAGGGCTGGGCAGTGATGATGGAGGGCTGGGCAGTGATGATGGAGGGCTGGGCAGTGATGATGGGGGACTGGGCAGAGATGATGGGGGACTGGGCAGAGATGATGGAGGGCTGGGCAGAGATGATGGAGGGCTGGGCAGTGATGATGATGGAGGGCTGGGCAGAGATGTGGGGGACTGGGCAGTGATGATGGAGGACTGGGCAGAGATGATGGAGGGCTGGGCAGAGATGATGGAGGGCTGGGCAGTGATGATGGAGGGCTGGGCAGTGATGATGGAGGACTGGGCAGTGATGATGGAGGGCTGGGCAGTGATGATGGAGGACTGGGCAGTGATGATGGAGGGCTGAGCAGTGATGATGATGGGGGGCTGGGCAGAGATGATGGGGGGCTGGGCAGAGATGATGGGGACTGGGCAGTGATGATGGGGGCTGGGCAGTGATGATGGAGGGCTGGGCAGTGATGATGGAGGGCTGGGCAGAGATGATGGGGGACTGGGCAGTGATGATGGGGGACTGGGCAGAGATGATGGGGGCTGGGCAGTGATGATGAAGGGCTGGGCAGAGATGATGGAGGGCTGGGAAGAGATGATGGGGGACTGGGAAGAGATGATGGGGGACTGGGAAGAGATGATGGGGGCTGGGCAGAGATGATGGGGGACTGGGAAGAGATGATGGGGGCTGGGCAGTGATGATGGAGGACTGGGCAGAGATGATGGGGGCTGGGCAGTGATGATGAAGGGCTGGGCAGAGATGATGGGGGCTGGGCAGTGATGATGGAGGGCTGGACAGAGATGATGGAGGCTGGGCAGAGATGATGGAGGACTGGGCAGAGATGATGGGGACTGGGCAGTGATGATGGGGTGACCAAAGCTTGACCGAGATTGTTTAGTTAGGCATACCTCTTGCTTTCCTATTGAAACCTAAACCTCAGGACCCTGAAGATGGAGTTGAGAAGGGGTGTCTTTGTTCCTCTTCCCAATGTGACTATATTAACACATTGCCTGCCTTTGCTTCTCGCTGTTACTTATCCGATTAATTACCGTGTTAAAAGCAGGTGGCCAAGCCTGGCTTGTTAGGAGATGTCCAGCCCAGAATCTAACAACAGAGTGTCCCATTCCTTATCCAGACCCAAGTGTCTTCAAAAGGAGTAGCACTGTCTTGTGAGAGGTGAACATGTGTGCTAGCTTCAGCTTCCTGCTGGGTCATTCCATAACCCACGTCTGCCTACAGGCACACGGTGTAACCCAGCCCAGAGCAGGAACTTTTCCTGAGGTGACCACTTGGTTATGGTCCTCAGGCATCTTTCTCCCCCTGATCAATCTGCCTTTCCTGAACCTCTAGGGGATTGGGAAAGAAGGAAGAGGCTCCAGAGAAGTTTGAGGGGCAAATCCACTATCCACAGGCAACAGCTGGGTGGGGGGCTGGGGGAGGCCCAGGGTGGCCAGTCATCTCAGGAAGCGGCCTCCCTGAGCCCACCTCATTCCCCACATCACAATGAGAGCCCAGGTACTCCACAGCCTGGAGAAGCGGCCGTATATTCCCATCTCCCAGGGCTATAAGAAAGGCCCCCAGAGCCCCAGAACAGTAGTCAGGCTGAATTTGATTTTGACCCCTCCCTCCCTTCCTTCCGTTCTTTTTTGAGCCAGAGCCTGGCTATGTAGCCCTGGCTAGCCTGGAACTTGCTAGGTAGACCAGACTAATGACTTCAGACTCACACAGATCCACCTGCCTCTGCCTCCCAAGTGTTGAGGTTAAAGACATGCATCACCATACCCAGTGATTTTACAGAAAAATTTAAACATTATTTCTAGAAGCTGTAAGTCCTGTTCCATTCTCACAGACACACAGACACACAGACATGCACGCAGACGTGAGGGTCTCGTCTGTAAAATGACAGTGAGCTTCAGGGGGACCACAGGGACCCAGCCAGTGAAAGCTGAGCACGTGCAGCCCTGACTAGTGAGTGAGTCGCCAGTACTTCCCATGCTGGCCAGCAGATGGCGCCACCACACCACGAAGACTTTCCCTCTCTAAGGCCACTAACTTTGAAGGCTGTTAACTGAGTAAGATGGGTGTTTGGGAGCTGCCCCGCCCCTTCCCAGTAGAGCACTCAGATTTTTGTGTCACCAATGTGTCATGTTCCAGGATTCTCTGGAAGACCCATCTGGGAACCCGGGAAGTCCTGTGGGTCCACAAGGCATGACGTCGCTCTGTTAGGCATCAGGTGTCCCCAACAGGGCACACTAGGCTCAGAGCAGCCCTTTCCTAGATATGGGCTGCTCTCCAAAATGCCAAAGCTACAGAGTGGTCAGGGTAGAGGTGGGGGCCACCAAGCTACAAACCCTGCATCCCCGACTCCACGCTAGGAAGGAACTCTGGGTCAGCCAGCCAGACTCAGCTACTCAGTCTCATCGATAGGGTTGGGACCCCAGCTGTGACTCCTACAAAAACAAATCCTGAAGTTCCCCAAGTGTGTCTAGGGCTCCAAACACCTCATGCCTCTCAGACCTGAGGGACTAAGGTCAACACAGCAGTCGCATGTGGAAACTAAGGTACAGAGGGAAGAAATGATTCACCCACGCCCTCACCGAACCACAATGCCAGAAGTTACAGCCCATAACTGGACTCCAGTGAGCCTCTTGGCTGTGAGTTTCTGGGGCTCAGGTCATTGTGGGAGCAGTGTGGGAGAGCCTCTGTGGTCCCAGGCTGGGGGCAGGGTACAGATCATACTTGCAGAAGGCACTCAGATGCCCCAGGAGGTGTCAGCCTTTACCTATGACTCAACACAGCCTCCTGGCAGGTCCTGACCACGCCACAATTACTGAGGAAGGGGAGGGCTGTCAGGGTAGCCGTTCACTGATTGGACCAGTGATTGGACCGTTCACTGATTGGGATTGCACATGGCTGTGTCCCCCTGCGGCTCCTTACCAAGCTGCAAGCTGGCTTCCGTCCCTTTTCTGTTCTCCTGACTGGGATAGGCAGAGAGGGTAATGACAGCAATCACCTAGATTTACCACCAGAGAAAACCCATCTTCAGAAATGACAGGCACTGCATTGTGTAAGATCCTGGCCAGAGCTGCAGGAGCCGGGAGGAGATAGAATGAGGAGAATAACCTCATCCTGGTCAAGGTCAGGGGATGGAGGGGAAGGTGCCGGCAGCTGAGAGTCGGCAGCTGGGAGGAGGAGGAACCTGCCTGTCTGGAGACGGGACAGGTGCCTCGCAGTAGAGCCAGGTGTGGACGAGGGGAAGAGGGGAGACCAGGGACAGCCCTGAGATGAACCCAGGAGGGGGCCCCAGTGCACACCTGGATGGTGGGGTGGGGTCGGGTGTGGGGGATGGTGGGGTCGGGTGTGGGGGATGGTGGGGTCGGGTGTGGGGGATGGTGGGTGGGGTCGGGTGTGGGGATGGTGGGTGGGGTCGGGTGTGGGGATGGTGGGTGGGGTCGGGTGTGGGGATGGTGGGTGGGGTCGGGTGTGGGGATGGTGGGGTCGGGTGTGGGGGATGGTGGGTGGGGTCGGGTGTGGGATGGTGGGTGGGGTCGGGTGTGGGGATGGTGGGTGGGGTCGGGTGTGGGGGATGGTGGGTGGGGTCGGGTGTGGGGATGGTGGGTGGGGTCGGGTGTGGGGATGGTGGGTGGGGTCGGGTGTGGGGGATGGTGGGGTCGGGTGTGGGGGATGGTGGGTGGGGTCGGGTGTGGGGGATGGTGGGTGGGGTCGGGTGTGGGGGATGGTGGGGTCGGGTGTGAGGATGGTGGGGTCGGGTGTGGGGATGGTGGGGTCGGGTGTGGGGGATGGTGGGTGGGGTCAGGTGTGGGGGATGGTGGGTGGGGTCGGGTGTGGGGATGGTGGGGTCGGGTGTGGGGGATGGTGGGTGGGGTCGGGTGTGGGGATGGTGGGGTCGGGTGTGGGGGATGGTGGGGTGGGCCAGGTGTGGGGCTATGTGCGGCTCAGCAACTCCGACCTCTTCCTTTATGGCTCCATGGTATCGGGCACATGGGGACTGTGAAGAAGCCCTGCCTGGGTCCCTTGTCCGGTTGATTGCCCAGCAGCTCGGCGGCCTTGGGTGAGTCCTTCTGTTCCCAGGGACCCTAGTTTATCTACTGTGGTGCTAAGGACGGTCTCACAGGACTGCTATGGGGATTCCAGGCAGCTTGTAGCACATTCTCAGGATATCCAGTGGCTCATAAGGGTCAGTGTTGTGTAAATAATGACACTGCCATTTAGTGAGCACTTATTATGTCCTGACTCCAGCCATTTCCCTGCCTTAGTCATCTCACACCTTCACAGCCCAAGCCCCAGGTAGCTTAGCATTAAAAAAAATACTTCTCATTTATTCTTTGGCAGTTTTACACACGTATGCAATCTATCTTGAGCATGCCCGCCCCAAACCTTGCCTTCCACCTTCATGTCCTCTCAATTTTTCGGTTTATTATTATCACTTGTTTTTGTAGTCCCCGGCCTGCTGGAATACTGACTGGTCTTGTTGTTTTGGTCTTGACCAGGTAACCCCAACCAAACCCCAGGCTGTCCTGAGTGCCGAGTGTCCTGTCCAGCAGTCACAGCTCTCCCCTCCCCCAGACTCTCCCATTCTTAACTCTTCCTTCTGTCACACCCTCTGACCCTTGGGAGAGGCGGGTGATTTGATGAACCTGTTCAGGATTGAGTCCTCCGTCTTCCACCAGCTCTTAGTCCCTACCCAGGGCAGGAACTTCCTGGGTCTATGGGGACAAACACAAATACTTGGCTTACCGGCTGGCTTCAGTGTTACAGATTAGCAAGTAGAGGCCCTAGCCACAGTCACAGAGGGCCAGGGTGATGAGTGGTTTATTTACCTCCCGGGGTCCAAAGACCCATTGGGGAACGGGCCTGGGCCATGCAGGTCTCTGGCTGATGGCTCTGGAGGTTTGGAACAGGACACGTGGGCGCCAATGCTCCCCACCTCAATCTGCTGGCTCATCACTGACCCTCCCTCACCCACACCCAGGAGTCCTGGTTCTCCTGTTAAAGCTGGGGGTGGGGGGGTAGAAGCCCTTATACAGAGCGCAAATGTGTCCCTGGATTCTCCTGGAACCCAGCGCGCACAGACAGAAGTTGTGTACACAGGATTTTAGTATTTCCTCTCCGGCTCCAGCCCCAATTTGAGGGCCTGTAAAAGCTTGAACGGCGTCCAGTGCGGCGTGGTTTGCCTAAGCCAGGCTCCCGGCGCTGAGTCAAAGCCCACACAGGGACCAGGGCGCCTGGGGTGGGGTGGGGGACTATGCAAGGAGGGGCGGGTGGCGGGAGGGAAGCTGCTGGGGGATGGAAGCACGCAGAAAGGCGCCAGCTGCGGGGGCAAGGGGGCGCAGGCGGGGAGGGGGACTCTGAAGCGCCCACACGCAAACGGCCCAGCCTGCCAGGAGCTGGCTGATCTGCTTCCGAGCAAACCCCGGGGGCTGGGGTGCACTCATGCGGAGGGGCGAGGGCGTAATTGCGGGACCCCTTCCTCCCCCACCCACCCCACCTCACCCGCGAGCCCGGGAAGCGTTCCCACGTTCACCGGGACAGTGGCGGGGGCTGGAGAGGCTCCCTGTGGCTGAGAGGGTAGGCTTGGTGTCGGAGGAGTGAGAGCCAAGCGCACTTCTGGTCTCTAACTTTTAAGCAAGCCCACCCCCAGCGTGGAAACACCTTGTCCTTGCTGTGTGAGTCTGCTCAGCTCACTCCTCTCCGAGTCGAGGCTCAGTAAAGGCCAAGGGTGTGTGAGTGTGTCTACTCCTTTCTGTGCAGCTCTAGTTCCAGCATATGGATGCGTGTGTGTGTGTGTGTGTGTGTGTGTGTGTGCGCGCGCGCGCGTGTGAAGCAGAATAGAGACAAAAAATTACGGACTTGGAAAGGAAGAGCCCCTCGCCGTGGGATCCAGTGTGCCATGCCTGCTGGCTGAGGCCAGAAAGAGCAACACGATTGACAAAGCCAGAACTGCCAACTGTGGTCCGTGGCAAGCAAGAGTGTTCAAGACTCAAACGGTGAACACTTGGTGAACACTTAAGGTAGAGGGCTGTGCTGCGGCCTTCCCGGTAACTGGATCTGCGTTTTCTCCCATCTCTAAGTCTAACCGTGCCTCATAAAACCACCCCAAAGTTCATTCACAATTCACAAAAAGCACTCCCCAAAGTAAGCAAACCGGTTCACTTTTTAAACTTAGTGTTTTAAAGTGGTGGCAGTGGAGAATGGCAGCAGGACAAGCCACCCTAAGCTGGCTGAGAATTCCCTGTGTAATAGAGGGTGGCCTTGAACTCCCGATCTTCCTGCCCCCACCTCCCAAGTGTTGAGATTACAGGGGGCATGAGCCACCACACCCATCTTAAACCTTACTTAAGTTTTAAACTTTGCTTAATCTTTAAGGCTTGTGGTAAGTGACATCCTTTGAATGGCAATTTAGAAAACCACAGGATCATATACAACACCACTGTACTGATGCAATATGCCATGTCCTCTAGAAAAACCTGCCCTCAAAATCTTAGGTGTGGACTTGCTTTCCCTAGCGGCCATTCATGCCTCTGTCTCTGTCTCTGTCTCTCCCTCCCTCCGTCTCCAGCTCCCTCCTCCCTCTCTCCCTTCCCGTCTCTTCCCGCCTTGGCCTTGCCTCTTAAATCTCTTGATTCACTGACTTGTCAAGAACCCCGCTTTAACTTAGCACCGATTCCCCCCTTGCTGGGGCCCTGGGGGTGCATTTGGGTTATTGGTGGCAGTAGTGAGTTGTATCTTCCAGCCAGCCACTCTTGACATAAGTAAGCTACAGGCAAGGTGTGCCTGATGGGGAAGGAGGACTAGACACTCCCTGGGCGCCAAGGGATTCAGTGTGGAAGCTCTGAGTGCTCCCTTCGCTCACTCGCCAGGGACCACTCACTCTGTGAGCACGGTAGCCTCTGCCCCCAGCTCAGCTCAGCTCAGGCCTGGGCCTCCCGGGCAGAGGCCAGGCATTCTGTTCTGCTGTTTGGAAGTCCAGAGGCCCTGAAAACCAACATGTGTTCATGTGTGCAAACGTGTGATGACTGGAGATGAATCTGACCTGAACAGAACTCACTGTCCACTGCAGGTAACACTTGTCAGGCCATGGGGACCCTGCTACCTGGGAACCGCATCTGTGAACATTGGTTCTGACACATCTGTCCCCAGGGCTGTCCCCAGGCTGGGATGAAGCTGTAGTCTAATAAACAGCATGACATCACGGGACTTTTCTAGTCCCCCCTTAGTCAAAGCAAACCCCCAACTTCCTGGACCCAAAAGCTCCTGAGAGGAAGTTGTGAACAGGCACCTCCGTACATGGATGCCTGTGAACAAAATGACCCCCAGGACATACTTCTTTGGGGGAGGGCCTGAAGGGATTTGTCTTGTTACGGCCTTACTTTGAAATAATTAGGAATTCATAGAAAAGTACAGGGAGTCTCAAGCACTGCTCACCCAGCTGCTCTCCTCTGTCAGGGTGTCTGTCAGGGTGACTAGGCTGGAGCTGAAGCGGGGTCATGGGGGACACGGATCTGCTGCTCCTCAAGGCTTGTTCAGTCTTTTGTCGCCCAGGGCAACCTGCCCAGGGGTGGCACTGCATCAATCATTAACGAAGAAAATGCCTCCACAGATTGCCTGCAGGCCATCTTATAGAGAAGCATTTTCTCAACTGAGACTCCCTCTTCCCAGATGAAGTGACCCCGTGTCAAGATGACAATAAACAAATAATTAACAAATAAATATGATCAGGGTACCATGGTACAGTATCTAAACTAGGAATTGTACGCTGGTACAGCCCCAAGAGTATGCTTGTCCACCTCATAGTCTCTTTCTCCCGGGGGTGGGGTGGGGTGGGGTGGGGGGGAGTTTTGTTCTGTTTTGTTTTTTAATGTTTTCATTATGTAATCTTGGTTGGCCTGGAACTTGCTGTGTAGCTCAGGCTGACTTCAAACTATGGAATTCTCCCAAGTATCACGGCATACCTAGCCCTTAGCAATTCTGTAATATGCATACGTTTGTCTTTGACCCCTTTTAACAGGACTCTTTACTCATTGTTTCCCATCTTTAGACTTGCGTTTATATGAATTATCCCTGTGTGTCAACAGAGGGGAGGTGGAGAGGAGGAACGAGCCGGGAACCAGGCCACTTTTACCAACTGGACCTGTCTCCGAGTTCGCAACGGGCGCCAGGAGCACAGGGTGATGCCCCCTGCGTCTCCCGGACACAATGCAAGCTGGCTTGGGTCCCTATCCTGTCCTCTCAGGGGGTCACCAGAGGGAGTAATGTCACCATTCATACAGACTGGTCGCCAATAGAAATCCCCCCCCTAAGCAGTGGCAAGTACTGCTTAACCCGGGAGTTCCCATCTAACAGTAGACTGAGCACCCTGCTGGGCTCTGCAGATATCAGACAGACCTCACATAGAGGACTCAAACCAGGGTTCAGGAGGGGGAGGCGGTTTGCTGGCGTTTCTACTGCTATGGCAGAACACCATGACTAAGACGACTTACAAAATAAAGCACTGAATAGAGGGCTCATGGTTCTAGAAGATTAGATTCCATGACTACCAGGGCAGAAATCACGGCAGCAGGCAGGCATTCGGGAATGGGGTTGGTGCAGTAGCTGAGAGCTTACATCTGATCCACAATTAGGCTGGGCTAATCACGCTAAGTGGGAACAGTGCGGGCTTTTGAGACCCCAAGGCAACCCCAAGTTCCACACCTCCTCCACAAGGCCATGCCCCCTGCACTGGCTGGTTGTGTGTCATCTTGACCCAAGCTAGTCATCAGAGAGGAAGGAGCCCCAACTGAAAAAATGTCTTTATAAGATCCAGCTGTAAAGCATTCTCTTAGTTAGCGATTAATTGGGGAGGGCCCAGCCCATTGTGGGTGGTGCCCTGGGCTGGTGGTCCTGGGGTCTACAAGAAAGCAGGCTGAGCAGGCAAGCCATGAGGATCGAGCCAGTGAGCAGCATCCCTCCATGGCCTCTGTGTCAGTTCCTGCCCTGCTTGAGTTCCTGTCCATACTTCCTTCATTGCAGCAATGGAAACCCTAATTAAAGACACCTCCTAATCCTTCCCAAATAGTGCCACCTACCAGGGATCACGTATTCAGACATACGATCCTGTGGGGGCCATGCTCATTCGAACCACCACAAGTATTCCTGTTTGCTTTCTATTGCTATGAGAAAGACCGTGACCATGGGAATTTGGGGCAGAAAGGGTTTCTAGTCCATCACTAAGGGAAGTCAAGGCAGGAAGTAGAGGCAGGATCTGAAGAGGCCATGGAGGGCCCCTGCTGACTGGCTTCCTCTCCATGGCTTGCTCAGCCTTCTTTCTTACACCACACAGGACCACCTGCTTAGGGGATGGCTCTTCTCACAGTGGGCTCCGCCCCCATAAATCATTAATCAAGAAAATGTCTTACAGACTTGCCGCACACTGATATAGAAGTTTCTCGATTGGGGTTTTGCCTCCCAGTTAACTCAAGTGTGCTGGCTTGAATGAGACCCCCATAGTCTCAGATTTGAATGCTTGGCCCCCAGGTAGTGGAACTGTTTGGGAAGAATTAGGAGTTGTGGCCTTGTTGGAGGAGGTATGTCCCTTTGAAATCTCAAAAGCCCACACCAAACCCCTGCCCACCTCCCACCTGCTGCCTGTAGATTAGGATGTAAAGCTCTCTCTCAGCTATGGCTCTGTGGCATGACTGTCTACTTCCTACAATGACGACGATGCTCCAACCCTCTGGAAATGTAAGCGAGCACCACAGCTTTTAAGAGTAGCCTTGGTCGGTCGTGGTTTCTCTTCACAGCCATAGAACTGTGACTAAGACACTCTAGTTTGTGTCTCGAGTTGAAAAACAGTATAACCTTACCAGGATAGCAAGCATTTGTGAGAATGGTTATCTCGGAATGATTGGAAAACATCAGCCCCAGATGAGAATCCACTGACACACATCGACTGGACTGAGTAACAACTCACTTTGGAGGCTGTTCCTCGGGATAAAATTTGGTTGTTATGAGAGATCCAAAATTTTATTCCCATTACAGCACACAGAGATGATGACAGCACTTGTAACGTTCACTGGGTGTGCTGGCTAGTTTTTATGTCAACTTGACACAAGCTAAAGGTCATGTGGGAAGAAGGAATCTTAATTGAGAAAAATCTTTCGTAGGATTGGCCTCCAGGCAAGTCAGCGGGCTATCTTCATGATTTGTAGTTTGTGTGGGGGAGCCCAGATCACTGTGGGTGGGGGTGGTACCATCTCTGGGAAGATGGTCTAACAGATGTTCTATCACTAAGGGAAGTCAGGGCAGGAAATCAAGGCAGGAACTTAGGGAACTCAAGGCAGGGTTTGAAGCTGAAGCCAGGGAGGTTCCCTGCTTACTGGCTTGCTCAGCCTTCCTTGGTTGGCACAGCTCACAGTAGGCTTGCCTCCTGGATGCCCAAGTCCTTAGCAGCCTCAGCTTCAACTCCTGCCTTGAGTTCCTTCCCTGATGACTACACCGTAAGATGAAATGGACCCATTCCTCCCCAGATTGCTTTGGTCCTGGCGATTCTTTACAACAACAGAAATGCTAAGACTCTGGGTAAGAGAGCATGGCTTAAAAACAAACCAGCAAGCAACTCAGAAATGTCCATAAATGTCTGCTTCCTTCTGACAGTCCTGGAGGCTGAGGAGTCCCACTGGGACATGGGGGTCTAGTACAGGGGTAGGCTTAGTGTGTAGGAATCCCTGGGTTGAAGTCTTAGCATCGCAAGAACAAAGCAATACCAATAGTATCCGGAGGAGAAGGGGAAGAGGACGAGAATGAGGAAGTACAGGAAGAGGAAGAGGACAGGAGAAGGAGGAAATAGTCCGTGTGTCATTGTGTCAGCAGATTTGGAGACTGCTGATGGCTTGCTTTCTAGTTCATGGGTGGCATTTTATCGCTGTGTCCTCAGATGGTGGAAGAGGGGACATCTGGCCTCTTCAGCCCCCTAGAAATACACTAAATCTCTCAGCACCAACAATGACATCTAATGCAGATTCTGACCATACTCTCCAGCTCAGGAAGGGATGGTGAAGGGTTTAGGGGTTGGGAGTAGCTTATTCAGTTGAATATTTACCTATCATATATGAATTCCTGAATTAGATTCCAAGTACCAAACGAAGTGCCAAACGCAGCACTCAGAAGGTCAAGGGCATCTTTGGCTGCCTACAAGTTCAAGGTCAGCCTGGGATAGGGGAGGCTCAGTCTCAAAAAAAAAAAAAAAAAAATAGGAAAGACTAAAGAAAGTGGTTGGTTAGTGATGTCTGTAAGGGTGCGGGAGGATGATGTGATGGCCAAGTCCATCACCTCTGGAGCTCTTCAGACTCCTTTTTCCACTGTAGCAAGAAAAAGTTATCTCCAACTCCACCCTTCTCATTTTGGCTGGGGCCACCGATAGACTTTCTGTACACAGAGCTTTTTTTATGCAGTTGTAATCAAAAGGTACGTCCTAATTGTAAATGTTTTTTCCACTTGGCATGGCAGTGCAGGACTTTCCTATGATTGTTTCTTAATGTGATTTCTTTTAAAGTAACACAACCCCTCATTATAGAGAGCTAATAAAAGGAAAAACTACACTTTAAAGGTTGGAGGAGCAACTCATTTGGTGGAGTATTTGCCCAGGAGGCATGAAGCCCTGGGTTTGATCACTAGCACCCTGTAAACCAGGTGTGGCGGCATGGACCTGAACCCTGGTTGGTACTCAGGAGATACAGGCAGAAGGTTGAGAGTTCAAAGTCATCCTTGGCTGCATGATAAGTTCAAGAGCAATCTGGTCTATGTGAGAGCTCATCAAAACAAAAAAAAAAAAAAAAAAAAAAAAAAAAGGGCTAACAATTAGTAAAGCTTGTTTTACAAGTTTGAAAACACCAATCATTCCGAAGTCCATCGGGGACTCCGTAGCTTGTCAGCCGGTAGAAAGCCAGGAGGGCTCTCCCACTAGGGCAATGGTTCTGGAATTTTCCTGAAGTGTCAAAATTAAAAGTCATCCTTCCCCTTCAAAAGGGCAAACTCAACGAGCAAGGCGGTCACCAGAAGCAGAGGTTGACTGCTCAATAAACATGAGAGAATGTTCCCTTCTATTCCTCAGAAAAAATGAGGGTCAAAACAATGAGATGTCTCCCTCCCCCTTCCCTGGAAGATGGGCAAAAGTTCAAGTGTGACAAGGTCTAGACCAGGCGAGGGAATGGCTAGAACCTCTTGGGAAAGTCATCTGGGGTTGTTGATGGACATTTCGCATGTTCTGTAAGAACAATCACAGACCCACCCCATTTCCAGATTTAAAACCCCAGAATATGAAGACACAGATCTTTACTGAAACAGCCACTCATTTGTTCAATGCATAGGTGTTAATCAGCCATGGTGGGCCACCCACCTTTTGGATACCAGGAATACAGCAGAGAACAAAAACTGACTCCTGACAAAGTTTACCTGCTAGGAGGAGACTTTGATCAACCATGGGAGTGGATGAGGGGCAGAATGGATGACCGTAACGGGTCGGATATGAGGAGGGATGGATGAGGGGCAGGATTTAAGTGTGTGAGGGCCGGCTTCCTGGAGAAGACCCATGTGTTACTTTTCTTGTTGCTATGACATAAGTAATTTAAGGAAGGGTCATAGTTTTAGCTTCAGCATCAAAAACACAAATCTAGGGTCACTGGGAAAGAGGGAACCTCAGCTGAAGAACTTCTCTCCCAGACTGGCCCATGGGGTACTTTCTTGATTGCTAATTGGTGTAGGCAGGCCCAGTGCGCCATGGGTGTTACTCTTCATAGGTAAGCAGGGCTAGGCTGTGTAAGGGAGGTCAATTGTGGGCCTGAAGCAAGCCAGTAAGCAGGGTTCCCCAGTGGTGTCTGCTCCAGGCTCCTGTCCTGGCTCCCCTCTGCGATGGACCGTAACGTCTAATATGAGATAAATCGTCTCCTCTCCAAGTTGCTTTTAGTCATGGTGGTCATCATAGTAACAGAAAGCAAACTAGGGCAGGAAGGGAGGGTCTGTTTGGGGCCATTATTTTCGGGGACAATCCATCATGATGACAAAAGCATGAAGGCCGGAGTGTGAGGTAGCTGGCCATACTGAGTTCACACTCAGCCATCGGAGCTATGGGTGCCGATGTTCAGCCCACAGCCATCGGAGCTATGGGTACTGGTGCTCAGCCCACATTGTTCTTTTTATTAGTTTCAGCATCCTAGCCCATGGGATGATGCCACCCACACTCAAGGTGAGGCTTCCTCCTTAGTTAACGTCTGTAGAAATGTTCTCAGAGCCACAACCAGCAATGTGTCTTCCATGTGATTCTACATTCCATCTGATTGACAAGACTCAACATCACAATCGACATTCAATTGAAGAACAGAAGATGAGGAAACCAGCCATGGGGACTCCTGGTTAGAGTTTCTATTGCTGTGGTGAAACACCAGTATCCATAAACAACTTGGGGAGAAAAAGGTTTAATCCAGTTTACAATTCCATAGTTGCGGGAAGTAAGGGCAGGAACCTGGAGGCAGGAGCTGATGCAGAAGACATGGAGGGGCTGCTTACTGACTTGCTCCCCATGGCTTGCTCAGCCCGCTCTCTTTTAGCACCCAGGACCACTGGCAAGGGAGTGGCATTGCTCACAGTGTGGCTCTCCCATACCAATAATCAATTACGAAAATGCACTACAGACTTGCCTACAGGCCAGGCGTTTTCTCCATTGAGAATCCCTCTTTCCAGATGACTCCAGCTTGGGCTAAATTGACATAAAACTTACCAGCACGATAAAGGCAATGAAAACAGCTAACGCAAATCCTAGAGGCATACTGAGTCTGGTGTGCCAAGAAACTCACGTAGTGGGGGCTGGAGCTCAGTAGATAGAGCACTTGACTAGATGCATAGACCTATGCCAGCTTCTCAGCGCCATGTAAACCAGGTGTAGTGGAGAAAGCCTGTAATCCTAGCACTGAGAAGGCAGAGACAAGAGAATCAGACATTCGAGTTCAACCTTGGATATATATGAAGTTCAGGCCAGCCTGAGTTATGAGACCTTATCTTAAAACACACACACGCACGCACGCACGCGCGCGCGCACACACACACACACACATACAATGTGACAGTAAAGACTCAGCTTTACCGTGAATAGAACCAGGCAATGTCTGGAACCGGATGTGGAGCCAAATGCATGGAGCCGTTAGGGAGGGGCGTGTGCGTGATGAGGACTAAGGGCTGCACCTTGAGCACTGCACCTGAACATCTGCAGAAGAGCAAAGCATGGGAGGTACCAGGTGGGGAGGGCTCTCTCGCTGCGGGTGGGCACTGGGGTGGGCACTCAAGGGGGGAAGCAGAGAGGACGGGGCAGGCAAGAGGGCAGCAGGTGACAGAGCGCGGGGCAGCTGCACACAGGCAGCTGCTTCTCTAGAACAATGGGATGCCCTGTGCCCTCCTTGTGTCCCAGAGGCCTCTCAGCCACTGTGGCAGAACAGGGCTCACGGGCTGACACTCTGGCCCGCAGCAAGCAGTCAGGCAACTAGTTGAAGCACTGGCTCTTGGGAATAGTGCTGGACTTGGAAGAGGAAGCCAGTCCCCTGACTTAAGGCTTGAGCCAGAGGAAGGACGCAGCCCTGGCAGGGGCCAGGCCAGATGAGGCCAGTGCTGAGTGGAAAAGCAGACAGAACGAAATGCCTCTCCCTTCCCCCTGTTGCAGTGCCTGGCTGGGAACTCAGAGCGGGGGGCTACTTGCATTTTAACTGCTGGGGATTCCTCAGATACCGTCTAGTGAGATAGAATTATGGAGTGAGACTGCATCATCCTGTTTCCCAAGGGAGAAATGGAGGCTTAGACGGGACTAATTTGCTCAGGGTCACCCAAACAGAGGAAGGCTGGGAACCACACCAGGCTTCTGACACCCGTGACGACACGCAGCCACCAACATCAACACGCTAAGGAGACCAGGCTGGGAAGGGGAAGCAGGACCCAAAGAAGGTAAAATGGTTCCAGATGGAGGGCGAGAAAGAGAAGGGAGACCTGGGCCTGAGGATAGTGGGCACCTGTGGGGGGGGAGGACCGTAACGGGAATAGCCCAGCCCAGGTGGCAGAGGAGGTAGAGTTGTGTGAGAAAGTAGGCCTGGAGATCAGCCTCTGGCCCTCAGACAGACAGACGCACACACACACATGCACTCACACTCACACACACTCACACACTCACACACTCACACACACTCAAACACACACTCTCACACACTCACACACACTCACATTTACACAGTTATACTCACTGATACACACTCACACACACTCACACACACTCACACATTTACACAGTTATACTCACTGACACACACACTCTCGCACACACACATTCACAGTTATACTCACTGACACACTCTCTCGCACACACTCACACACTCACTCACACACATTTACAGCTATACTCACTGACACACACACACTCACACACACACACACACACAATCCTGCCACCGTCTCACCCTCTGAACAGCTTTGGCTGGAGAAGCACAAGACTTCCTGTTTCCTGTCATGGTGCTGAGCCAGTTCCCAGAGCCTTCATTTCATGCCTAGAACACCGTTCACTTCATCTGCTCCCTGTCATGAAGCTCTACCGGGCTCTGTAGAACAGCCAGGGCCAGAGGTGAGGTAGGCAGGACCCTGTGGGCTCACTGCTCAGCCCAGCAGCATGCCAGAGAGCAGGAGGTGACTTGCCTTTCAGGCACTCACACTCACACACACACAGAGAGACACACAGACACACAGCACACAAACACACAGACACAGACACACACACGCACACAGACACACAGACACATACAGTCATACACACACACGCACACAGACACACTCACACACACACAGAGAGAGACACACAGACCCACACAGACACACAGCACACAAACACACAGACACAGACACACTCACACACACACACAGAGACACACAGCACACAAACACACACTCACACAGACACACACGCACGCACACGCGCACACACACACACTGCCCTGTGTCCTATCCTGGGGAGATAACCCAGGTGTGCTATTTCCTGCCCAGTCTGCCTGGCAGAGTCAGGGAGCTAGCCACACAAATCAATGGCCTATGAAGGAAAAGGAGAGTCCAGGAAGGCCCATTGGGTATGAAGTTCGAGGTCTAGGATCTGGGGAGGTAACCTCCATTCAGAATAGAAGAATGGCCACTTCCTTTTAAATTATTTCTATTCATGTGTTTATTTATTTGAGAGAGGAACTCTTCTAAAAAAGATATTTTTCTCTCCTCCTACCACGGGTAACTGAGGGATTGACTTGGCAGTGGTCCCCTCCACCTGCTGAGCCATTCCCTGGCCTGGATGCGCATTTACACGGATTCCTCTAGAGGCTCTGGTCTTTTCTGTTTTAAATCTCTGGACAGTGTCCTCCTGCCCCCTGCTAATCTCCCAGGAGCAGAAGCAGAAGCTGCCTGAAGAGAACAGGCCCTCAGACTCCATGGGTCAGCAGTTATGTGGGGAGTTCTCATCTGAGTCCAAAACAAGAAAAAGGCAATTAAAGAAGTGGATGGGACATCACTTAGCTGGGGACCCCGAGCTCACGAGGCCACTGCCTGCTTCTGCTCGAGAGCATCACCATGGGGTCGACGCCAGGCCCTCAGATTCCCAGAAGGACCTTGCTTGGTCTCAATGTCACTGGAGGCTGTTCTGGGTGTCTGTCTTCTCACTTGCCAGAGGCCATGGTGTCTGTCAAGGGGCACTTAAGCCATTGGTCTTCACGTCGGGGGATGGAGTAGCAGGGGTTGGCGATGGACCGGACAACACAGGCTGCCACCTCCTGGCCAAGCGCTTCCTGGGGCTTGGCTCCTGGGTCCTGGGCCCCAGACCAAGGGAGGTAACCCCTAAAGGTGACACCAGAGATTGCCAGGACCAGCAATGTCACGTGACCCGTGGGATCTGAAGGCATGTCACGTGACCCGTGGGATCTGAAGGCATGCGTACTAGGTAAGCACTCTACCAACTGAGCTAGCTCACTCCCAGACCTGTAGTTCTTAATTGAGTATGTGTGGGGGGCTGCAGAGGTAGCTTAGTGTTTAGGGAGGCTTGTTGTGCAAGCACAAGGACTGGAATTTGAACCCTAGCACCCATATAAAAATTCTGGGCATGGCCTTGCATGCCTTGAACCCCAGCACTAAGTGGGACAGAGACAGGAAGACATTGGGGCTCCAAGCTCCAGGCTCAGTGGGAGACCCTGCATCAAAGAAACAAGGTGGACGGTGAAACAGGGAGACATGCACCACTCCCTCCTCAGGCCTTGACACACCCGTGCACTGGTACTGTATACATTTGCATACATGAACACACACATACACACACAGGCACACACACATGCATATACAGATACACGTGTACACACACAGTGTGTGCGGTGCATATTACGTGCCTTTGTGAGTATGTAAGGGGAATTTCTGGGAACTTCTGGTTGTAAGGCTGGAAATGCAATCCCAGAGGATGAAAGCCGGCTGTCTGTGAGCCAGATGGCTTTGAAGATGGCGTAGGACATGGCCTCGCTGCTCCTGCACGTTGGGGAGGGCCATCCTTTGCTTTCCTTTCCCTCTGTGGTCCATCTGCTGCCTCTGAACCAGTCTTCGGTACAGGGTACCTGGGAGTGGGAACGTGGCTGGTCTAGGGAACCCCCAAGCCTCCTGGAGACAAGACCGAGACCCTCACCCAGCGCTGAGGCAGGGGACTAGCCATGCTAGCTACCCTCCTGCCTCATGGCCCATCCATTGGTCACCCTACATTATAGTTCAGCTTTGGGGCCTGGGGCATTAGAATAAAAAGACCAGATTTCAGCCACAGCTGTAGGGCCTTAGGGTGAGTCACAGCCCAGAAATGTGGCGTCAGGGAATACAGCTGCTGGAACTGTCCATAAATGGGGACACCCAGGCAATGCCCTGCTCATTGTGATTGGTAAATGTTGTAAACTTTGTCACAAACAGCAAACACTAACAGCTCTCCATGCTGCCTAGTATGGGCCCTGCTTCAGGGACACAGGATAAGGAAGTGGCCAGGAGAGGTGGCTGAAGAAAGGGCCACAGGGAGCTGACCCAAGAGACCAAAGGCAGAGATCTGGGATGTTAGTCCTGAGTTGTCAGGGATCTGGGGTGTGAGTGGGCTGTGGCTGCTTCCCTGGGACACTGGGTGGGGTGATGTTTTTATTTGTATGTGAAAGGAAAATTGTGCCCCATGATAGAAGGGCGAGAAGCCAGGTCATTGCTGCTGCATGAGTCCGACCTCTCCATCAGCTCCAGGATCTGGCTCCAGAGAACTAGAATTCCCAGGGGAGCCAGGGGCCCAGCAGCAGTCAGAACTGCTCAGTTAGAACCGAAAGGAACTCTTTCCACTGTCGGAAGCGCGGGGCTCCAGAAGAGAACCTCACTCAGTGGGAAACCACAGGAAAGGAAACAGGGACTTGAGAAAGGACTGATGGTCTTGGGATGAGTCTCGGCAACCCAGCCAGGATGAGCCTCTAATAAGATTTCAGAGATGTTGGAGCAGTCTGCAGCATGCCTTTTCTGTTTGCTTTTGTTTCTGTTTCCTTCTCTTTTAAAGATTTATTTTCTTTTTAATGATGTGTCTGCTTGTGGGTATGTGCATGTGAGTATAGTGCCCACAGAGACCTCAGATCCCCTGAAGCTGAGGTTACAGACAGCTGTGAGCTACCCAGCCTGGGTACTAGGAACCTGAACTTGGGTCCTCTGCAAGATCAAGAGCTCTTCCCCAGAGTCATCTCTCCAGACCCAGCAGGCCTGTCCTAACTCCCCCCCCCCAAGACAGGGTTTCTCTGTGTAGCTTTGGAGGCTGTCCTGGCACTAGCTCTGTAGACCAGGCTGGCCTCGAACTCACAGAGATCTGCCTGCCTCTGCCTCCAGAGTGCTGGGATTAAAGGGTGTGCCACCATCGCCTGGCTGGCCTGTCCTAACTTAAGCAGTTGTACCCTGGCCCTGGCTAGGGCCACAGGCAATGCTTGGGTCGTGCTCTCCTCCAGTACCCAGCATGGCTCCAGCCCGCGGCTCTGTTTCCTTCTGGTCCCGGGACATGGAGGTGAGTGTGACACACAGGGAAATGAATATGAAAGCTGTCAGAGAGACTGCATCACACTCCCCACACCTGGCCCCAACCTCCGTAGTGTATGCCCCTCTTCCCCTCTCCCGGCTGTATCCTACAGTGACCCTCAAAGGAGAGGAAGGAACAAGGCCACCCCAAAGTGGCGTGCTGGAAAAGACTTGAGAGCGGGGCCCGGAGCCAGGCCTTCCGGATTCAAGGGCCATCTCTGTTGACGGCTGGCCCCGTCTCCTGGGGCCTTGTCTTCCTCACTTGGAAAATGACAGTAAGAGTGATCCCTGCAGCACAGAACTTGTGGTGGGGGCTGAGGGGCTAAGGGAGGGTGCAGTAGAGAGGGCTTCTCACGGCACGGCCAGCCCTACGGCCATGGTGGAGGTCCCTCACCAACACTGACTCTGAAGGACTCCCCACCCCTCCCTCACACCCCCAGCTAACGATGGCCCGAAGTCCATTCAACACACACCAGTACTTTCTTTATATGTTGCAGGTTTTACTTCAATTTGAAGCAGATGGTTGCACACAGATGTGAACAGCTTTGGCCTCCGTAGCACATGGAGTAGGCACTGGCTCTGAACATGCCCCCTTCCCCACATACGGGCCCATTCCCCTGGTTCCTCCCTCCCTCCCTAAGTCCTCTTGCCTGGCCTTTCCAAGGGCAGGGTTCTGTCTTGGGTGCTGGCCTCTGCTGTGCACCTGGCGGGGCAGGCTCTGGGAGCAAAGATGCTCAGACTGGTTGTCTTGGGGCACGTCCTGGGTGGGGGATGGAGAAATATCACTCCTTCATTAACCCCCTTTCCTCTCTTCTCAGAGGCCTGGAGTCCAAGGAGGAGCTGGGGCCAGAGACTACCAGGATGTGCTCAGAGGCCTGGGTAGTTAGTGGGAAGAGAAGGGTCTCAGACCCCACCTCCCACCACACCTGTCACGGCCCTAGAAAGCCTGTCTTGCACCCAGGCCAGCTTGGGGCCCAGCGCACACGGAGCACTGGCTCAGAGGCTAAGTGCTTCTGAAGGTCACCAAATGTCCACTCCTTGCACGAGCTCCTGGCAGAAGTGCTAATCCATCTTTGGCTTGAGGCGGACTTGGTCAGGCAGCTGCCATGGTGGCTTTGTGCTGTTGGGTTTCATCCCGTAGTTTTGTCGGACAATCTCTGTAGAATCTTTGGCAACAGTCTACCCCACCAGTCAGAAGGCAAAATCTGAAGCAACCCTGGATGGCTGGAGGACAGCAGGAGACTGGGAGGGAGGCGGGCTGCCCTTGTCCTGGTCCTGGTGGCCCTGAGAGGCAGTGAGTGGGCTGAGTATCCGGTAGCATCTTGAAGACAGGAGTAAGGCTGGCTGTCCTGGTGGCCTCAGCTTCTTTTTCCTTAGGCCCAGCTGGAAAGAGGCCCGAAGCAGTGTCCATGGTCTGGCCTATGGCAGGTCACTCCTGGAAAAAAAGACAAAAAACATTTATCAGCAACCTCCCCTACTCACCCTGAAGGTGGATGCCGACACCCGGAGAACATTCTGGAGACATTAAACGCATCCTGCCCAGTTAGACAACAGGGCCAGATTTGGATGCAAGACTAGCGTCCCCAAAGCACGCACTGCCCCCCCTCCACCTCCACGAACTGCTACACTGAGGAAGTGAAGCCCCTTTAAGCTCCGGGACACCGGGTGCTGATGTCATGAACCCCACATTCTCACTTGCGAGGGACATCGGAGTCAGTCCTGCTGCTACGTGGCGCTGGGGCTGCTACGTGGCGCTGGGGCTGCTACGTGGCGCTGGGGCTGCTACGTGGCACGGGGATGGGTGAATGGTGGGCCTTCCCTGGTTCCCATGGAAATAACTGTCTGAGGCTTTTACCTTCTCCCCACCCTGTTCAGACAGGAGCATGCCCCAAGTCCCGAGGCCCATCGCCTGCCGCCCGGGAGGCCTGGCAGAGTCATTCTCCAGTCCTAGGTTCCCACCTCTGACAGACGGCTCAATGAGCAGGACATCAACAATCTGCTCCCTCACTTCTGGTTTTTCTGAGTGGAAATAAGAGTGGACCTATAGAACCCTGATCCAGAAATGTGTGCTTCTCAGCATCAGGAGGTGGAGATGCAGAGGACCCAAGAGTCCTACGGCGTTGCCCGGGAACCTGGCACATCTTGAGAACCATGAGTTTCTATGTTGGGCTATCTCCAAGTCCCAAGCCCAGAAAGTGGCAGAAGAGAACCAGCCTCTGTGCGTGCGTGCGTGCGTGCGTGTGTGAGTGCGTGTGTGTGTGTGAGTGCAGAGGCTCACTAGGGCTCCAAGACCCCACCCAGAGCATAGAACATAGGAAGAATACTCAGAGACCTTGGGGCAGCTCCCCATTCTGCAAGACTCATGCAGCTCATGCTGCAGTTAAAGCAAACCATCTATCAGGCACCAAGTCATGACCCTCCTCGCACCGAGTCAAGGGTGAGCCACACAGAGTGTGGAATGATGCTACATCCTGGCAGTGTAGGGGTTTGAACCCAGATCAGCCCTGTTTCTCCTACCAACAGAAGCTGCTCCTGCTGACGCCTGGCTTTGGAGAGCAAGCAGAAGGAGCCAAACCATAGGCCAAAGAACTGCTAACCACAGGCCCTTGTACATCTTGCCTAGGAGGCCCCAGGACGCTGGTAGGAACATAACCAAGATGTGGTCCAAGATCCAAAATAAGAGGTTGGAGCCATGCTGGATGCAGGGTCCAAGGAGGGAGAGTGAGCCAGGCCACGGGGGAGGAAGGCTGTCCAGCTAACAGTGGCTACGCAGGGGGGAAGGAAAAGTGAGTGAGAGACAGGATCTTGATGTGGTAAATCCCAGGCTTGCACTCTCCCAGTCCATTGTGCATGGCTGGCCCCAGAAGAGATCTGCTTTTCGTTACTGAGTCTGAGGAGAAGGATTAAGAAGCGGAAAGGAAACCCATGGGGATGGCACTGTGTCTGTGGTCCACAGCGTGGTTTACGGCCACGTCATCCCAGGACTGGCTGCCTGGGCGGGCCTTGCCATGGACCGGGCCTGGAACCCCTTCTCATCCAGCTTGACTGTGGTCTGGAGAAGGAGCGGAGGGCTGGAACCATTCTCCCAGCCACATTGCAAAGCTGGCCAGGGCAGCCTGGCTCCAGCTACAAGCCTGATAGCTCTCAGACTGAGCTTGCAACAGAAGCCCAGCTCCGAGCATCCTACCCCAGACCAGCAAAGGAAGCTTACTGGGCTAGCTTCAGACTTGAGTTGGGGACCAATCAGCTGCGGCAGAGGGCAATCACAGTTGCATGTTGTAACTTTTGGCTACTCTGGCATGCTGGGTCAGTGTGGCAGATGGATAAGTTCATCACAAACAGATGCTACACCTGTCTGTTCTTCATCTGGAGGTCAGAACACCAACCCCATCGGGGCCAGTGGACAGTTCTGTTCACTGAGGCGGCCTAGCGCCCAGCACAACTCCAGCTGAGCTGCTAGCACTATCTCTATAAACACTTATAGAACGAGCGCTCTCCTCTTGGTCACAGGCTTCAGGGTGTTGCAGCTCCTCGTCCCATGGGATGTCCCCGCGTCTCAGGTGGGACACCGAGCATTTGTGTAACGATGGCTGTCCTTTAGAGAAATTTTTCCCTGTAACCTAGAGCAAGCCCAGCCAGGTCACCTGTCATCTCAGTTCGCTTTTCCCTGTCTCCTCTGCTGACTGTGTCTCTGGCCTTAAGTCCTTTGCTTTCTTCTCTTGATCACGGGTGTCATGCAGGATAACTGAATCACTTTAGGGACATTAAAAATTGATTTCAGAGCCGGACAGTGGTGGCACACTCCTTTAATCCCAGCACTCGGGAGGCAGAGGCAGGCAGGATCTCTGTGAGTTCGGGGCCAGCCTGGTCTACAGAGCTACACAGAGAAACCCTGTCTGGGAAAGCCCCCCCCAATATTTTGGGCCAGGGAGATGACACAGACGAGAAAGGACCAAGCTGCGTCTACCCAGAAACTGATGGAAAAGGAAAACTGACTTTCACAAGTCGTCCTCTGACCACCTCATATGGACGCCACTGCACGCACATAAACAACACTCATACGTGAATGTTTCTTTCGCCTGCACACATGTGTGTGAACCACTTGTGTGCCCAGTGCTCACAGAGGCCAGAAGGAGGCTCTGGGTCACCAGACTGTTGTGAGTCACCATGTGGGGGCTAAGACCCAAACCCAGGCCCTCTGTGAATGTACCCAGTGCTCTTAACCACTCCACCATCTCTCCCGTCTCCATCTCCCTCCTAAGTTTTAAAAATGCATTGCTCATCTCTAATATCCACTTTATCTCCTTAAACATTTTTTTCACTATTTTCAAATTCTGAATTTTTTTCATTTATGCAGTTTGGATAGTCTGTGTGTGGGGAAAAAAAAAAACAACCAGTGGGTTTGAAATCTGAAGGTTTTGTTTTTTGTTTTTTAATTATTATGTCCTAAAAAGAGCAGGCAGAGCTTAAGCACCATTAAAAAACTAAAATTCACTGGGGAAGTGGGGAGTTGGAAGAATTCTACAAGAACCGTATCGCTCATCCTTCCACATTGGATGCTGCTGAGTAATCAAGTCAGCTGTGGGGCGTGGGCAGGGCAGTTAAGCTCCACCTACCCTTGGTCTCCTCAGTTTAAGATGTCATGTATTTGTGTGTGCGTGCGTGTGCCCGTGTGTAGATGCACAGGCCACAGGGCTCATGTGGCAGCCAGGAGACAGCTTGTGGGAGTTGGCTCTCCCCTCCCTCCTGGAGTGCAGCTCAGGTCCCCAGGCTGGGAGGCACCTCACCTGTGACTGCTGCACCCTGCACCGCCTCCCCGGCCCCTCTCATTTCCTCTATCTTTAGTGTGTGTGGGTGTGTGTGCGCCTGCGCAGAAGTCGGAGCCCCAACTGCTGCTCATCCCACAGCCCGGGTCTGTGCTGGGAACTGCCGGTGCGTGCCGAGCCCATAGGCCTCTGTCCTAAGTTCCCAGGGACCCATCCCTAGCCGCTGCTGTCCCACCTGACCTGGACACCATGAGGCAGGCAGGGAATTCGGGAGTAGTTGCGGTTAGCTGCTGTTTACTGAGGGCATACACATGACAGGGACATGGTAGGAATCTGGCCGGGAGGATCCTCAGAGCTCCTGGGAGCCTAAAGGCATCGGTGTCACAGTCAAAGCCTTTGTGAGCCGGGAGAGCCAGGCATGGGGAGAATCTATCCACTCAACCGGCTGCACCGAGTTGCTGTCACATAGTCTCGGTGACAGGCACTGAGTTGGAGCCCTGCCAGGCTTGCTGTCTCTCCTCACCTGTGCTCCCCAGGGCTGTTCCCCAAAGAGAAAGACGGTGCCTGCATTCCAGGCTAATGTATGTGACACACGGACCCCAGCCCCAAGACTGGGAGTACTGGATCCAGCAAGGCAAACCCTTCCTTTCTGAAGCCAATGATTCAGGCCACACCTCTATGCCAGGGGATGGTGTAGAGATGGACTCTCCCAGCAGTAAGAAGCAACAGCTGCCCACCTCGTGCTGGGACCTGAGACCTCGCACTGTGCTATCATAGACAGAGTCCCGGGCAACCTGGGCCAGCACTCGCTGACTACCACTGGCCCTGGAGACCAAGGGAACTATCCTACCCATGAACCGCAAACTCCAGCGAGGACTGTGGCTTGTGTTTTTGCTGACTGCCCCACAGGGGATACTGAGGCTCTGCCCAAGTCCATCCTGTGATGCCGCCAACTTCCACCTGCAGAGGACGAGCTGCTGCTCCCAAACCGCAAAGCTCTTCATCCCCCAGTCCCTCCAGCTTTCTGTCGCCTGGGTTACTGTTAGGGGGGCTGCTCGCCCTGCCCACCCCTCCACTGAACTCCCAGGGGGCATTGCCCTAGGCATCCTGATCTTCCCATGGCCTGGCGAGATGTTGGGGGTCGGGGCTATCTTTTTAGAAAGTGGCCATGTGCCAGGGACCGCATTTCCTTCCCTTGCTCACACTGACAGAAACAGCCCTGGGGAAATGGGGGTTGCTGTCCCATCCAGCAGATGAATAAACAGAGGCCTGCATAACACCCTGCGGCTGCAGTTGCTGTGGACAGAGTCTGGGCCCTGGCAGACCTAACAAGCTAACTTCTCCCCTCTGCCCTCATTGGGCCAATTCAACAGATAGTAACCAAGAAAATGTGGTCAGGGCAGGAAGAGGAACGAAGAGTCCCAGTGACCCCAATCTATTAAACAGAGAGGGTTGAAGGTAAGTATAACAGAGCAGTTCTGTTAAGGTGTGGTCCCACCCATCATCACCCCCTGGGCTCTAGTCTCTTCTCTTCCCAAGAAGTGGTCTGACAAGCTGTCAGAAGTGTGTGAAATCCCTTCCTGGGAGGGGAGGCAAGGCTTCAGCCTTTTCCTTCTCCTGGCTGGCAGCAGGAGCGGCCTGGCACACCCAAAGCTAGGACCATAGCCTCCAAGGAGCCCCAGGCCGGCGGGGGACTGCCACGCCATGCTGACGCCTTCTCTCTGGCTGCAGATCTGTTTCTCAGAGCTCTGCCCTGAGCCAACTCTTTCTTGGCCTCTTCTGTGTTTGTGTCTCTGGGTCTGTCAGTCTATCTGTCTTTCTTGGTCTGGTGCCCTGTAAGGGCAGGGCTGGTCCAGGCAAGGCTACAGGGCACGGCAGCCGAAGCTTCCCAGCCGCCGCCAATCCTGCTGGCTCACTCACACCCACCCCCAAGGGTTGGGGACTTTACCGTGCAATACCAGCACCAGGCCGGAGGGAATCAGCTGAACGGACAGAGCCCAGCCAAGTGGAAAAGCCCCATTCCTCAGTCTCATCAAGTGGGCCTCACCTCACAAACACCCCGCGTGTGACGCACAGCAACGGCAGAGCAAGGCAGACCCTGGCCTTGACCTTCAGACGATGTCTCTTCTACAGCGGGCAGGGCTTCAGGTCCCTGAGTATCTGCCCTGAGGTGGTAATTACTGTCCTTCTGCATCTCATCCCTTCCCAATCCTTCCAAGTGACAGCAGGGGACAGAGGGGAGCAATACCAGATAAACCAATTCGTGCTGGCCCGGGGCCTCTGTAAAAACCCATCTGTACCCGGAAGACACGAGGGAGCCTGCCATGGACAGAGTGAGTGTGCCCACGCACGTGTGCACACGTGTGTGAGCATGTGTGTGAGCACACGTGTGTGTATGTGTGTGTGAGTTCAACAAAAGCCAGTTGTAACCGAGACGAGCACCCCACGGTAACCTCAAACTCGCTATGCAGCACAGACAGACCTTGGACTTGTGTTTCTTTCCCTCTGTCTCCTCCGTGCTGGGATTGCAGGCAAGAGTCGATGCTCCCGGTTTATGTGAAGTCAGGGCCTCACGCATGTCAGCCAAGCACTACCAACTGCATGAGCCCTAGCCTGCAGACGCAGTTTTAACAGGAGACATCCCCTTCCCCAGTCTCTTCTAAAATCCTTAAGCCCGCGACTTAGCTAGAGTCGGGAGCACTGCGGCATGTGGGTACATCTCTTCGGGGCTTCTTATTCCCTGACACCATAAAAGGAGGTCCTAGCTATACTAAGGAGAGGCTGAGAATGAGACGGGGAAATGACTCCTTCCTTCCTTTCTTACCCGTCCACATGTGTGCCACCCGCCCAGCAGGCAATCCAGCACAGCGATGAAAGGTGCCAACTGGTGGCGTCAGGGAGTCTGTGCTCTGAGCCCGAGATCCCCATGCTACTAGCTGTATGACCTGAGCATGTCAGTCAACTTCCTCCTGGATAGCTCAGGGTCAAGCCATGAGCATCACAGGTCTGCACAGGCCCCTGGGCCCCTGCATGGAGCTCTTCTCTCCAACACAAACGGCCTCTGCTTCTGGGCTCTTCAGCACGGCCTGCCTTTCCCTGGCGTTGTGGCCACTGGCCAGCTCTGCACTGTTCCCAGAGCTGGCCTTGCCGCAACAGGTTGTTTCTGTTTTGCTGCCCAGACCCCAAGCACCTTGGAGTCAAGGGCAGAAGCTATGCACGCACATGAAGCATGGTGAACTCCTGAGCACAGCGCTCTCCTCTGGACTTCCAGCTTTCACTTTTGTGTGTTTTAGCTCTGGTCTCAGGGGCAGAGGGGGCGTCCTGTCTGTTTTATTCTTTGTAGGACTTGGAACAAAGCCCTGACAGGGTGGACCCTGAGGCTGAGACTCATTCAGTCCTAAATGAAAGCGCAGGGCCCTTTGGGTCCTCGTCATCATTGTCCATTCAGGAATTGAAAAAGACTGAAGCAAAATTTGAGGGTTGGGGGCGTAGCCCATAGCTCAGTTGGTGGCGTGAGTGCCTTGGATGTACAAAGCCCTGGCTCTACAGGGAGGGCTTCGTCAAAGGGGCGCTGGTGACAGCCGGTTCAGCCGATGCATGGGTCCTGCCTGCTCTGGCCCTGGGTGATTTTGTCACCTCATACCCCTAAATAATAAAGATCCTAAAAGGTGGTGGGGTCAAGGAAATCACGATGCGAAGACACTCTGAAAAGCCCCTGTAACTGCAGCGGTGTGGGATCCCGGGGAGCCGCGTCACCTGTGTTCTATGAACCTGGATGGCATCAGCTATGGCAGGATAAGGTTAGGATTAGGTGAACTGGGGAAACAGATTTGTGCCATGGTGGTCGAGGTTAGAACACTGGTTGGCCCCTGTCACAATGGAGTCTGCTCTCCTGGGTTGACCTTCGTGGGGGCTACTCAGCTGCTGTCCCCGTGGACACGCCCTGATGGTTTGCTCAGGTTCAAGGACAGCCACTCTTCAGGGGAGGTAGGAGCTATCTAGAAGGCTTCATCTTGGTCTTGTACCCACCCAGATTCTGGATGTAGTTTGAGGCTGAAGTGCCTGGAGCTGTGGCAGCCACTGTGTAGCCATGAGGAAGAGAAAAAGAAGCCTGGATCTCCAAAGCTGTTCTACAGGCCCCGTGAGGAAAATGGAGTAGGAATCCAGGAGGGCTTCCTGGAGGAACTGGGCCTTTCACACACGGGTGGGCGGGAGCAAGGCAGAGCTAGATCATGAACAAGGTTAGCTTATGCACAGAGCAGGCCAGGCGCTCTGAGATACAATGGTGGCCGGGGCGGAGCCAGCAGCAGTTGGGGTGGTGGTGGCGGTGGGGACAGTCTGCTGTCCTGTTGAGTCTGAACTAAGTCTTGCCTATGGAGAATACATGGGAATCCTGATAGGGTGTGGGAGGCTGCAGGCCTGGCTTCCAGCAGAGCATGTGGGATGGGCTCTAGGGGAGTCTGTTGGAGTCTGAGCCGCTGGGCTGCTGGTACAGGGTTGGGGTAACCATGAATGAATGTCGTAAGGGGGGGCCTGGCTCCTGACTTTGTCATCAGGAACACTTACTGCGTAATCAGAGAGGAAAGTGTTTCTTTTATCTCCTAGAATCTGTCATCGGGCCTGCTGGGGTGGGTATAAAGGGGCAGCCAATCTGCCAGCCAGCCGGCCCTGCCCTAGGCTCTCCACTGATGGCAATCAGGGCTAACGAGTGTGCAGATAACCTCCCAAACCTTGCCCTCTAGAAAGCTAGAACTGAAATCATCCCTTGTCACTGGCCCATTCCACTTTGTCCCCAAGAGCATGGGATCAGTAGTCCCTCTTCCTGGTCCTCCATTTCTTTGGAAAACCAACGTCTCTTGTGGAAAATGTGTGTGTGTGTGTGTGTGTGTGTGTGTGGAGGGGGGCAGAATTCACAAGCCAAATTTATAACCTTTCAACTGCCAATCCCTGGTCAGTCCCTAGAGTACCTCCCAGCATGAGCCTGAATCTTTTTTAAAGTGTGTATTTGCCTTAATGTGTGTCTGTGTTCACACAGGGGCCAGAGAGGGTTTGGGAACCCCTGGGACGGGAATTTCACAGACAGTTGTGAGCTGCCACCTGGGTGCTGGGAATTGAACCCTGGTCCTTTGGAGGATGAGCCAGGGCTCTGAACCCTCTTTCCAGCTGAGCCTGAGACTCTTCAACAAGGTCTCATGGTCCCCAGAGCACCACTGAGACCCAGACCAGATCAGAAGACTCAAGACACCCCACCCCCACAGAGGCCACACAGGGAGGACCCAAGGGGCTGGCGCCAAGGCCCTCTGGACGTGAGATTAATGGCCCTGAAATTATGATAAAATAAACCTTTGGTTATGCCCTATCTGCCCAAGTGGAGGGGAAGGAACACAGAGAGAGGGTAAGGCAGGAGGAAAGAGGTGAAAGCTGTGAAGAAATGCACCACGCTCTCCCAAGACCCAAGTGGTAGGCTTGGGGAAAGCAGGCACTGGGAGTCACTTCCTACTGCTAAGTGACGAGCTGACAGGCTCTGGAGTCTGGAAGGGGCAGTGGGGAGTCAGCAAAAAGGCAAAAAAGAAAAAAAAAAAAAATGCACCGAGGGAGCCCTGCCCCCACCCACTACTGCACTAACACCGGAAGCTTCCTGCTCGACCCCTACGGGGTAGTCTTGACCCTGTCCCCGGTCCCAAGGGGTGGCAGGAGGATGGGAAGCCTTGCTTTTTTTTATCCCAGCTGTCAGCCCTGCCCCAGGACCCCACAGCCCAGGACAGGACACCTGGCGACTGTTGCCAGAAGGTGCCCAGATTCTGAGCAGACATGTCCCAGAAGCCTTTGGCGACAGTGGCGGCAGCCGGTTCTTTAAAAAGGCCTCACGTCAGGCTGCAGTCAGCTGTGGGGGCCAGGCACCGGGGTGTTTATGGCTACCAGTGTCCTCCTAAGGCTCCTTCTGTGCTGCCCTCGGGTGAGCCCATGGCGGGCTCTCTTCTGCAGGTCTGACCCCAGCCCTCCCAGGCACAATGCTCGCTCTGCAAGCTGCGGTCAATCGGGGTCACAATGGGATGACTTCCCACCTCAGTGCTACTGTTTAGTTAGAACTCCAACCAGGGAGGACAAGTTAGGACTGTTTGGAGACGCCTCAGCAATTAACAGGTCAGGACCTAGCCACCCTGATCCAGGTGTGTGTGTGGATGGTGGGTGTACACTCATCCATGGGGGGGGCAAGGGTTAACATCAGGATATGTCCCTCACGTCTCTACATTATTTTTCCTTTCTTTTTTGAGACAGGGTCTCTCCCCGAGCCTTGTCATTTAATCACAGCACGCTGCCACACTTGACTTCCGGTCCTCCATCTTCCACGGAAAGCACTTTTCCTATTGAGCCATCTCCCCAGAGGCCATCCTCCCAACTGACTCCCAGACCTCTTGCTTGCCAGTGTCTTCCAAGCCAGAGGAAAACAGTCACTTCCCACTATCCTCAGGGTTAACCGCTTTGAGATAAAAAAAAAAAAAAAAAAAAAAAAAAAAAGTGAGTTGACAGTATCCTAAGAACTAATTAGGTGGCCATCAGGTACTCAAATGACACCTGGTGTGAGAAAAGGAAGAAAAAACAAACAAGCAAACAAACAAACCAAAAAAAAAAAAAAAACACTGAAAGCAAACAAGGGCGTGGGGGTGGGGAGGAATAAAAAAAAAAAAGATAAAAAGTCAAGAGCAAACAGCGGCGCCTGAGAAGCACGAACTGCAGCCGCCAACTTTTACGGCATCCAGCCCTGTTATTCATAAGCGAGTTTCCTCTCTCACAAAGAACCTTTTGCACGGTTTTCGCTGCCGCCTCCAAACCAGCTGCTCGCGCTGTTGTATCCTGAGTGATGATGAGGTTCTGAAAGGGCTTTTTGGGAACAGATGGCCAGGGGAGAGCTGGGGAATGTGCCAGCGGAGGGCCGGGCGGGCTGCCAAGGCCTGCGGTGACTGAGTTCTTGGGCTTCCAGCTCGCGTGCTTTCCCTGCCCTCTGCCCTCCGTGGCGCCAGCAGGCCTTCCCAGCGAGCGCTCGGAACATCTGGAGTCTGGGGCTGCCAGGAGGGGGGGCGGGGGACCCGCTGCTCCCGCGGAGCTCCCATAGACTTGCAGCCAGGCCCGCCTCTCCCAGCAGCTAATCAAAACCACAGCACCGAATGGGAACCAGGCGGCGCTCCCAGCTGCAGCCCGAGGCCGCCAGGCGACTTAACCCGGTGTCAGGCCTCACTGGCGGCGCAGCCCTGGGGGTGCTCGGAGCTGATGACACCCCCCTGCCCCCCAGATCTCGGCCCACCCCACTCCTCGCCACCACCAGCGGGGCTATTGGCTCCCTGCAGCTAAATGGAACCTCCACGTGCTGCAGATGCCTATTTACATAAGGGCTCCAAGTGTGTAGGAACAGGACTGGGGGGTACGGGGGAGCAGGGGGGCTCCCGGGCAAGCTTCAGGGGAGAAAGAGCTTGCAGTTTTCAACCAAAGGAAGAAAACCTACTTCTAAGCCCTGCGCCTCCTCTTGGCCTCAGTTTCCATTCATTGTGGTGACCCCACGAGTATGATTAACAAAGGGGCAGAGACGGTAGGGGCAGGGCCTGGGGCACAGTGGGCCTCGCCATATGGCTGGTGTCTGTTGACGGTGGTCTGTTTATTGGCATTCTTCGGCACCAAATGTTGCCTAGGTTTCTTGGTATAGATCCACGCCCTTTGAAATCTAGGATTTATGGACTGACTGTTTGCTGGCCTCACTTTAAAGGACAGGACCAACGCTTCCGATTCGAGTGCTAGAGATGCGAAGGAGAATCCCTAACCGGAACATATGATTCTTCATCTGCCGCCAAGGGTACCTGCCCTTTCCTGAGATGTTCCTTCCTGGGGCTGGATACAAACGTGTCACCCTGTAGCTGTAAATTCAGAGGTTCCCTTTCTGAGGCCAGGGCACCCTTTCTGACACACCATTCTTGCTTTAGGGTGGAGAGACCTCGGGATCAGACAGATGAAATAATGATTCCAGGGGTACCCAGAAAGAAGTATCACCGGCAGGACTTAAAACCTTGTCTACCCCCAAAGTCCTACACTGTGTTTGCTTCACAGTTAAACTGGTAGGGCTCCCTGGGGTTCATCCCACCTCTCCACAGCCAGCTCCTATAGTGGAGATGGATTTCATGTGTGAGCATCCATCCGGGCAGTTGCTTCCTTCTCAGGACTTCAAGGCCCCTGGTGAAAGGCAGAGCTCTGACCCACAGGGCTGGGACAGTAGCATGCCAGCCACTCCCTCACCTCAGACCACCCAGGGAACATCACAGGCGAGCCAAGGAAAGCCAGGCCCGGCTCACCTGGGAGGCCCCCAGCTAATGACCCCCCCCAGACTCGAGGCCTTACAGTGTCAAATGTGGAGAAGAAATGGCAGCTGAAAACAGGCTCCATGTTGGAACAGCTGGCGACAAACATCTATGTAATGGGAATGCCAGAAAAAATAAATTGCATCCATTTTTACGACTGGCGGGGAATTGGCTGGTAGTTTCCCACACACCTCCGTTTTTTTTTCTTTCTTTTTTTCCCCAGCATAGATGGGGATTTGCTCCACAGGCTTTGGGAGCAAATGGCATTTAACTCAATGACTTATCCTAGAGGATTTGGATTTGAGAGCCACCCTGGACTGCCAGAGTTTCGCGTGGGAAGGAGTCAGTGCCTGCAGGAGTCAGAAGAGGAGATCCAGGCACAGTGTGAGTGTTCACTTCTGAGGCAGGTTGGGGACCAAGCTAGGGCAAAGCGCCCTCAGTGGGTGCTCGGACCCACACAGAGTTGGGGGAACTGGACCCAGCCAGGGAGGAGCCCTTGAGGCTACACCACAGGTACTCAGACTCTGTGAACAACCCACAAAGGGGCTATCCAGGACTGGGCCATCTGGATAGGAAGCAGCCTTGAACACCCAAAGTTCATACTGACTCTCCCCTCTCCTCTGACTACCGTCCAAAGCGAGCCTGCCCCCACCTGCTATCACCTTGAAAAGCTCCTCCCCTTCCCCCAGGAGGCAGTGACTGCTAAAGCCCCCCCCCCCCAGGTCTCAGACTCCTGGGCACCCAAGAGGTGCTTCTCTCCTTCCCGGCCCTGCAGGTCACACAGGGAGGCTGGAGCCCAGCTTCCTCAGCGGATTGCCGCAAGCAAGCGTATCCTCTCAACCCACCCCACTGTCTATGAGCAGGGAAGGCAGGGCTTAATGCCATTCATTCCCAAGACCCAAAGAATCTCCACCAGGGTCAGCAGGACATGTAACAGAGCTATTTGGAATCCCTGGAAGGAGGTGTTCTACACTGGGGGAACAGGCTCTCCTATTAGGTTGGACAAGACCCACAGAGACCAAGTATGAAGGAACAGGCCAACCCTCCTTGTTCTCTGTCTTCCTCCTCCAGAGAGGCTCCCAGAAGCCGGCCGGCCGAGCTTGGCCCAGGGCCAGGTGCTTAGCTGCTCTCTCTCCAGCACAGCAGAGTTGGGACAGCCCTCCCTAGAGCCTTCCCTCCCGTCCTGCCCCTGCTGAGCAGCCTCTGTCTCACAGGGCTCTCTGCATTGCTAGGGCATTTGAGTTGAAAACTCAAAGCTAAAGAGTTAGAATGGCTGGTGAAGAGCCGTGATGGACCCCTGAGGCCCGGGGAGTGGACCACATTCAGTGTTGACCCTGTTCCTGGCGCAGATCTGAAAGGGCAGGGTGGCTCATGGGGTGGGGCTGGGGGTGGGGGCCGGGGCCAGGGGGCCACCGGACTCGGACTCTCAAACAGACAATCCTGAAGGAGGCTCACCCAGCCTCTCAGGGACGTGACAGCTCATGGAGCAATCCCCCAGCTCAAACTGTCACCAGTCACAGTGGCCAGGGCCACCAGCATCACAGAGGCAGAGCGGACACCTGTTCATAGTCTTTGCCCACCACCCCTTGCCCCCAGCCACCTGGTGGCCTCAAATCAGAACCACTCTTCCCACTTAAGGCTTTTTGAGGGCGCAGGAGTGGGGGGGGGGCTCGCTCTGTAGCCAGAGTTGGCCTGGAGTTCTTGGCCTTCCTGCCTCAGCCTCCAGAGTGCCGGGATTACAGGTATGAGAACAGGTACTACAGAAGTTTCTTTAACTTCCGTTGAAATGCGCTGAGTCAGGTGGCTGGTGAGACGGCTCGGCTCGCAAGGGCAATGCACCTTCCACCAAGCCCAACAAACTGCGAAGGAACTGCTTATCCCCAGGCCCGATGTGGTGGAAAAGGGAGGATGGGCAAGTTTTCCTCTGACCACCTCCACAAGCAAGGTACACATCCCTCCCTACGCCCCCCGGTTTTATTTTTTCCTTTTTAATGTAAATGAGTTGTAATGAGCTTTCAACTACACAATACATGTGCCCCTGATTACATGTATTGGGAACTCAACTCCAAAACTCATGTTGTCAATGGGGCAGGGACTTCTGGGAGATAATTCCATGAGACGAGGTCACCGAGGTGGGGAGAGCACTGGCTTTGTAAGTGAAATGAAAACCTGAGCTGGCATGCTTGTCTGTGTGGTGCCCTTGGCCAGGTTAGATAAAGCAAAGAAAGTCCTTATCAGAGACCAGCACCTGACTGCTAGACTTCCCAAGCCCAGAACCAGGAGTTAAATAAACAAACGCGGTTCTCTACAAACTACCCGGTCTGTGGTATTCTGTTACAGCAACAGAAAGGAACAAAGGCTCAGGGGAACCCATGAACGGGCAAGCAACCAACCACAACTCAGCCTTGGGAGGAAGGAGCTGGGAGGGGAGCGTAGCCTGGGCTGGTCATCCCTCTAGTGTTCCTGAGTTGCCCAGAAGCCAAGTGGAGGGCATAAACTCGTGATGTCACTCAGAGCTTGCCAAGGTCCATGAGCCCCATCCCAGGGCCTCCTCCAGGGTGATGTGAATGATAAGCACAGGGCATGGAGCCACCATCTACTCCAGAAAGGCAAAGCAGACACCTGCATGGAAGGTTCTAGGTCTTACCTTCTGATACTCTCTAAGGCCCCACAGGGCCCATGGGCAATACTGTCCAATCGTCCCACTTTCAGAACCGCCTTCCCTACACCCATGGTCTGTGATGACTAGAGACTAGAGACACCGTGTGAAGAGCAGGAACTCTTCATTAGAGTTTGTCTTTTCCACTGATCCCTCTTGGCTTCCAAATCCTCCAACGGCAATGTCCTATTGCCACTAGGTGGCAGGGACAGCATGGCAAACTATTCTGTATCTGTACCCCCATGGCGGTCTCAAAGAGGGTCCTGTACGGGAGCAGCTGCACGGGGGCCTTTAAGCTCCCGCTCCATCACCTGCTGAAGGACCCTGTAGTAGTCACATGCCCTATACAGGGTAGACACCTGCTGGGGTGCTGTCCTACCGACCCTGCCAGCGTCCCAGGCTGCAGCACAGCAATGCTGGGCCCTGGAGACAGAGCAGGCCTCCCTCCCCTCTTACCACTGGAGGCTTTCTCAAAGAGGCAGTTCTGTACCGGCAGGAGAAGCCTGATGAGCAGAAACAGCCCGGGAGGTTCACCCTGGGAGGCCACAAGAGCCAAGGAGATGAGTGACGGTCCAGGCTCTGTTGTGAGTGGATAGGACACACCTAGATATGTGCGTCGTATGTTAGTCCCTCACCCCAGAACAAAGGGAAGGCGTCTTCCAACCAAGCAGGCAGGTCTGCCCTCCCTTTTGGGACCCATGAGCACATTTCATCTTTGAGGCCGCCTTGCGTGAGTGAGTGCCCGACTAGTCCCAATTATCAAGGAGGCTTCGGGGGTTAGGGAATGCTTCTCAACTGGTAGGTAACAGCCAGGGCTGTTGGGGAACTCATTCATAATCCGTGGAGCACAGAGGGCTCTACGGTTTCTTAGCCTTGAGATGATGTCATGGAACTCCAAAAGCTTGGCTCTGCGGCAGCCTCATCTGCTGGCCCTTTCCCCTTGCTGAGGCTGCCCTACATTGCGGTCTCCAATCAAAGGACTAGCGGGCGGAGGGGGTGGCATTGCTTGGAGTTGGGGGGGGGGATATAAAGAGGCAAGGAGGAGTAGAAGGGGAGAGAGGAAGGTAAGGAGCATGCCTGTCCACGCTGCCTAAGGGACACACCAACAGCTGAATGCCACAGGAGTTCACCAAGAGTTTACCAACCTCCTTTGTCACAGAGCACGCGGCATGGAGCCATCAATCACACCTTCATTTACCCACGTCACTCTCCCAAGGAAAGCAGGAAAGCTAGTCCCAGAGGGGTGCTTCCTCTCGCCCACTTGATGAGGGCCTCTCCTAATTGGCCCCGCTAAATCACTCCCAGGAATGCAATGTGCAATTAGGGCTGGTAGCACCCCCTGAGGAGGGCCTCCCTGGCTGGGCCTCAGTAGCCTCTGGGAAATCAGGACAAGCCATAGGTTCCCTACCTACAAAGAGCCTGGGGGAGGGGCAGGCCAAAAGGATAGAAGCAGGGGATTGGATGAAGGACACCAGAGTCCCGACCCTTGTTCCCAGGACCTCACAGACTGGGTCCCACTCTCTGTCTTTCTCCAAGCATGACCCGGGGAACAGGGCCGCAGACAGCTACAGAAACTCCGCTAAGTACTGGTCCCTGACTGGATGCCCTGAAACATCAGGCATGTAGGAAGCTAGGGTTGTGCCCACCCCTTCCCTCCTCCACGGATTTCCTTAAACACGACAGGGTTAGTACAGGCTGTCCGCGCTGCCTCCAATGCTGTCCACTGTTTCATCTGCCTGGTGGCCTTTTACATGTTCCCAGCTCAAATGCCACTTCCAGTAAGATGTTCTGCCCAGCTCTCTTGGGCAGGAGAATCTCTGTGACTCTTCCATCTGGCCTTCCCACAACCGGGATAGGTCACACTTACCAGGTCAGGGATATGGTCTGACCACCCTATCACTGCATAGGACGTAGTTCATACCCCTTTCCAACCTGCTGTGAATTGCTCCAACATGGATAAATGGAATCGATGAATGGACAGGTATCATCCTTCCTCATCCGCAGTTTCTTATCACTCCCTAGCAAAACCACATTCCCCAGACCCACAGAAGCATCTCCGGAGCTGCCATCTTTCAGGGAAACCTCATCCTGATATAACATCTGTCAGGGCCACATGGATAGTCTGGCTTCAGATCACACAAGAACAAGAGCGGGAAAGGTTCAAAGATGGACCACTGACTTCATCTCAGCAACAAGCAAACCCAAACCCAGAGCCTCCAGGCTATCTATCCAAGGTCACTCAGCAGCTGTATGCCCTCAATCCCACCCAGGATGCCAGGTTTGTGAAAATCCCTGAATCTGAGTTACCTACTAGCACATTCTGGGAGGCTGATCTCTCCGACTGCTTGGGAACCCTGGGCATGTTCAGGGCATCCCCACCTCAGTGTCCTGTCCTCACCTCCCCTAAGCCTAAGGTTGCTGCCCGCCTGCAGGTGCATACCTTACGCTTCTTGGCGCGGCCTTCCGCCTGCAGGGTGCGGGTGCAGCGCTGCACACACTCGGAGAAACTGAGGTTACTGTGGTCGGCACTGTAGTCCAGGTCAGCCAGCCGCGCCAGGGACAGGATGTAGTTACAGGCGATCCTCAGGATGGCCAGTTTGGACAGCTTCTGCCCGTAGGAGTAGCATGGCACCTAGGAACGGCAGAAAGCGTCAGGGACAGCTGCAGTGGACATGTACCCCTCGGTACCCACCGAGGCTGGCAGGGGGTAGAGCAGCCGGATACCTGAGTTTATGACCGGCGCTAAGCATCTGAAGTTTCCACTGCTCACCCATGCCCACACCCACGCCCTAGGGTGTGCACGGATTCCCATTTGACAGGGGAAGACAGTAAGAACCAACCCACAGCCACGCACCAGCTGAAGTACCACAGACTTCTGCCCTGACAAAGCCCCGCCCCTCCCCCCACCAGGGGGCAGACATTCTTGCTACTTCTGATGCTGCTTTTTCATATGTTCATTCATTCATCGGCACTTTTTCTGTTGGACACTTGATGCCCCAACAATTTAAAAGAATTTTTTTCTCTATAGGGTCTCACTAAGTAGTCCTGGATGGACTGGAACTCACTCTGTAGACCCGGCTGGCCACTAACTCAGAGAATCCACCTGCCTCTGCCTCCCAAGGGCTGGGATTAAAGCTTGACTCCTAGGGGCCTAGTACTGTATACCTATAATCCTAGCACTTGGGAGATGGAGGCAAGAGGATCAGGAATTCAAAACCAGCCTCAGTTACACTCAAGTTCACACAAGGCTACACGTGACCGACCCTGTCTCAAAAAACAACTTTTAAAAAATTAGAATAAAAACATGACTCCTAGCCAAGTGTGGAGGTGCACACCTATGATCACAGAGTTTGCGGAGCCAGGGGAGCAGACTGCTGTGACCTGGGCCACATAGTGAGTACCGGACTAGCTAGGCCTACAGACCAGATCCTTCCTGAAAACACGCAAACAAATACACAAACTTCAACTCCTGCCTCCCGAGAATTTAGACTCATGGAGAGTCATGGAAGCGCTACAAACTCTAGCCAGGCAAACGTAACAACCAGAGGCCAATCCCGGGGAGGCCACGCACAGGTGGAAGGAGAAGCCACTCTCTGCCCCCCTCAATGCCCACATGCACCCACCATTTGCACGCGTGCGCGCGCACACACACACACACACACACACACACACACACACTTAGTTATGGCATTCTCTCGGGACCCTGAGACGTTCAGGAGGCTCCTGGAGACATTCAGGGCTCAGTGCCGATACTGAGGCACAGAAATGTGATGTGTTTTCTCCTCTCCACTTCCCCTGTGCCCTCTGCACCTGGGCTACTGCCAAGCGCGGCACACAACAGGTGGGCAATAAATGCCAACCGGACTTGATTCATTTGTCTGTGATCCAGCAGCAGCGCAGCTAATCACTCACTAATTACAGAGGTGTGTGCCAGGGGAGGAGGCAGAGCCCCTGACTTCTTAGCATCGTCCACCCCATACACGTGCTGCGTGAGCCACCAAAGAGCTACGACCACGGGACTGTGGAACTGTGTGTCGTAACATGGACGTAACTCCTCAAAATCTCCCCGACAGCTACCAGCCCGTGGGCCTGTTCCCTCCCTCCCCTGTCCGCTAGCAGACGAGGCTAGTCCCTTGGCATCTATACGCAGCACCCCATCACCAACTCACTCCCTACTGCTCCGCCCTGTGTGCGCCCCACACAGGCTGCTGCTGTAGAATTTAGGGGACACTCTCATGGGGCAGGGGCTCTTTGAAGTCCATGGTTTTGAACCAGGAATAATTTTATTCCTCAAAGACAGACGGCGAGGTCTGGGGCTCCTAGCTGTCCCAACAGAGCAGCAGCGGGGTTCGGAGGGTACCTGGGGTGCTGCCCAACGTCACACCATGTACAGAGTCCTCAATGCCCTCCGCAGCAAAGAGCTCCCTGGCCCCAAAGCCCAGCAAAGCCACCAATGAAAGCCTACCAGAGGCCCCAGAAGGAAGTATGACCAAGTCTGCTCCCTAAACACACCACTCACGTAACCAGCACTACACCCGTGGGCTCTCTCTGACTTCTCGTGCTCACCCTGGGCCCAGGGGGCAGCCTTGCTTAGTGATGGCACCTGTCTGTCTTTAAGCCCTCACTTTTGTCCCCACGCTTAGTGACCGGTGTCCCCACGTGCTGGGGAACCTCACCACAGTACAGTATAATCCAGGCCCTGCCCTGAGCAGGCTTCAAAGGGGCAGATTAAACAAGGCAATGAGTGAATTAACTCCAGAATATTTTGAATCTAGTTCCAAAAACACTACTTGGAGCCTGGAGAGATGGCTCACAGTTAAGACAGCAACCTGACCTTCCAGACAACCAGAATTTAGTTTCCATCAGAAGATAAGGCATCTCACAACGGCCTACTCCAGCAACATGGGCCGCAAGGACACTTCTGGTCTCCTCAGAAATTGCACCAACATACAAACCCACACTCAGACACACATGCATATAATTAAAAATAAAATAAAATGGTAAGGGGCTGGAGAGATTGCTCAGTGGTTAGAATACTGGCTGTTCTTCCAGAGCACCTGAGTTCGATTCCTAGCGCCCATATGGCCGCATGTAACTCCAGTTCTAGGGGAGCCAATACCCTCTTTCAGACTCTTCAGCCTCTAGGAACCTACACGGCATGCAGACATATGTGCAGGCTAAACACTCACAGCCATAAAAACAAACCCTTTTTTAAAAGATAAAATAATCTTATCTGGGCTGGGAGATAATTCAATCGGTATGCCTTGCAAAAACAACTGAGTTCAATTCCTAGAACACATGATAGCACGTGCTTGTAATCTCAGTACTGGGAAGGCAGAGCCAGGGGCATCATGGAGCTGTGGGCCAGCCTGCCTAGACCACTTCGTCAGTTCCAGACCACCCAGAGGAGAGAGCCTACATTAAATAAAAAATACAGCAGAAGCTGTCCTCTGGCCTACACAGACCCCCCCCCAAACACACACACACACACACACACACACACACACACACACTCTTCATCTCGCTGAAGACGAAGAAACAAACACAACGCCTTTGTCTCCAGGCTCCAGCACCTGACTCTGACTCCGTCCAGCGTGAGACGGGGTGAAAGACACACTCTGAGCCTCGGTGCCTCTTTACACTGGGAACGAGACTGACCTCACAGGGCAGTGGGGATTCAGTGCGTGACCTGGGCACTGTACACAGCAAGCCCAGCGGAGGTCAGCAAAACGATGATGTCTGCCTGCAGCGTGGGGGGTCGGGGGACCCAGGGCTATTGTCACTGACAGATCACTCTGAAGTCTCCCTTCAACAGCCAGCTCTGCAACCGAGCCCCCCAGACAGCTGGGCTTTTCTAGGAGGAAGCAGAACTTTGAGAAAGATCTATGTGCTGGGGCCCAGAACACCAGGTAAGGCCAAGGCCAACCCAGGAGCACCATGCCAGGCTCTGGGTCAGTCTGTCCTACATTTGTCCCTTTGTACCACTGCTTGGGTCAAAGTCCTGGTCAAATTGAAAAAAAACCACAGATTGAGCCCTTGTCCCTCTGACATGGCCAGAGTCTCTCAGAGCATTATCCTATTTGAAATCTGCCCCAAGTGAATGTCCCATATGCACATGAAGAAAGCAGGTGACATTCTGAGCCTCACATCAGTCATCTGAGACCTGGCTGAGGCTAGCAGCTCATCTGCCTGACACCCAAGGAAGGCACACAAATCAGGACACTCCTGTGCTAACCAAGGCAGCCATCAGGCAACAGCGGCGTTCAGATGGCTTACCCCTTCCCCTCCCCTATCCTGAGCTGGCTCCCTGGTTTATTCGGTTCCGTCTAGGCTATCCTGGTGCCAGGAGAGAGAGAGAGAACACAGTTGGTAAAGTGCTTGCCTAGCACACCTTGATAACCTGGGTTCAGCCTCCAGCTCTGAATGAACCAGGAGCAGTGGTTCACACCTGTAATCCAAGCACAGGGGAGGTAGAAGCAGGAGGAGCAGCAATTTGAGGTTATTCTCAGCTATCTATTGAGTTGGAGGTTAGCTTCATGTACATTAGACCCTGTCACAAACATATAAAACACACATATCACTCACAACAAACAACAAAATCCATAAAACAACTATCATCAATTTTCCTGGTGACTAAGCAGCCTTTGGCCCTCAACAGTTCAGTTACAACACAGCCTGGAGACACCTTGGCCTGGTTACTACCACAGAGTCTAGGACGCTGAGGTAAGATTAGGAAGAGCAGACTTAAACTCCAAGCACTGAAAGTAACATGATTTAGACCATATGCCTTGGCCGCTCTGAGCCTTAGTTTCCCCTTCATAGGTTAGGAAAAGCAACACCTGTGTTCCTCCCTGAGTCTTTTTATGTTCATTGGTGTTTTGCCTGCATGTCTGTGTGTGGGTGTCAGAAAGCCTGGGACTCGGGGACTGGAGAGTACAGTTCCAGGAGACCCAACACCCTTCCACAGGCAAACAAACAAAGCAAAACAAAACTATCATGCATATTAAAAATTAATAAACAATTTTAAAAAAGAAACCCTGGAACTCAAGTTATAGTCTTGAGCTGCCATGTGGATGCTGGCAATTGAACTTGGGTCCTCTGGAAGAGAGCCAGTGCTCACTGAGTCTGGAGGACATACACTGGTGTCCCCAAGGGCTGTCCCCAAGAGTTGCACCTTACCTCTATGAGCATCCACAGCAAGCCATAGGGCCCATCCACACACCACACTGCCTGCTTAGTCCCCTGCCTGGTCAAGAGCCTGGAGTGACAGGAGTAAGCAGGGCCACCTGGCCCCCACTCTTCACCTGGACTCCCCAGCTTCCGGAATGGTAAGAGGATCTCCTTCATGTTCATCCATGAGGCCTATCGGTGTCTGCACACATCTGTGCAGGCGTACACACACATGTTCCATGTGCATATGAAAGCCGGAAACTGATATCAGGTGTCCCTGATCACTCTCCACCTTAATTTTTGAGACAAGGTCTCTCCTGAACCTGGAGCTTGCTGGTTCAGCTGAACTGGACTAGCTATCAAGCTCCAGAGCACCCCGGCTTTCTACCTCCCCAGTGCTGGGATGATGGATGCATGCCAGCCAACCTGGCTATGACGGTGGGGGTTGAATTCAGGACTTCATGTTTGTACAGCAAGCATTTTACTGGGTGAGTTATCCCCCTTGGTCCTAGACTTTCAACTCCACAGAGGATCCGCTCTCTAGGCCCCCAAACATTCCATTCCTCCTCCACTGCCAAGCCAGACCCTCCCTGGACTCCTGAAAACACGCGCTGGCCTGTCTGAGGGCCTGGCTGTCCCTTGGACGTCTTCCCGACTTTAAAGAAGACCAAAGCCTTACAGGATCTGCTTCTTCACCAGAAACCTGGGCATCCCAACAGCTGCTTCTCAGAATGGGGTCACAGTGGCAAGTGTGTGTGTGTCGGGGTAGGAACAACATAAACAAAATAAGAATCTACCAGAACATCAGGAAAGCCTTGGAAGTCCTTTGCCCTCTGACAGTCCCTCAAGGGCAGTTCTCAGAGACCCTCAGAGCTATAAGCACATGATGTCCCTGCAGGCGGTGACATTCTAGATTCCTTCTGTATGAAGCTATCCTCTTGTGTCTGTGGGACAAGATTTGTGGGATGAACCCCTGATCTAGAGCAGTTCAATGTCCCTGCCAGGGTTACTTAGAAAGGTCCTGAAGATTCAAAGTCTCTACAAAATGAAGTAGGTCACAAGACCAACCTAGGGCCTCACAGAGCTGGAGGGAGACCCAGCCCACTTTCTATAAGTGTCCTGTCAGTGCAATGACAAGTAGTCCTATAAACGTATGACCAAAGATACATATCCACGTCACAGGAATCCCAGTAAACAGTCCCACTCAGAAGTGTGGGCCTGGGGGTAGGGAGAGTCCTGTGTGGAGCTTCCAGTGTAAGCAGGCTTAACCCCCTCTCCAGTCACTGTGGGGGTGCACAGACACTGCTGGGGGGGGCTGTGTCTCTATCACCTCAGAGGATTCGGGAGTCCAATGGAGGCTAAGCTGAGACCATCATCCCCATACCCTCCTGGGACCACTGTGAATTAATTAACCAGGTAGGTGCCCTGGAGACCGCCCCACCCAGGCCCACTGTGGAAGGCAGCCCTGGCCCCACCTTCTCCATGCCTCCTCCATGGGGACAGGCAGCCCTTAAGGGCCTATCACAGTTGGCTGCTGCCACGTCTCCACGGACATCAAGGAGCTACAAGGGAGAGAAGAAAGCACCCACAGGCTAGACATACCAGAGGTGGGCACAGCTGGAGGTCCTGCCAGGGAGCTGAGTCCCACAGCTCCTGTCCTCTACCCAATACTGCAGGCCTTCCCCTTGGACCCCTCCCACCTGGCAGGGAGCAGCCTGCACGTGGCCAGGCCCAGCTGCACACACATGGCCTTCACATGAGCAGCAAGGAGGGCTCGGGTGCAGCTGGGCTGGTGGCAAGAGCTGTGGTCTGACCGTCTGCCTCAGACCCCCTCTCCCCGGACCAGAGGACTCTCTCCCACCTGTATCTCTGCCAGCAGCCACACAGCCCCCTCCGCCTGCCCGCCTGCCCGCCCTTCCTGGTTGGGAGGGTAGCAGACTGCAATGACAGGCAGAGGCCTGACTGGTTCCCTGGGTGGACCAGCCAAGACGCAGAGCTGCTAAGCACTGGCCACTGGAAAGACTCACTAACCCTGATTCATCCCAGGCTCTGCGGCGACTGCACAGCTCTGCGACTGCACAACGCCACGATGCGTTGCCAAACTGGGAACTGAAGAGTGATGGCGCGTGGAGGCAGTACAGCGCAAAACCAAAACAGGGCGAGACCTCAGCCAGTTCACACATGCTTCCTGAGACCCTGGATCACCTCGTGTGACTCGGGTGCCCTGGAGTGATGACAGCGCCTACTTCACAAAACCAGCCGGAACACACAAGGGGGTAAACACCTAGCCTGGAACCTCCTGTGTGCTTATTATCGCACGACTGAAGGACTGGGATTGAACGATAGCTCAGTGGGTGCCTGCTGCCAAGCCCAATAGCCTGAGTTCGATCCCCAAGGCCCATGTGGTAGGAGAGAGCCAACTTCTGAAGTTGTCCTCTCTCTCTCTCTCTCTCTCTCTCTCTCTCTCACACACACACACACACACACACACACACACACACACAATTTAAAATTTCAAACGATCTGGGTGGGTATGGTGGTGTGTACCTTTAATCTCTGCACTTAGAGGAGGCAGAGGCAGGCAGACCTCTACAGACTCTAGACCAGCCTGGTCCATATAACAAGATCCAGGCCGACCAAGGCTAAATAAAGAGATCTTGTCTAAAAACTGTGGGGGGGGGAGATGGGGGAGTTAAAATAATAAAGACTCCACACTGTCTCGTCTTACAGAGCCCTGCTCAGCCCCGAGGCCCTTGCAGACGTTTGAGAAACTTTGTTCCTCTTGCTTACTGCCCCTTTGCGTGGAAGAGCTACCTATGGGGTAGGAGGAACATCATGATGCAACCTTAGCAGCTGAGCCCAGAGAGGACAGCTGACTGTCCACGGCCACCCAGAAAGGCCAGGAGGCCCGGGAAAGGAAAACGCTCCCTGTGACACAGTACTCCACCGACCAGTTGGATGCTACAATGGTGGAGACACGGAAGGCCTACTCAGCCCCTGGCTGTGTGTGTCTGTCCCTCTCAGACAAGAAGAGGTCCAGCAGCAGTCCTTCTAGGGAAAGGACAGAATGGTTAGGGCTACGGAAGGGCAACAGGAGGGCGTGTGTGTGTCCATGTGGTCTTCAAGTACATGCATACATACATACACTGAACTACATGTGTGCACATGTACATGTGCCTCTCTGAGAATGCGTGGGCTCACCTTCTGCAGAGACACGCTAAACTTGACTCTTCCGTGCAGAACTTGCCTCACAGATGGCAAAATGAAAGGAGACAGTAGTAACAACCTCGTCACTGAGAGTCTAGGGTTACCACTCAGTGGGAAGATTTCAGCCAGAGAAGACCTCCAGAAACTGCCGCCATCTCACCCCTGACTCAGATCTTGGCTGAGTCTCTTAGCTTCGCCTGGCCTCAGTATTGCTTACTACAAAATGGGTCTGTCCAATCCTGACAGGGACGTTAAGACTAAATAAAATAGGACGCCTTGTTGAAAGTCACAAAAGTCACAGGACACTAGAGGGGCACACAGGCATGAATGCCATCTCTGGCAAAGGCTGATGATGGAGGCTCTGGGCTCGTGGCTCCCCAGCTAGCAGTAAGTGAAGCCCTTCTGTCATCCTCCTGTCCTGAGAGAGGGACCACAAGACCCCCCCCCCTGCCAGCCTGGCACTGGGCAGGCATGCAGTCACAGCAGCTGGCCAGGGTAGAATGGATGGTTCCACAGCTCAGGGTAACAGCTGACGTTTGCAAGCAACGATAGCCACCCCACCTCATTGGTCAAACGTTTCTCCCAAACTCGGAAGAGACACTCAGGCTGAAAGGCCATCACGGCCACTTTTTCCTACGGGGTTCCATGTCCAATTCGCAGATGGACTAAGTCTTCATTGCCTGATCTTACCCACAGAAGGAAGAGAGTGTGAGTCAAAAAGATGTTTCCTGAAATGGTTTGTGACTGGCTTAAGCCCAGAGAGGTTGAGTAACTTTCCAGGAGACAAACAGCAGAACAAACAAGAAAATTCACCCATTAAAGCAGTTACACCCATCCCCCCCACTCTAACCCCTTACATGACCTGGACAGGAAGGCCCACACCACACCCCTTTTACATGTCACTTGTCCTAAGGAAACTAAACCCCAGGGGAGAGCCGAGCTTATCTTAAGTGGAATTGTCAACTGCTGCCCTCCACCATGGGTAATTCTCCGGTTAAGGATTGTTTTGCTTCCCCCAACAGGTGCTGCTAGGCCAGGGCAGTCCCCACCAGCACGAATGAGGAGCCCGTGACTCCTCCAGAACTCAGCTCTGCAGACCTCCCTAGAGGGAATGCTCCAAGAGGCAGCCCCCTGCGAGGAGGTGACCAGAAGAGGTGAGCAGGATCTCCTGGGAAAGTTCCCACAGACCAGTCCCTGAAGCTGTCCCTGGAGGGGCCACAAACTTGGAGCCCGGTCCTTAGGAGCTCCAGGAAGCTGGCAAGGGCAGAGATCCTAGAAGCAATCCGAGTGAACATGGAAGCCAGGGCCTGAGAGGGGCTCACGGGCTCCCCGACTGCCCTTTACATTGCAGAATCCCCCAGGAACGCACCTCTGCGGTGTTGTGCGTCTTAGTGCCACACACAGGGGGCCGAGACCCCAAGCCCACCGAATGTGCAGAGGTGAGAGGGCGTGCTCCGCTCCCCTCCCCTCCTCTGCCCTGCCAGGGGAAGATTCCCATATCCCCCCTCTGTATTCCCCAGCAAGCCCAAGGGATTCCAAAAGACAAATACTCGCTGCCATACAAGTCAGTCTCGCGGACAAGGTTAGCCCTCGGCAACACCGACCTGGGTGTCTCTGGACCAGAGATCCTTACTTAGCTTTGGCCACTTTGCAAACTAAGGTTCATGGCAACAATGATACCGCAAACCCGCCTGCCTTGCGGGATCCCCTTTATCCTGGCTCCAACCGTGGAGCCACTCACCCACCCACTCCTGACCCTGCTGCCCCGCGGCGGAGAGTGGGTACCTGCTTCCTGAGCGCCTCGAAGGCTGCGCTGATGGTGTGCACCCGCGTCCGCTCCCTGGCGTTGGCCAGGAGCCTCCGGGTCTGCTGCAAGGCTTTGATCTCCGTGGAGGCGGCGGTCGCTTCGCCTGGCCGTTTCCTAGGCGACGCGGAAGAATCTGGGTGGTTATTGTAAATTACGTGTGAAATTGACGAGTAGGAACTTTCCCCCGAGCGCGTGGGGGGCGCAGGGCGCACAGGGGACTCTCGTGGCGCCGCTGGGGGTTCGGGAGGCGCAGACGGCGTGGGGCGCGCGGGAGGGGCACACAGCAAAATGCGGGGACGCAGAGCCGGCTCGCGGTAGGGCTGCGCCTCTGGACGCCCGGGTGCCAAGCTCTGGGACGCGGGTGGCGGCGTGGGCAGTCCGGGCCCCACTGTGCCCAGAGCGAAACCGCGTTTGCGCGCGTCTGAGACCTCGGGCGCTCGGATGCCCCTGAGCTCCCTGGCTGTGTCCGTGCCTCCACCTGGAGGAACCGCCGGCGCCACGGAGGCTGGCACTGGGGTCGCGATCGGGAACGGCTGTGTCCTGTCCCGGAGCCCGTTGGTGGCGGCGGTGGCGCTGGCCGTGGCGCCGGGCTCGGGTGCTTCCAAGTCCAGTCGGAAAGTTTTATAGCCGTTCGCGCGCCGCACCGGCTCCTTGCCTTTCCGCTTGAGTTTCTTGAGGCCGTTCAGCTCTTTCACGCACACGGTCTTCCACGGCCCGTCCTCGAGGACCGGGATGTGCTTCATGGCGCGGACGGCGCCAGGCAGGGGCGTGGGACTGCCCGGGACGCGCGCCCGCTGCGATCGCTCTGCACGCCGCGCGCCTGGCTGCGCCCGGTGGCCGCCGCGCTCAGCGCCGCCTTGTCGCCGCGCTCTCTCCTCCTACCCTCCCTCCCCGGGTCCCTCCCTCGCTCCCCCACTCCCGGGGCAGCTGCGCCTCCGGCTCCGCGAAGCCTCGGAGACTGCCCGTTCCCCCAGGAGCGCTCAGAGTGTCATCAGAAGTCGCTGCCGCTCTGCCAGCATTTCAGCAGAACGCCCGCTGCGCTCCATCTGTGTTTGTTTAGCCTCAGTTTACACAGAAGCCCGGTTCGCAAGATCACTCAGCGCCGCCCGCCCGGAGAGGAGGCTGCTCCCGCCGCCGCCGCTGCCGCCTCCCCAACCCAGGCCGCCCGAGCCGCGAGCGCCTTTAAAGAAACAGGAAGCATTTTTCAAAACAGCTGGGCTGAGGGCCGCCTCCTTTGTCCGCGTGCTCTCGGCCTCCCCCCACCCCCAGGCCTTCTGCCGGAACCTGCCTCCTTCTGCTCGCCCTCCCCGCCCCCTACTCAAGTTAGGGGCGCGCCTCCTCTCCCCAAAGACAGTCGGCTCCCTCCATGCTGTCCTGAGCACGTGGCTGTTGACCGCCCTGGCCCTTCGCTGCCCAGCCTTATTGGGCTGGGGGTGACCTTCCCCACCCAGAACCTTCCCGTCTCCCTCCCACCCAAACTGTCCAACCGAGGGAGAAATCCCAGAGCTGTGCCTTCTGCTGGGAGTGGAAGGTAAGTGGGAGAGAACCCCAGAGTGCCTGGTCATTGTCATCCCAAACACTGCTGGAGCAGAGGTCCCAGGAACAGAAGAGGATGCGTTGACACTGGGAAACTGAGGTTCCAAAGTACACGGGAGGGAGAGGCGGGTGGATGCTTCTGGTTTAGCAGACCTAACATCTTTGAAGATCTGAAGTCAGCTCACCCTAGGTGCCCTGCTAAACCCAGATTTACTCATCTATGAAATGAGAAATCGGGAGCACATCCATGCTTGTCACAGGAAGACTTAAACCACTAGGCGCATGGGGTGCCCGCTCAACAGTAGCTGTGCTAATGCTATTGGCCAAGGCAGGCTGGCTTCTCCAGGAGGCCTAATGTCAGTGGTAAGGAGCAGAGTCCACTCTCCAGATCCCTGGCCCTGCGTTCCACGGGAGACACTTGTAGAAAAAAAGAGGCCAACCAGGAGGCCCTGAAGGAAGGCCCTCTCCGAAGACCAGACTGTCCCCTGAGCTTCTCTCCTCGCCGAGTTTTCCAGCGTTCTTCTTCCTTGAGGGGCGTGGTTAGTAAAAGGATTAAATGAGGCTTGCACATAGTATTTGAATGATGCCCAAAGTCAAGCGAATGGTGGCCCCTGGACGCACTGGCGTAGTGAACTGCGTCTCCGGATCTAGCCAGAGCTGGGCAGAGCTGCAGACTGGGTTGCCCTCGGCAGTTTGGAGTATGTCAGAAGCTTTCACGTTGTGGGATATCGTTCCTAAAGAGGCAGTGAGTGCTCTGGGGCTTCCCTATAAAAGCTGAATCCCAGCCCTTCCCTAATATCCCCCAAGAGGATGGAGAGGCCAGGTAGTCCCCTGGAATGGAAGGAGATGGAGCTGAGGCAGGGAATCACACCTATGCTCGGTAGATCTTGCCTCTCCCACCCCCTCACTCAGCCACCTCTCCCTCTGGTCAACTTGAGGGTCTGGAGTTGGCAACAGGCAAGCATCCCTTCCTTATCCGAATACTGTCTCTTTAGTGTGGAAGGGCGCTTGAAGGAACAGAAGAAAAATGTAAGTAACCTAACCAATGGGAAGAGTGCCTGTGATTGCATTCTCAGTCTACCGGGTCACAGAGGGCAGGATGAGGCCAGCTGCACACATCCCTGAGCAAAAAACCTGTCCCTTCCAGTACTCTGGATTCCCAATTGCTTCCTTGAGAAGCTGGGTAGAAACCGGCTGGGCAGCGCCCCCTGGTGGCACAAAACTTAGGAGGCTGACACCACACTACTGACCTCAAGAAGAGTAGCCCTATAAAGACAGTACGAAGAATTTCAGGGATCCATAGAGGTGCTGCGATGAAGAGGCTCTCAGTTCTCCATCTTTGCTTTGTATGAAATGACACAGATGCCCTCCAAGAAAAATCTATATCCTTAGCGAAACCTCCCTCCACTGACACAACCTTTTGAGGTTATACTGGGAGAGCATAATGATGTCTCTGGAAGGTTCCATATCCTTTAAATGGCTGTTCCATGGCCCAGGGGTTGAAGCTAGACAAGGAAGGGAAGGCAAATGCTTGGAGCTTGCACCACAAGAGAGACATGCTACCCAGCCAAGGGCTGATAAGTACCACCCCATAGGTTTCATATCCCTTGTATTCATGACCCGGGGAGGCAAACCCACACTACCCACAAGAAAACCAAGGCTTCCGTAGGAAGAAGTAGCCGGCAGACAGGGAGTGTGAGATGCTGTTTGTATCCAGGCCAGCTGACCCTGGAACCTGAGCTCTGAACTATTGTACTTCCTGCCTGGTGACCAGCCCCTGGCCCGTCGGTGGGATTGGTCTTTTTGACAGCTGGTTGACCCTTGCTTGTGCTTCTAGCCTGAGTAGAAGCTGGGGCCACAGGTCTCCTTTAGCCCAGCCTGATGTCTGCCTGGCTCCTTCCAGATCAGAGTCAAATGGCAGGGGCCCCACCTTGAGCAGTCTGGAGTCTCAGGCTCCAAGAGCCTGAACCACTGTAGCCATACACTTGTGTTTCTCTGTGCTGCCTAGTGGAACCTGTCCCACAGGTCCCTGACACACCAGAACCACCCATGAGGGCAGGACAGCTCTTCAGGAGGGGGCTCTGTGATTGCTGTCTTCTTGGCCACATAAGAAGGGACCTTAAATGCTTGCTGCATGAAGCTCTGCATTCCTGAACACAGAGTCTATTTCTGGCTGTTCAGATTGTTCCAAAGTGCCTGTGCCCCGCTAGAGAAATCGGGGCAGAGTGAAACTTAGACAGCCAGGTGCAAAGAGAACTCAATGCAAATGGGGCCTTTGTAGTTGTCTCACAGCAGCCATGCCCGGGGCCAGCTGGGGGTGAAAAGAAAGAACAGGGTCACCCTGGGTCCCTGTAAGTCTCTCCCTGCCATCGAGCCCCGGAGCCAGCCCCGGAGCCAGCACCGCCATCAGCCAACAGGACATTGCATCCGAGGATGAGCTATCCGTCCTCTTTGCACCTTCCTGCACCCCAGTGGCTGTGCAGCTATCACAAACCAAGGGTCTTGGGGATAGGACAGAGTAACAGGGCTCTGCAGGGGAGGAGGGAGGAACCTTTCTCGGAGACGCTGGGGTTCTAGCCCTGTCCTGGGTGCGTTCTGTCCTTAGTGAAGCAGATTCTCTAGAGAAGGGCAGTGGGGGTGGAGGACACACCCCTGACTCTCAAATTCAGAGGAACCCGAGAGAGGTAGGGTGCCATTCATCAGTAGAATATCTGTTCAGCATGCACAAGACTCTGGGCTTCATTCCTAGCATGGGGGAAGGGGAGAGGCAGGGTTGGCTGTTAAAGTGTAGGATGCATGTGTCATCGCCCTGCTCAAATCTTCCCAGCAACTTCCCTTTGCTCCAGTGTCTCGAGGACTTCTGCAGAGCCCTTCTCTCTGTGTGTTCCTGGACAGAGAGCAGCGGGTCTGGGCTGTCCCGTGATTCCTTAGGCTAATGTACCCTGGGAGGTGGCCCTGTGCTGTACAGGGACCAGTGATTCTGCTGGGGTCTAAAGGGGCACCACAGTTCCTCTGAGACCTTCTCCTGCTGTGATAAATTGAGCAGGAGACAATGGATGGAATCTATAGCTATTCATACTATGGGCAGATTCTGCCAGGTGCCATGATGGTGCTGGCTAGCAGGAGGAATTTGATGAAGTTCCTGCTGTCAGGAGCCCACATACTAATGGTAGGTAGTTCCCATCCATTCCTCTGAGAATCTGTCGTGCTGGGATGTTGTTCCCAAGGTCGGAGATACAGCGGTGAATGGAGGAAAAGCCCCTGACCTCAATAGAACTACCATCCTGGAGCAAAAGGAGCAGAGTCCTGGAGGAAGGCTGAGTCTGACCTTCTGTGAAACAGCTTGCTTCTGGAGGAGAGCAAGAAGGAGCCTGTGGTGGAAAGCTCTGGGGGACCTCTTGGAAAAACGAGCATCTGGGTCCGGCTGGAAGGAGGCAGGGTTTGCCTAGATGACCCATACCCCGGGCTTGCTCACCCTCTTCCTTCATGCCTATGCTGTATGTCCCATGATCACAGAGGTCTCCCCTGTCCGTCCATTTGCAGCTGGCCCCCTGACCCTGCTCAGTCTATAACCTCCCATGCCTCTTTTCCATCAGGTTTCATGGTCTGTGCTCCCCAGGCGGCAGCAGGAAGAAGCAGGTAGGAGCCCTGTCTGGGTAAACAAAGACCCTTGAGGCAGGTGGCGTGGAGCTACTCTAACAGCTGAGTTTTGCTAGGAAATGGTGGGCTCCCTGCCCAAGGCTGGCACACTGTCAGCCAAGAGGACATTTGGCAGATGAAGAGAGAGCAAGCAAGTCTCCAGGCACCCAGTTTCCCTTGGCGTGCCCCGCCCCCATCCTCCCCTGACCTCACTGCCACAGGGTGGGACCCATTGTGCATCCCTCTCTTTAGGGTCAACAATGGGGACACTCTGAGGGCCATAGGCAGGGAGGCTGTCAGCCCCTGCTGTGTATGCCTAGCAGGCCCTGTTTCAACCAGATGGTGGAGTCTGTCTACCCTCACGTCATGTGACCAGCAGGGATATGCAACACCCTCGTTTGTGTTCCTTTATTGGCTTGTTTGGGTTCTTGGTTATAGAAGAAAGAGAAGGGGGCTGCAGCGGTGACCAGTCAGTGGCTAAGAGCACTTGCAGCTCTTCCAGAGGACCCAGGTTCCATTCCTAGCACCCACATTCTGTTGCTCAGCACCCCCTGTAATTCCTGTTCCTGGGCATCCAGGGCCCACTTGAGGTCTCCTTAGGCACTGCACACACACACACACACACACACACACACACACGCACGCACGCACGCACGCACGCACGCACGCGCGCGCGCGTAAAATAATAAATGTTTTTAAAGGAAAAGGAAAGAAAAAGAAAAGCACAGACTATAATTCAGGGCTGGGGTTGGCTAAGCTGATAGAGAGCCTCGCACACCGGCAGCTCGTTCCATCCCAGTAACGCATAAACTAGGCACAGCGGTGCGCACATCTGTGAGCCCGGCACTCAGGACATGGAGGGAGGAGAATGAGAACACAAGGTCACTTTCAGCCAGACTTGTTTCAAAAAGAAGGAAAAGGAGGCTGGGAAGATGGCTCCGCTGTTAAGAGCACACGCTGCCCTTGCAGCGGACCTGAGTTCCCAGCTCAGCACCTACCACTGTAGCTTCAGGGACTCTGACAGCCTCTTCTGGTCTCCGGGCACACTACACTGGCGTGTACTCCCCACACAACGTATAAACGTAATTTAAACATTTTAAATAGGGACTAGAGAGATGGCTCAGACGTTAAGAGCATTTACTGCTCTTGAAGTGGTCCTGGGTTCCCAGCACTCCAGCCACTCACAACCATCGGTATCCCCAGTTCCAGAGGACCCAGCGCCCTTTCCTGACAGGCACGCATACAGCACCTACCCACACCCGGGGGGAACCACTCATACAGATAAATAAATCTAAAACATAATATTTTAAATAAAATCTTTTTTTTTTTTTTAAAGAAGGAAAAGTCTAATTGAAATCCTCAAGTCCCAGGGGCTCTGTACTAAACAGTGTCTGAATTTCTCACAGCTCTGAGCTGCATTCTCTTCCTAGACAGATCTGTACCCTGCCCCAGCCCCTGCACGGCTCAGCTCATCTGTAAACGGAGAAGCAGGAAGATGCAGAACCACAGACCTCAGACCTCCCTGAGATCCAGCAAACTAGGATTTGTGCTAAACCTCCCACCCCAGAGTGCAGCCCTGGGGGAAAGCACTCTGGAGACAGAAGCCCCAGGAACCTCTCCCACAGGCAGGGAAGGCTCAGGCCCCTGGAAATAGAGCGGATCAGCCAAGGAGGCAACCGGGGAGCCAGCAAGTGTCTCCTTAAGGCTGTGCGCTTCACGACCTAGTTGTCAACAGCCTAACAAGGCTAGACTTCAGCCGCTAACCTCCCGGGATTGGCTGCCAGTCTCCACCGCTGTACTCAAGGGCTGGATGGGAAACTACAGTGTGATGACTCCTTCCTTTTCATCTCCCTTCTTAAGGAAAACAACTTTCCACATTCCTTCACTGTGAAGTCTTCCCAAACCCATCTCCCCCAGTCTCTCAGAAAGAAGAGAGTAGGGCTTGGCTGCCTCTTCAGTGAGATTTCTAAAAAAGTCTCTGCTGATGGTGGCAGTCGGGGAACATGAGGGGGCAGAGGAGAGCTGACGCACTCTACATTTATTAGCACTGAGGAAAATTAATAAGGCATACCAGTGCAAGGCCCACTCCGTGGGCCCCGGGAAGCCCCAGGGACAGCTGGACATCTGGTGGTCTCTGCCCTGGCTGAGTCTTCAAAATACCTCAGCAGTTGCAATCCTAGATTGCCACCGCTGCAATGAGGTTCGTCCATGGTCATTGTCTTAATGTCCCAAGGACAAAGGTTTTTATCACGCATGCCAAATCTAATTGATTGGGAGGGGTGGCCTGACGCTCTATGTTGAAAAGGATTCTGAGGTATCTGGGTCCCTTGGGAGAGGCGGGCTGTAACTGATTGGTAGACGTCTGCCGTGGGTGAAAGCTGAGGAGTGTCAGGGTTTATACCATGTGCTGTTGGCCAAGCCTGCCGTAGTCCAACCCTCCCATATTATTGGTGGGGGAGACTGAATCCCAGAGCTGAGACTTCCCCGTCTTCTCAGGAAGCCAGCTGCTTTGGGTAAGTGGCACCCAGTCCTGACCTCAGGGCTACAGATGTCAGACCCAAGGGCTGTCTCCAAGAAACAAGGGCAATCAACAACTTGGGTGAGCTAGGTTAATTGCCCGTTTCCTGAAAACGACCGGCAGATGCAGTTGTCACCTTGAACTGATCAGTTGGATCAGCAGTTGTACATGGCAGGCCTTGACAGTCAACCTAAGACCAGAGTCAGTTTAGTCAGAACAGGATCTGTGGGAGGGACTAACTCAGGACAGTCAATGGAGTTGCCCAAACGGGATGACTCACTGTCCAGCGTATTTGGGTTGAGCTGGCCTAGCTGCTCTACACACGACTCCACCTCTGTGCCATCTCCTCATGCCCTGCCAGCCCAGCCCATTTCCTTCTCTCTCAAGTCTGACCTTGCTTCTCTTGGTAGAGAGGCCTTCTGTGGTATTCCGGGTTCCTCAGGCGAGCCTTCCGGGCCCCGCCACCCCTGCTGACCAGTCCCACTTCACGATGTCTGCCACAGCGCCAACAGGCAGCTTCCCACCTTTAAAACCGGGGACCCTGGGGCCTGAGATTGGAGAGAACTCACCTGACGTCGTCACACAGGGCAGATCCAGGGCGCCTGCCCTGGGTAAATACTTCCCACACTGTTCACCCCATTCCATTTACTCCTCAGAACAGCACAAATAGCTTCTGAGGATGCCCAGAGAAGGTCCTGAGCTAAGGTCTGGATGCCTGTTGAGGGTGTAAGGTGGGGTACTGGAAGGTAGCTAGGCTATGGGAAAGGATCCATGCAGTAGAAAGTGTAGCGCGGCTGTCCAGAACGCATCTCATTTCCAGACACTTGTCCCACCACGCCCTAGGAAATCCAGCCACCTCCTTAGGTCCTTAGCAGCCTCACCTTAGGCGGAACAATCTTTTATGTAGGGTGCTAGAGGAGAAACTAGCTCTTGCCTAAGAAATCCGCTGGTAGCGGGACAAGAGCTCAGGCTGTGGAGAGACAGCTCTGGCTCGCCAGTTAGGACCTCACAGATCAATCAAGTTTCCACACCTCTGTGGGCCTCAGTTTCCTCATTGGCCAAGTCAGGACTGAAAGATTACTGAGCCTCCCAAAGCTGTGCTGAGGATTAAAGAGCTCAGGGCCCAGGGTTACAGCTCAGGTACAGTGTAACACCACATACACTGGGTATGGTGGTGCATTCTGGTAACCCCAGCACCAGGGAGGTGGAGGTAGGAGGTCTGGGAGTTTAGAGCCATCCTCAGCTACATAGGGAGGCTAGCCTGTGTACAGGATACCCTGTGTCTCAAAAAGGAAAAAGAAGGATTAAGGACATTACTGGTGGGAAAGGCTTGGTGCGTGGTAACCAATCAGATTCTTTCCCTTTAGTGCAATGCTTCAGGGCCTTACCTCCCACACCTCCTCCAGGCAGCCTCCCCTGAACACTTGAGTCTATGTCTGCTCCCTGCTCTCGGAAGATTTCCAAGAAAATGTGCTTGTGCTCTGTACTGGGAGCCTTCTTTCTCAGTAGCAGGGTCCCCCCACTCCCTCCCACCAGTGTGCACCCCCCCACCTTGGAGCAGAGTACTCAGGGAGTACTGAACAAAGTGGCCAAAAGGATCTTGCGGCTCACCCCACTCCACCCATCTAACCCCCCCACCCCCCCTTCGGGTTTTCCAACTCCTTGTCTACTGTCCCTAATGCTTCTGTCACTGCATCTCTGGGGCTCTGTTTGCATGGGGGGGGGAGTCTTCATGCACACACACACACACACACCACACACACACACACACACACACACACACACACATACACACAGCCCAGAAAGCATCCAGTTGCTCCGGGCCGCCTGCCAGCGATTGAGTGACCTGCAGCTTCCTCCCCAAATCACATTCCACTGGCACAGATCTTGCCCTGCCTGACGCCAGCCTCCCAACTCGCCCCCAGAGCAAACATTTCCAGTTGGCAGCCTGGCCTTGTTTTTCTGAGGCCCTAATTCAGTCTCCCTTGTAGAAAACAGAAAACAAAATGCGTGGGACCGAAAACTGCAACAAAATAAACTTTAAAAAGAGAGGGCTGGAGGGTGAGGGCTTTGCTCCAAGGCACATGGAAAAATATAAGCTTCAGGGGGTGCAAGGCGTTTTAAGAAGCAAACCCATATGCTGCCCATCACCCCGCCTCTCAGGCTGGCTTGGAGGCTGAGACCAATTCATTCAGGCTGCTGCTAAAGACAACTCTGTTCTCATTCATAGCTGAGTTATAGGAGAACAGGAGAGACAGATTACAAGAAGCTGGAGACTGAGGAGGAGGAGGAGGTGGCCGGCTTTGCACTGGTGTTTGTTCCAAAGGGGAAATTACAGGAAGAAAAATAAACACAGCCCGCCAGATTTGAAGGCCAGATCGTGCAGCATCGGAGTGCTAGCTGGGACAGGGTGTGTGCGCGCTTGTGTTAGCGTGTGTACATGCCTGTGGGCGCCACTGGGTTTGCCTTCTCAAAATAAGGGCTGCTCAGTGGAAAGATGTCATAAGCCAGGCTGGGGCGGCCAGGGAGGGCTGAGGCTGCCGCCCAGGCCTGCTCATGAGGTCAGGCAAAGGCCAGGTGTCAGAGCAAGGGAGTGCAGCCAGGGCCTGTTAGCCAAGGGCCAGGGCGTGTGGGGACAGGGTTCGGAAGGTCGGTGCCTATGGGGTCCTTCCTTGGGGAAGAGGGCGGCTCAGAGCTTCACCAAAGGATGTGGCCTGGGGACAGGGTGCTCATCTCCGTCCTTAGGGGGTGGCTCTGGAGATGAGAGGCAGGGTGGAGGGTGAGGAAGTGGAGAGATGGAGAGGTGGGTCAGCAATCCACAGAGTGACTGCAGACAGACACGGATGTCATCAGTACACGGATGTCATCAGTACACGGATGTCATCAGTACACGGATGAGCAGAGCGACCAAAAAGGTTATGGTCAGGAACCAGCCTGGACACTCAGGTGAAGGTTGCCTCCCCTCCATCCAAGCCAGAAAGCTTGTCCTACTTTAGGGAACAGGGACACAGGAGAAGCTGAGCTGGTCAAGAGAGCGGGAGAACTCTGAGGTAGGCGAGAGTAAACACGGTGAGGGCCCAGGTAACTTCCCCTTCCGCCGGGGTGCCAGGAAGACCCTGGCAGTGAGGAACAAGATGAATGAGGTCTCTGGGTGAGGGGCTTGGTGGAGTTTGAAGTGGCTGTAGGGACCGGGCGATGGAGTTTGAAGTGGCGTGGCTGTAGGGACCGGGCGGTGACCAATAGAGGTTGATGGAGCAGGAATCCACTCATGTACAACAAGGAGAAAAGCCAGTGTCTCCCAGAGGGATAGCATGATAGGACCACCTGGGGTTGTGTCCACATTGGCTGTGTCTTCCTGCCCTTAATCCGGCCCGGTGGGTTGGGCTTCATCTAACTGGAGCTTCAGATGGCCAGCCTGGAAGCTTCTCTTCGCCCAAGTAAGGAATTCACCCCTGGGAGAGGCTGACAAGTCTTTGGCCCTTGGCCCTTTTCTAGTTGTTCGCCAGACCTAGGAGCCCAAGGACTTTCTACTTTCCTCTCACAATCTGTAAGCAAAGTAGTTCACAAACGTGTCCAAAGGAAATCTTTACCCAAACTCAAGACATATCTTGTGCCAGAGAAGGAGTCTCTCCTGGCCTGGGGTGGGGGTGGGGGGTGTTGGAAGAACCCTGAAAAGTTGGTCAACTAGCTTTCAAGTTCACTGTATTGTGGGAGCCCCCCAGGAGTATTTTTGTAAACTGTCCCCTTCCGTTCACTCTGTCATGTCTCAGAAGGACAAGTCATCTCTCTAAATGTCCTCCAAAAGTCTCTTTTTGAAAATGTGTTGTGTATGTATATGCGTGTCCGTGTGAGCCTGTGGGGTTCAGGAGTCAATGCTGGTCTCTCTTGCCTGTTCTTGAGGCAGCTGTCTCTCGCTAAAACGGGAGCTCACTGAGTCAGCCAGGCTGACTGGCCAGCAAGTCCCAGGGACCTGCCTGTCTCTCCCTCCCCTGTCTTTTGTTATTGGTGGGTACCCCCTCCAGGGGTTCTAAGGATTTGAACTCAGGTCTTCATGTTCGTGCGGCATTTGACCAATGACATCTCCCCAGCTCCCAAATGTCCATGAATCAGCCTTTTGAACTGAAGGGTTTTCTACATGCAAATGGTACCATTTATCCAGTGTGACCACCTTCAGGTTGGCCTGAGTCCTCCTGTGATGGTCCTACTGGTGTGTGAGATCTTTCTTGCTTTCTAGCACAAGATGTCCTGGGCTTATCTTACTCAGTGGAAATAGGCAGTTCTCCAGGAAGCGTCACTCCTTCCTGTGGGAGAGAATACTTACAGACCACGGGCAGACAGGCATTCCATGTTCTCAGAGACTGTATGTGTTCCCTGCGTCTTGGTTTTCTCCAAGAAGAATTTGCATTCGGGACAGGACCACCCAAAGGATGTGACATTATGCAACTAAGTGTGACTCTCCAGATCTGAGGCCGTCAGTCCTGAGAGGTAATCTTTGTCTGGTTGAAGCCACCTCTCCTGCTCCCGGAGACTAACCTTGGTTCCAGGGTCGGCCGTCATACACAGCTTCTTTTGGATGAAGTACTGTAATGTGAGGGGCTCAGTCACTAAAATTATACCTCCCAGGAGCTGGGTTTCAAAGCTAAAGTTCTTCCAGCAGCAAGATGAAAGTATTTTTTAATATTACATGTTTTATTTTAAGATCTTTTATTAATTTATGTGTATGAGTGTTTGGCCTGCATAGATGTATGACCATCTACCTCACTGGCCCAAGGTGTTTTAAATGCAGTGTGTCAGGCAAACTTGTAAGCACACACACTGTCAAAGAGAAAGTACTGGGAACAGTACAAATTCAAACTACTGCCCATCTGGAGACCCCGTGTGCGCCAGTGGAGCTTCCGGAAGTTCTCCCATGTCCTGTCGGTGTGAGATGCTTGATACCCGCTGTATTAGGGAACAAAGTCAGGGTGATGGGTGGTAACTGTGCCTGTAATTCCGGTCTGTGGCTCTGCAAGAGCCAGGCCAGCCTAGGCTACATAAAACCTAAAACAAAAGAAGCAGAGGACCAGGCAAAGACAGTGATGGTGAAGGGGAAGAAGACAGAGAAGAAGGGAGTAAGAAAGGGGGAAGGCAGGAGGTAGCGCCAGGAGTACAGTACCAACTATGAACCCTAATGGCCTGGGCTCCATTCTAGGAACCTACATGGTGTGAAGAGAGAGCTGACTCCTGCAAACTGCTCTCTGGCCTGCACACATGTCCGTACACATACAAATAAACAAACGTAAGAGAATGCATGGGTGTTGTGGCACATGCCTCTACTCCCAGCACTCAGGAGGCAGAGCTAGGAGAATCTCAGTGAGTATGGTGGTCTTTATAAATAGTAAGTCCCAGGCCAGAGACCTTCTCTTAGAAAACCAAAACCAAAGAAGTGATGATGATGATGATGATGATGATGATGATGATGATGATGGAGAGGGAGACGGGGAAGGCAGGAGGAAGCGGGCCGGGAGTGGAACGCATAGCCTGTGTGAGGGTGTGGCTAACTTTCCCGGCACCGCAGAAGCAGCACACACCAACCCCACAGAAACACGGGTAGCATCAGCCTTGCAGGGAGGAATTCCCAGTTGCAAAAGGAGCCTCCAGATGAAATAAGGAGTCTGTGGGTGGATGCGTCCAGTGATGATACACAGCACAAGGCACATGCAAGCCAGAAGAGGACACGGGGAGCTATGTGAACCCAGGACATCAAGAGTCTCACATGCTCTTCCCACGTCTGAGGCTGTTCTGGGACCAGCTGGCTCTCTGTCACAGTTGATGAGGATGGCCATATGTGTTCCTGTATGTGTGCCTCTTTCTCCCTTTAAAATTTAGGTGAGGCTATGGAACTCACACTAGGCAGTGTGTTATAAGCAGAAGAGGCTCGTGCCAGCCTTCTGCAGACAGACTTCCTCGGAATTGCTGTGCCATTGTCCAAATGTCTTCTTCCTGCCTCTGCAGCCATGAAGCTCACGCCACGTGATCCTTCATGATGACCACGGCTTGAAGTTTTCCCTTCTCACCTGGGGGTCAGATCCAGTGTGTCTAAGAGCAAACCCTGAGGGCTGCAGAGCTGGCTCGGTGGTTAAGGGCGCCTGTTGTACATGCAGAGGAGCCAGGTTTGATTGTTAGCATCCGCGTGGCATCTTGCAATGAGCTGTAATTCCAGTTCCAGGGAATTAAACCCCATCTTCTGACCTCCGTGGCACATAGACACCCACACAGGCAGGTAAAACACCCATGAATATAAAGTAACAAAATTTTAGAAAAAAAAAGAAGCCCGGATTGATTTAACTTCAAAGAATTAGAGTTGTCTCCAAAATACAGTGTATCCTAGACTAAATACTTCCACTGCATCTCTTCCTTTGTGAATTCGTGCTCGCGGGCGCACATGCATGTGCGTGTGTGCCGTGCCAGTGTACATGTGTGGGGATCAGAAACCAGCTCCATCACGCTCCACCTTCTTTCTCAAGATGTGGTCTCTCACTGTCCCTGCAAGCCTGGCTAGCTGGCAAGCTCTGGTGATTTGCCTGTCTCTGCTCTTCCAAATATTGTAGCACTCACCGCCATGCCGGGCCAGGTTTCAATATGAGACACCGATAAAGAGCTATACAAGTGCTGGGGATCCAAACCCTGGTTCTCGCGCGTGCATAGCAAATGCCTTACCGGCTGAGGCCTATCCCCAGACAGCTGCCGCCTCTCTCCCTACTGCTTCCCTCCGCCTTGCCCTCCCCCTCCCCCTCCCCCTCCTTCTCTTATTCTCTCTCTGCCTATTTTTATGGTCTGCTCCATCCTCTCTTCCCCCTGGACTCCAGGATGGTTTGGTCTTCGTTTGAATCCTCTTTTGGTTTCTGCTCCCACAACATTCTTGCATGCTCTGCACTCTCCCATGCCCTAAGCTCTGCTTTGCAGCCCTGCCTCTGACAGCCTCGCTCTCCGTCTTCATTTATAGAGGCAAAGAAAGACCCTGGGCTCTTGCTCTTCTCTTCATGCAACATGGATTATCAGACAAATGGATCCCAAAGAACTCTGGCAAAGGAGACAAGGGTATGGCATTACATGACACAACACTTAGCACCTGCTCCAGGATGTGGGCAGGACATGGCCACCTGGGAAGAGGCTAGGAGCAAGCATACCTTCGACCACCCCCCACCCCCGCCCCAGAGCGGAGAGATGGGAAGGATACAGGATGCATTTGGTTAAGCATGAGATCATGTTAACCTCCTGTCTCTAAGATGCTAAACATCTGGCCGAAACAAGAGCAGTGTGACCGAACATCTGGATACTCGCTCTGCACAGCATGGAACAGCTGCACGCTTGGCAGCATCTGCGTGAGTAACTGATGGGGGTCTTTTCTGTGTACTCAACATCACATTCATGCTTTCCTTTCCTTGTAACCAAAAACCAGACCTAAACGGTTTTACATTTTAAAAGGGAAGTGCTCAGCTTACTGGGCTAAGGAGCCCCAGGACAAGGTGGCTCTCAGTAAGTGTTAATCTAGTACTGAGTACGTGCCCCTGGACTCTGTTTCTTACTTTCCTGCAGTCACCTTTACCGCCTCCCCGCCCCAGACAAGGTCCCCTGGGTGGTCCCACATAGGCTACCAGAAGCCTGTTCCTGCTCACATCACAAACGCGGGATCATTATCCCAGCATTCCTAGTAAAAGTCTCAACGCCTATTCTGATTGGACAGGACTGGGTCACACACCCCAGTGAATCCAGTCACTGCTACCAGAGGTTCCGGAATGCTGGCTTAGTTGTCTGCTCCAGTGGAGAAGCAGATGGAAGAATCATCTTCAGAACTCCCAGACGGGGAGAGGATCATCGCGGTGGTACACCTCCTGCCAGGCATGGGGTGCATGAGAAACAACGAGCATAACCACTAAAAGGGGCACCCAGCACCGGAGGCCGCGGGCTGACTCTGCCCTTGTCGCTTTCAATTTTCTAAAATGTATTTAGCTAGCTGATTTGCAGGCATGCACGTGACATGGTACATGTGTAGAGATCAGAATGCAACTCACACGAGTTGCATCTCTTTTCACACTTGTGGGACCTGAGGATCGAACTCACATCATCTAGCACGGTATATAGCAAGTACTTTTACCCACTTAGCCAATGGTTCTCAGTCTTCCTAACGCTGCGACCCTTTAATACAGTTCCTCATGTTGTGGTGACCCCCAACCATAGAATCATTTTGTTGCTACTTCATAACCGTAATTTTGCTATTGTTTTGAATCATCATGTAAATATCTGATATATAGGATATTTGATATGTGACCCTCCCAAGGGGTGGCGACCCACAGGTTGAGAACCACCACTGCACTAAGCTATTTTACGGGCCTGACCCTGACCTTCTAAACCCCCAAGAGCGGTGTACCTCATTCCACCATGCACCCCAGCTGTACCGTTTGTTGCCTCAGTGCCGGCCCTGACTACAGAGCAGACTACCAGGGATCTGAGAGTGGTTTAGCTGGAGGAACTGGCTTGGGGGCCCACGCTCATCCGAAGGCTTTGCTGGGCTGGAAGATCTGCTTCTACAATGGCTGTGGGCAGAAGGTCCCGGCCCCACCCCAAAGGGCTACTGTTTTATATATGCCTCACGGCCCTTGAGCCTGATTTTCTTTATTTTACTTACGTAGTTTGCTTGTGTATCTATGTGTGTGCTGGTTCCTGAATGTGTGCAGGTGTGCGGGTGGGTAGGTATAGAAGCCAGAGGTTGAAATTAGTTTGCTTACTCAATTGCTTCTATCTTATCAGGAAGAAAATGAGTGCATGTGTATTACATTTTCCCTTTGTGGGCACATAGCACCGTACACATGTGGTGGTCAGAGGACAGTCCCAAGGACTGTGCACAGGTCATCGGGTTCAGAGGTCACGTTTACCCACTGAGTCAACTTGCTGGCTCCTTGCTATCATTTTTTTAAGGTAAAGTCTCCCAATAAAGTTGGAGTGTGCTGCTTTGGGTATGTCTGTCTCCACCTCTCCAGCACTGGGTACGCAGCCATAACTGGCCTTACACGGTGCTGAGCATCAAACTCAGGTCCTAATGTTAACACGGTAAGCATCTCCCCCTTAGTTGGGTCTTCTCTCATAGTGTTAGATATAAACCTTTCCTGGAAAACCTCACCCAAAAAATTCCACATCATACTCCCAGGAGCACATGGCAGGCTTAGCGGTCTCTGGACTGCTAAGGATCTGGCCTCCAAGGATCTTATCTATGACAGATTTCTAGAGGTAGCCATCCTGGGGTGAGAGCCAGGAAGGCTCATGGTCAGGTCTAGCAAGGCTGTTTAGGTTCCCCTGTGTGCTTTCCTATCCTCTCTTCTTCCTAACGGTCGTCTCTTCTTTACCCTCCTCTGTCCTAGTTTCTATTTGTTCCTTTTTCTTTTTTTTTTTTTTCAAAGATTTATTATGTATACAATGTTCTGTCTGCATACCAGAAGAGGGCACCAGATCTTATTATAGATGGTTGTGATCCACCATGTGGTTGCTGGGAATTGAACTCAGGACCTCTGGAAGAGCAGCCAGTGCTCTTAACCTCTGAGCCATCGCTCCAGCCCTATTTGTTCCTTTTTCATTGAGGTTAATTTTATTCTGGATCCATGAGCATTCAAAAATAAATAAATAAATAAATAAATAAATAAATAAATAAAAGCACTACATTGCCTGGACTCCCTTGCAGCTAGCTAGATGTAGCTATGGTAAGACATATTCTGCCCAGTGATAAGGCTAAGGAAGCTGGGTGATAGCTCACACTGGGGTCCTTACAGTAAGGACAGTACTCTCCACCATACCCCATCCTCTAACCTGGTGCTTAAAACAGGGGCTGAGTGTGGTGGCACATGCCTTTCATACCAGGACCCGCTAGATATAGGAGAGGCCGACAGAACTCTATAAGTTCAAGGCCAGCCAAGTCTACAAAGTGAGTTCTAGCTCAGTTAGGGCCACACTGAGACTCTGTCTCAAAACAAAAGGCTGGGGAGGATGTGTTAGAAAGCAGAAGACCGAGTTTTCACACTAACACTAGACTCCCTACAGCTGTTAGGCAGTGAAGGTCCTGTCTTGTGTGAGCCACTCTTACTGTGGGGTCTGGTGTTAACCTTAGCCCAACTCTATCTTCCTTCTACTGCTGCTCCTCCTCCTCCCCTCCCTCCTTCCTCTTCCTCCTCCTCCCGATTCTCAGACTCCATGATCCCTTGCTTCTGTCTACTCTGCAGCTCACTAACCCTCTCTGAAGTGACAAGTGGCAAAATTGTTCTGCTCAGGACACAGGTAGGCCTCCTGCCTGTATGGGCATGTCCCTATCCCAAAGGCTCGGCCCTGCCAGGGATGTATCTTCATCTACAGGAGTCCCTGGCCATATTCGGCTATGTGCCCTGACGGTGCCCTGCTCCCTGGGAGGGGACAGAGGGCCAGCCAAAGTGCCAACCCGAGGCAGCCTCTCCTGTGGCTGATGCCAGTGCCCAACTATGCCTATGGCTCTGTAGTTGACTGCAGTGACGTCTGGAGTTGGATGCTAGCCTGGGCTAGAGACCATCTGGCTGTGCCCTCTGGCTTCCCCAGAAGACAGCACTCTTGGTTGTCTGGACAGTTGAAGCCAGCCTCAACTGAGAGCCAGCCACAGCTATCACCCTTCAGCCCCAGTGCCAAGCTGCCCAGGTGAGCGATAGCGGCAAAGAGCAACCTCCTACAAACCACCGTGCAGGCCGCTGTGGCTTCTCCTCCTAGCCCTCCTGCCAGCCTTTTGTCCCCGATCAGCTCTCATAGTGACAGATGGTGCCCTGAAGCCAAGCCCTGGGCTGGAGCCCAGAGGGACCATGTCAGCTGTGCCCGGGTTCCCCTTTCATGCTCCGGCCTAGGGCGGGGGCAGTCCTAGCTCTTCACCTGGCTCAACAGGGCTTAGCAGGCTGGGGGCAGAGCTGCAGAAAGACACACAGAGCAGCGGTGACCCTTCGGAAACGGACCCTAGGCTCAGTAGGAGAACACAGAGCAGCCATACTCCCAGCTAGGGCCATAGATGGCAGACAAGAGTCTATTCCCTGGGGACAGATGAAGAGCACTTGTTCACATCCAGGATGGGCGCAGAGCCAGTCTGGATGCCCAGAAGGCCTCTATTGGGACCGTTCCCACTCCCCCACAGCCTCCAGGAGGCCAAAGTCCTTAATCCGGGCTGGCTAGGCAGGGGTGGGCTGCTGGGAAGGGTGACAGTGTCGAGTGCGGTGATGTCACATCAGAATTCTCCAGAGGCTTTCCATCTGGAGTCAACGCCACCCGGGCAGCTGCCCCCAGTGCGGTGCCCCTCCCCAGCTTTGGGCTGGATCGAGTGTCTGTCCCCTCTGGAAGCCAAGCTTGGGGCAGGCTTAGGAAGAACACATTCAAAGACAGCTTTTCTCACAGAAGGAGCTTAAGGCAGGGGACTGCTGGGGGCAAGACAGCACTTGTGGGGTGAAAAATAGAGAAACATTGGAGAAGTCACCTTACACACACACACTCACACACACTCATGCATACACTCACACACTCACTCACACTCACTCACACTCACACACTTACTCACACTCACACTCACACTCACTCACACTCATACACACTTACACTCACACACATACTCACACACTCACATACACACTCACACACTCACAGACACTTATGTATACACTCACACACTTACACTCACACTCACTTACACTCACACACACACTTACACTCACACACACACTCACACACTCACAGACACTTATGTATACACTCACACACTTACACTCACACACACTCACACTCACACACACACGCACATTCTCCACGCTGTCCTCTATGTGCTGTGACTTCTGTGTCTTTATACTTTCCTCCATCATGAATGTTCTCTGTCCACCTGGTAAATTCCATTCAGCCTTCAGGAGGCCAGCTCAGATGTCCCTGACGCTGGCCGCATGTTCTGCCTCTGTCCTCACCAACAGATCCATTAAAGCCCCCAGCAGCTCTGAGCACAGGCACGGAGTGCCCACTGCTGTGTTAGCAGATGGCCTCACAGCCACCTGCCTGTCAACCCTGCCAGCCAGCAGGGCTCAAGGGCAACCGAGGTGGTCTGGCGAAGCTCAGGCATGACTTGTCTTCCTTAGGCATGTGACCAGCAGGGCCTGTCCTTAAGGGTTACAGGCAGGTATGAGTATATCACGCTCACCCCAGTGACCTGTTTGTCCTTACTGAGGGTGCATCTGGGGCAGTCAGTAGCAAATAGTTATGGAGGGGATGCATTTAAATACGCCTTAATTTGGCTGGAGATGTAGCTCATTGGTAGAGCTCTGCTCAGCAAGCATTAATCACTAGGGTTTTGATCCCTAGTAAAACATAAATCTAGGCAGCACTTGGGAGGTAGAAGCAGGAGAATCAGAACTGCATGGTTACTCCTGGCTATATAGCTAGTTCAAGACCAGCCCATGCTACAAGAGACTTACCTCAAAAATAAATGTTTTTTTTTTTTTTGAGAAGACATTTATAGTCTTTCTCCAGTTGTCAATCCATGGGGATTGATGTCTTGGAGTTATTTAAAGTTGATCTTAGTTATAGAGGAAGAAATAAGAAAATGTTAAAAATCAAACTGTTCTTGTGAAACCAAAAGCACCCAGACAATTCCTGTACCCAGGAAGCCAATGAAGAAAGCAAGACCTGGGGGCTTGGGGTGCTCTGCCCTCTCCCCTACGCAATGCCAGGCAAGGTGCTTCATCAGTCAGAGCTGAAATTCACGCTTTGGTTCCATGAGAAAGGTGACCTATGGCAATAAGATTCAGTGTTGTAATAAATAAATAAATAATGAGGTGATGGGTGACGAAGTGATTGACAGCACAGCAGTGGCCCGGGGAACCACTCTTCACAGGTCTAGAAAACCTGTGTTGGTGAGAAAGGTCTGGAGGGATTCCGTGAGGTCATCACCTATAAGCAGAAGTGGAGAAACGGGCTGTGGTGGGGATTGGTGATTATTGTGGGAAGGCTGTTTTAAAAGGCTCTGCTGTACAACTTTACATGGGGAGATATGGACTCCTGCCTGTTTACCCCAAATAGAGCATCAAAGGAGACCAAACAAGCAGCTCCAGGCCAGTGAGATGGCTCGGTGTGTAAAGAAACTGCTGCCTAGTCTGATGACCTGAGTTCAGTCCCTAGGACCCACAGAGAAGAAGACTAGAACTGAGTCTTTCAAGTTGTCCTTTGACCTCTGCAGGAGTGCCATGGCACGTACACATGCCTCCCACATACACATGCACATGTGTGCAAGCACACACACACATACACGCACACACACACACATGCACGCAGGCATGCACAAGCACACACACAAATGTAATGAAGAGTAAAATCCCAGCGTAGAGAATGCGCGGACTGTGCTTACTTGCAAGAGCGTGGATGACTCCAAAAGCAGCTCCATCACCAAAGCCTCCCCTCCCCCCAACATGGGGATGGGGACAGCCTCTGGATGGAGCCCCCTTTAGTTACTGTCTCTTCCATGCTCCAGCTCCACCATGTGCAGCTGGGATGGGTGTGCAAAAGGCTGTGAGTGACAGCAGTCTCAGATGGGATCTGGTGAGTCCCGACTCCTTCCACGAGGAGATATTGATAGGCCCTACCTTGCTTGGCATGGGGGTGGGGTGGGGTGGGGCTCACAGGCAAGCGTCTGACTGCACAGTGGTGCCCGGCAGTCTGGTGTCTGGAGGATGGAGGACATCACTTCACCGTAAGTTCTTATCCGCGAGAGTCCCGTTTCCATATGTATTTCAGATGGTCCCGTTTTACCAGAATGTCCCCAGTGACTAGAACAGAGCTCCTGAACATTTTAGGTGACAGGTGGGAAAGCTCAGGGAAAACTTATAACAAGCAGGACCTCACTCTGTGTGATGGGAACACAAAGACCAAGGTCAAGCGTCACACATCATCTGGTTCCTCCAAAGAAGTTCAACATCCTGGTAGCTAGGGTTCTTCTTGTAGTTGACATTGTGTGTGTATGTATGTGAGTGTAAGAGAGAGAGAGAGAGACAGAGAGAGAGAGACAGAGAGAGGGAGATATCAGATGCCCTGAAGCGAGAGTTAGAGGTAGTTGTGAAATGCCCAACATGGGTTCTGGGAAATGAACTTGTGTCCTGTGGAAGAGCATCAAATGCTTTTAGTTGTTGAGACAGTTCTCCAGTCTCTACTGGCCTTGAATTTGCTGTGTAGCCAAGGATGACTACACAGTCAGTTTCTAATTCTCTTGCCTCTACCGTCTGAGTCCTCAGATTATAGGTGTGTACCACCATGCTGTTTATGAGGTGCTGGAGACTGAACCCAGAGTTCCATGCAAACTAGCCAAGCACTCCACCAGTGGGTTACATCCGCAGCCCCTGTAATCGACACCATCTTCAAAGTGTGAAAATAAACCAATGACCTAACTTATTCTAAACGGAACTGTAAGTCATTTAAGATACTGTCTTTGTGCTAAAACTTGCAGGGACACCCTAAAAAGCAGAAGCCCAAAAGAGCATACACATTATTTAAAAGTTTATTTTTAATTTATATGTATCAGTGTTTGGCTTGCAAATGTATGTGTGTATATGTGCACAGTGTGTATGCCTGGTGCCCAGTGGTTATGAGCAGCCAAGTGGGAGCTGGTAAACAAACCTGTGTCCTTCGGAAAAGCAGCGAGTGCTATTAACCAATGAGACATCTTCCCAGCTCCCATGAATATATTTTTAGAGAAAAAGGTTGGGGGCTGCTTGTGGTGGCAAACACCTTTATCTCAGCACTTGGGAGGCAGAGGCAAGCAAGAGTTGGAGGCCAGCCTGGTCTACATCGTGAGTTCCGGGTCAGCCAAGAGTGGAGAGTGGGATGATCCTGTGTTACCTCACCATTCCACTCCACCTTGCAAGAAAAGACAGGGAGGGAGGGAGAGGAGGCAGAGAGGGGAGGGAGGGAAGGAGAGAGGGAGGGGAGGGAAGGAGGGAGGAAAGGGAGGAAGGGAGAGAGGGAGGGAGGGGAGAGGGAGGGAGGGAAGGAGTAGACTGGAGAGCTGGCTGCCCCAGCCGTCAAGACTGTGTGCATGTCCCTCCAGAGGACCTGAGTTTGGTCCCAGCATTCCTGTTGGACCCTTCACAGCCTGCAAGCTCTGCTCCGGATTATCTGATCAAGGCCTCTGCAGGTACCTGCACTCATGCGTATATATACCTACACATACATCCAAACACATAAACAGAATTAAAAACAAAATTAAAAAGTGTGTAAGAGGAAGGAAGGAAAGGAACAAGAGAGAGAGAGAGGGAGGGAGAGAGAGGGAGAGAGAGGGAGAGAGAGAGAGAGGAAGAGGGGGGGGAGAGAGAGAGAGAGAGGGAGGGAGACAGAGAGAGAGAGAGGGAGGGAGGGAGAGAGAGGATGGAAAGAGGAAGAGAGAGAGAGACAGAGAGAGAGAGAGAGAGGGAGAGAGAGAGGGAGAGAGAGGGAGAGAGAGGGAGAGAGAGGGAGGGAGAGGATGGAAAGAGGAAGAGAGGGACAGAATAGCTGTAAAATGCTTTGCATGTGGTGTGGCCACAGCACGTGAGACCGAGGCCCGTGCCCTCCCCTCTCCCTTGCCCTCGGGTCCTGCCTGGCGATGAACTTGGAGGGCAGCTGCCTAACATCACCCTCCTGGACTAGCCTCCCCAAAGAGAAGTGGCCTAGTGCTAAAATTAACTGTTGGCAAAGCAGAGGTGTCCCACACATGTGATGCTGGCAGGCTGCTGGTCGGAGGCACACCTGTTCACAATGCCTGAGGTTGCTGGGCGGCGGGGAGCAGGTGGAGGGGGACCCAAAAGCACCCGGTACCTCCAGCCCTACACTCCATCCCCTGTGGACCAGCCCTGGGCAAGCCCAGAGGATCACAGACCCCACAGGTGAGGGCAAGTGTGAAGGCACTTCATCCAGCCAGGCCTGTTTCAGACTTCTTTTGGAAGGATAGAATGGGGAATTCGGGGGAGACAGGTAATCCCACTGGGGTAATTGTGGCTGGGAAAGTGAGAGCCTTGGTCCCTGCACTGAGAAAAGGATCCAGGAGGGGCCACGCCCCTGCAGGGGAAGAACTGTGGCTGTGGTGGGTCTGGGTTGGCCTTGACCCTGGGTGTGTGAGGCTCCTCGCCACGCCTTTACCAGTCTTTACCATCTCCTGCGGGAGGCCTGCCTCCACTGTCCCAACCCACAGCCGTTAGGACTTAGAGGAGCAAGCTCAATGAACTGTAGCTTTCATTTTCTTTATTTTAATTGGTGGTGGTGTGTGTGTGTGTGTGTGTGTGTGTGTGTGTGTGTGTGTGCAGGAGCTCACACATGTGTGTGGGTGTGTGGTGAGGTCAGAGGTTGACATTGGTTGTCTTTCTCAATCACTTTCCATCTTTCATACTGAATCAGGGTCTCTCACTTGAATCCAGAGCTGACAGACTCAGCTAGCCAGCCTGTCCTAGGAATGCTCCGTCCCCTGAGCCCTGTGATTACAGAGAGGCCACCGTGCCCACCAGGATTTAAGTAGGTGCTAGAGACCGGAAATTCAGGCCTCGAGTTTGCATGAGGAGCACACCCATTCCCATGCCCTGGACCTTGTCTGTTGTTTTCTTGTGTTTTAAACAAGGTCTCAGGTGGCTTAGAATAGCCTCTAGCTGTGTGGCTGAGACTGGCCTTGGACTCTGCTCTGGATCCTCTTGCCTTTACCTCCCGAGTGCTGGGTTACAGGGTGCACCACCTTGCTCGGTTTATGGAGTGCTGAAGATCAAACCCAGGGCTTCAGCCACACGGGCGGGCGGCACTCTGCCAACTAAGCCACAGCGCTTTCTAGAACATTTAACCCGCTCTTGCCACCTCATGCCTTTCAACCTGGAGCGCCTTACCAGACAGCCTCTAGAATGGGCCTCTGCCTGTGCCTTGGCTCATTTTAAAGACCCACTGATTCCCAATTTTGGGGATAGGTGATCAAGTGTAACAAGGACATTCACAAACAGACACCAACCCGGGGCGGCTTCTGAGTCGACCTCTAGATCATTCTCCCTCATCTGTTTAACTTTGCACTGTCACAAGAATCTAAAATGTTTGCTGCTGCACTTCAGCATTGGGTACCTAGGTGACTTGTTTGGGTGTCTATCTCCCCCAAGGGCAAGTCCCGGCTTTTCTTCTATTATAATGATCTCTGTGGCCCCAGGCAGCAACCCGCATGGAACACCCCTTGCCAGGGAAGCCTGAGGGCCTGGCCCACACCAAACCTGTCTGAAGAGGATGGAAAAATGTACCCTGTGAGCAGGGTTATGAAATGACAGGGATGACGTGAGGGGCTTTCGAAACCTGCATTGGCATCCACCCACGTGAATTACAGCCCCTTGCTATTCTTGGCCATCAGAGATTGACCCAGGACAACCGAGCAGAGCCCGCAGTCAGCTGGGGACAGAGGAGCCCTGCAGTACAGACCTCTGCTGCCTCCTAGTGGCGCCTGGGCCACGGCTGAGCTGAGGCAGCCGGCGTGGAGCCTTCAGAGTTCAGGTTCAGAGTTCAGAGAACACCCCACCCCAACAGGGCACTGTGACAAGCAGAGAAGGGCTTGCAGTGTGGTTCAGGGATGAACTTCCACAATCCCTGCATCTTCCTGAGCATCTATTTTCTAATCTGCAAAATGCAGATGGATCCTACTCCATTCAGTTGTATAAAGGAAGCTGTTTAACAAAGCCCAAATACACAAACGACAGGTAGATCTAGCCCAGGTTGGCTTCAGGCTCACTATGAAGTCAGGGATGAGCCTGAACTTCTGACCCTCCTGCCTCCAGCTCTGGAGTGCTGGGATTACAGACACGACCAATGGTTTATACATTGCTGGGGATCAAAGCCATTTGTGTCAGACAAACACAGCCAGCTGAGCTACTTCCCCAGCCCCCACTGCTACAATTAAAGCGAAGATGCTCTCAGAGGTGCTTGTGTCTTACCCTCGCTGCCTCTAGGATGCCTCTGCCCACCAAAATCCTTCTTTCCCTGCAGGACTGGACCGTGACCTCAAGCCTTGCGCAAGCTAGGCAGCTGTCCCACCATTGTACTGTATCCCCAGCCCTGATGCATGATGTCTGGAGAGCCGAGATGGGATCTCTTGCCTCTGTTCTATTCAAAGGACATAGGGGCTGCTCAGTGGTGCGGCGGAATGAATAAATTCATCAGTGTGAGCTCAACCTTCTTCCACAGGCTTTCCTGTGCACACGGCAAGTGAACTGGTTTAGCGGGCAAAAAGCACATGCCATCAAGCCTGCTGACCTGTGTTGGACCCCTGGTACCCACATGGTAGAGGGAAAAGAACTGATTCTTCCTGTGAGTTGTCCTCTGACCTCTACACACCCAGCCTCTCCACGCTGTAAATAAACAAATGCAATCTTAAATTCTTAAAAGATTACCCTATATAATTCAGTATTAAACATAATCACTTTTGGAGGGGAGTGGTTGCTTTCATCTTACAGGCTCAATCGCTTTCATAATCACATAAAAACCTATTAACGGGGATCGGTGGGACTAGGAGGGGAGCTGGTGAGGAATTATATCCTTCCCCGAAGCACAGCCGTCTCCTCCAGGTGGTGGTGACAATGAGTGACAGGAACTCGCCTTCCGCATGACTCACTCTCCCCGGTTCACCCTTACCTCTCAGTACTGGCAGCGAGCCTCACCCCAGGAGATAGTTAGGAGCCCCACAGTTGCATGGATATCTACGCAAGCAACATCTGAAGGCAAGTGTGTGCGTGGCTCAGAAATGGAGAGTGGAACCCACCCACCCCACCGCGCAGGACCTCCCCACACTGGTACTCGCCGGGCCAGGGGCCAGGGCTTTGGTCCTTGGGTGGTCTGGAAGCCCAAACCTTGGCTGCTTTGGGAAGGTGAGGTGTCAGGGGGAAGAAGTTGGCTCCCTCCAGTCACTGCTGCCGTCACCCCCTGGGGAAGGAGAATGGGGTCCATTCAGGGCAGGTCGCACTTCTGTACCGTGTCCATTCCTTTCTTCCTTACTAAACATTTTTGTGTGTGATTATAAAAGTATGCATTTGTTATGGAAATTTCAGAATGCACAGAAAGTCTAGAGAGGGTCACACCTACTCCTAATACAACCGTTCACTCGATAGGTACCAGTGAGCAGCCCCTTGGGATAAAGAGCACACCCCAGCCCGCCCAGGGCACGCTCAGCCAAGCGCATCCCACCCAATGTCCTGCGGCAAGCGCTCCGGGAGCTGAAGGCTTCCTTATATCACGTTTCTGCTCAATGTCATCTAAGTGTGTATCTAATTGCTTTGTTTTGGGGTGAGTATGAGGTATATGTGTGTGCACGTCTGCCTGTCTGTCTGTAGGCATGTGTGTGGAGGCCATAGGCTGATGTTATACGTCTCCCTTAATCATTCTCCACATTTTTTGAGACAGGGTCTCTCACTGAATCTGGAGCTCAACTCTGAAAGATTAGCTGGCTAGCAAGCTCCAGAAATCCTCCTATCTCTACATCCTGAGTGATGGATTATGGGTATGCGCCATTGTGCCTGGCTATATACATATATATAATTAATACGTTTATTATATTATATATGGTGTGTGTGTGTGTGTGTGTGTGTGTGTGTGTGTGTGTGCGCTAGGAATCAAACTCGGGTCCTCATGCTTGAAAGGCAACCTCCTTACTGACTGAGCCGCCTCTATAGCCTCTCTTTTATTTTGTTTTTGATAACATGGTCTCTAGTTCAATCCCTCCCTGCCTCCACCCTTCCCCCAAGTGCTGGGATTACAGGCGTGCATCACCATACTTGGCCTCTGCACCTAGTTATTTTAAGCACTGAGGTCATACTGTGTCTCTTTAGGCTACCTATCAAAAACATTCGATCACGTGTATTATGTTATCCTCTCATTCCCAATCTTTCTGTGATTCTAAACAATGCTGTGACTAAAATCCATGTATAAAATCCATTTACTTATTTTTACTATATTTTTCAGTAAGTGTATGTCTCCATGTTCCCAGAGATGCTGAGAGCACAGTAGTTGTTCTGTCCTTGAGGCTGTGTGTCTCCACATTTCCTAGACTGGTGGTACCGGAAGACTCAGGAGTACCGGAGACCGGGGGTACCGGAGATGGGGAGACAGGTAACTGGACAGGCCAGCAGCAGAGCCCAGGATAAGGATGAAGGCAGAGCCCAGGAAAGCAGCCCAGGAAAACTTACCATAGCTATACACACGATGCCCATTGGAGACAGGCCAGATAGATCCCAGGAAATATAGCCCAGATCTAGTTCCCTCCCCCAACAAGATGTCACTTCATATCCCTATATGATATCATGTTTATAATCTAACAAATAAAACTTGCCTGAAGATCAGAGGGCAGCGCTAGCCACTAGCTAACCGAGATCTGGAGGGCTGTACAGACAGACAGGAAGTGAGATGGCTGAGCAGACACAGCAATATAGGCGGGAGGAGACAGGAACTTCGTCTCTTTTCAGTCTGAGGAGTTTTGTAGAGGTAAGAGCTTTAGTGGCTGGCTGCTTTGCTTCTCTGATCTTTCAGCTTTCACCCCCTAATATCTGACTCCAGGTTTTTATTGTTAAGACCAATTAGAACTCATGCCACAATCCGGGCTGGCCTAGAATCTGCCCATAGACCAGGCTGGCCTCAAACTCTCAGCGATCTACTTGGTGCTGAGATGAAAGACGTGTGCCGCCATCCCCAGCTTCCAGTTCTCCATCTGTACTTGACCCGAGTCGTCTTTGTGCTGGTGAAGTCCCTTCAGTGCCCTCTGGGAGTGAGGACTGGGTAAGAACTCTGTCTTGCCCTCACCTGGGAGCTACAGGTAGGCCAGTGAGCAGCCACCCTGTAACTAGGTCCTGCTGCAAATCCACTGTGGCCGAGTGTCAGCCCAGTCAATGATCTTGCAAGGCTTACTGGAGACACTTCCTAAAGACGTCTCTGAGGATGACCGTGAACTCTCAAATCCCCTGCTTTCACCTCCCAAGTCCTAGCATATACCACACTTGGCTTAATCACAGATTATCTTCTAAAATTTCCTTACTTTCCTGCCAAAATAGATTTCCCTTATTGTCTAATACTTTGGATAGAGGAAAGAAGCAATCCCTATTGGCCATTCTGACTACAGCAAGCTTTCCAGCATCTCTTTCCTTCCAGATCACTTCCTTGGCCGATGGGAGAACTCCCTGCTGCCTGTCACTCAAAGGGAATGAGGTGGGTGGTGGCATGAAGATGTGTACATCCTAAGGACCTGACTTCGGATCCCCAGCACTGCTGGGAGAGGTCATTCTGTATATGTTTCTCTTATTGGTTAGTGAATAAAGCACTGTTGGCCAATAAGAAAGCAAGATAGGCGGGACTAGGAGACAAGGAAGAGAGGAAGAAGTAGGAAGGAGTTTCAACATGTAGGACCAACAGGGTAGAACTTCGGATCCTCTCTCCGGTAGGATACGACCACGTGGAGATACTTAGATGGATAGGAATGGGTTAATATTTAAGACAGAGCTAGCCAATAAGTAATGCTAATAACGGGCCAGCAGCTTTATGTCTAATACAGTGTCTCTGCGTGTTATTTGGGGCTGGCGGGGCTGTGGGACCAGGCTGTCAGGAAAACCAACTCGTAACACAGCACCCATGTAAAAAGCTGGCCAAGGTGATGCATGCTTGTAATCCTAGTGCTAGGAGGAAGAGACAAGCAAATTCCTGGAGCTCACTCCAGCCAGCCTCCCCTGATCAGCAAGCTCCAGCTCCTGGTGAGAGCCCCTGCCTCAAAAAACAAAATGGACAGCTTCTTAGGATTAACATGGGAGACAGGTTTCAACAAAAAGCCACCATCCGAATCTCAGAGCTACTCAAATGACAAAATCTAGCATTTCCACCTAGCTCCATCAACCAACTATTCACTGAGCACTCGTAACGAGATGGTTTCATTAGACATGGCCCTATGATTCATCGTCAAAACATCCCAGTAGGCTGATAACCGTCACCCTAGACAACTTCCCGTGGACTCTCAGTTCACCACACCCCTTCCCAGGGATCTAGTACACAGGGGTGTGGGCCACTACAGCTAATGGAGAAGTGGTTCTATTGAGAATTACTAAAGGGCAAGCTGTGGCTCGGTGACAGGGCACTTTCTACCGTGCATGAAGCCCGGAGTCGAATCCTCAGTCTGGGAGGAAATATCAGAAAGCTCATGGGTCACGGTGGTGGGAAAATGGGCGTTAGGTGAACTTCCAGAAACCTCCCAGGAACCCACTGTTGAACTGGCCTGGCATGGAACTAGTTCCCATGCCAACTCCAGAAACCAGCGCCCCCCAGTGTTCTCATGTTAGCAAAATCACTGCCCCAGCTGCCACCGTGCATCACACAGTGCATCACACACATGTTCAGAAGCCTGAACATGAGTGGTCAGGAGATGCAGGTTTCTAGATTCTTCTTAAGGAAGGTCATACTCCCAGGGTGAAAACTATGGGGCTCTCCCAGTAGATTTGACCAGTCACAAATGAGGTCTTCTCACAGTGGGGTGTGTCTTTAGCGACAGGTTGAGAGAATCAGTTTCCCCTTTGAGAATATGGAGGGGCTAGGGAGATGGCTCAGTCAGCGAAGTGCCTGCTGCTCAAGTGTGAGGACCTGAGTTCAAGTCCCCAACATCCATACAATAACCAGGTGTGGATACATGTGTGTGTGACCCTACCCTAAGGATAAGGGTCGAGACAGGGAGACCCTTAACGTTCACTGTAAGACCCTCAGAATGAGGAGTCTTCCAGGTTCGGTCGATACCCCAAGAACTCAATGTCCAGACCAGTTGCTGCAAAACGCAAGAGGCTTTAATGAACAGGAAACGTTTGCGCAAACGGGCTCCTCCAGCAGGCAGACTAGAGAGAAGCCCCCTCCCCTGGGCCCAGGTGTTTTTAAAGGCAAACCCAGGTGTTTTTAAAGGGAGGGGGTGGGACCCTCTGTCCATTGAGTACGTGACCCTTGGAGGCTGGATGGTCTGCTATTAGGGTCAGCAGACCTTAGGGCCTCAGGTGTGTTAATTAATCTTGTCTGGGCAAACCAGAGTTACAGCTATCTCTTAGTTTCCTAAGGACCCTATTTACTACCTGTTGACTCATAGGAAAGGAGGGGCAGAAAGGAGGGGCAGTGTGAATTCTTGTCATCTCAGGGCCTTGTGAGAGGAAGCTAGCAAATTCCAAGGAACAGATATTGGTTAGCTTTCCAGGTCAGACCGTCCTTCATTTAACTTCACTTTTTGGTCTTTCACACTCACCAGCTAACTTAGCTGAATCTAGGAGCAACAGATTCAGTGAGATGTCCTGTCTCAAAGAAAGTGGAGTTGGATGAAGGAAGACGACGTCATATGTTTACCTATATACCGGAACCCTTATATGTATAAACCCATAGAACATGTATAACATACAGACATGGACACACACCCCAGGATGGGGAAGGAAGGGAGGGAGGGAGAATGTGGAATATCCGGGCTGGGAATGTATATTAGTTGGCAGAATGCTTGCTTAGCCTGCATGAAGGCCTAGGTTTGATCGATCTCCAGCACCACGTAACCAGGCACATCATGTGTGACAGTAATTCCAGCACTCTGGAGGTGGAGGCAGAAGAATCTGGAGTTCAAGACCATCCTTCTCTACATAGTAAGTTCAAGACCAGCTTGAGACAATAAGGTTCTGACTCAAAAAAAAAAAAAATGTGGAATAATGTCCAGGGAGATAGACTAAAAATCCTGAGCTGTGGGCTCACTTTGGCAACTCCAGGCTTAGTCTGGGACCAGGGAGGCTTTGCTGTCAAGCCTCATCCAGGGCAAGGAAGTTTTTAAAACATTAATGTCGATTTGACAAAACACCTTCATGCCTGTTAACCTCAATAATTAAAACTGAGTTCTGTCCAGATGTGGTAGCACACAGCTGTAATCCCAGTAGTGAATATGTGAAGGCAATAGGAGCCAGGTTCAAGTTCATCTTCAGCTATGTATCGAGTTCAAGGCTAGTCTTGTCCTATGTGAGGCCCTGTCTCAAAAAGAAAAAAAGAAAAAGTTTAAGCTGGGTGTGGTAGTGCACGCCCTTGATCTCAGCACTCGGAAGGCAGACACAGGCAGATCTCTGCGAGTGTGAGTTCAAGGCCAATCTGGTTTACAAAGCAAGTTCCAGGAGAGCAGAGCTGTTCCACAGAGAAACCCTGTCTTGAAACAAACAAGCAAAACCAAAACAGGTGCCCCAGTGAAAGTTCATTATGGGATATAAATATTAAAGTGACCACGAAAGGGAGACACGGGAGTTCAAATATTTGTCTATAATATCAGTAGCTTCTCCAACTCTGGCCTTGAATTGGTAAGATGGGGTTTAACTGCATCAACCTTTTATCAAAGTAAAGACATGAAAGCCATACTTAGAAAGAAAGAAAGAAAGAAAGAAAGAAAGAAAGAAAGAATCAAACCCCTCTGAGAATCATTTTTGAGCAGTTACAAGCCTCTGGGAGTACTTGAACACCAAATGCTGAACCTGTCCTTCCCATCCATAAGAAATCTCCTTCATAAAAGAGGGCCACACATCCAGCCTCTGGAGATCAGTCCCCAGAGGGAGCCCGTAATTCTCATGAAAGTGGAGTGAATTTGGCAGAGAGAGAGAGCCCTGCAGAGGAAGACCTCCCTGCATAGCAGGTGCCACAGTACCCTGGACCTAGGACACTTCTCAGAGCTCCTGCCAGGGTGGAATGATGCCCAGCGCACCAAGCTCCGGGCTCTCTGCCTAATCATCTAATTTCGTTGCATTTTCAAAAGCATCGGAATATGCCATTTGGAATTATACTGAGTGTCTCCTCCAGAGTGCTGCTTCCCTTTCATTTGAAATCAGGTGTGAGAAGTAAATGCACACTGTCTTAGTTAGGGCTTCTATTGCTGTGAAGGGACACTACCACCATGGCAACTCTTTTTTTTCCTCATTTATTTATTTTTATTTTATGTGCATTGGTGTTTTGCTATGGGTGTCAGATCCCCTGGAACTGGAGTTACAGACAGCTGTGAGCTGCTATGTGGGTGCTGGGAATTGAACCCGGGTCCTCTGGAAGAACAGTCAGTACTCGTAACTGGTGAACCATCTCTCCAGCCCCCAGGGCAACTCTTACAAAGGAAAGCAACTGAGGTAGCTAGCTCACTTACAGTTCAGAGGTTCAGTCCACTATCAGCATGGTGAGGAGAGTGGTGGCAGGCAGGTAGACATGGCTGGTGCTGGCTTGATCAGAAGGCAGCAGGTAGTGGACCGTGCCACTGGGGTGTGGCTTCAGCACCTTAAAGACCACTCCACAGTGACACACTTCCTCCAACAAGACCACACCTCATGATAGTGAAATTATGGGGACCAATTACATTCAAACTCACACACACACTCACATTTGATAGTGAATCCCAAGGCCTACATGCTTCCTTTCCTCCTGCCATGCAAATTATAGGAACTGTGTTCAAGAGAGAAACTTGTCTTTGGAGCCTCTAAGTGGCTAAGAAATCCCTCTGCAAAGTAAACTAATACCTGATAAGTTAAGACATTAAAATCACCCTGCCTAAAGTGTCCTCATAGCCCATCAGCCAAACTCCTGCAGCAGTCTCTGGCTTCTCTTAATCTGACCCCACAGAACAGCCTTTGTAGGGTGTGGATCAAATCCATCATGCTCTCCTTAGAACCCCACAGCACTTCCTGTCGGATGTAGAAGAAAACCCAAATTCGGCAAGGGAAATGGTCCAGTCACTAATGTGCGGAGCAAAATCACCGGAACCCTGAGAGCCCACACAGTGGGGGATGGCGGCCAGTACTTTTTCCCCAGAAGACCCCTGCACGCAGATCTCACTGGCCAGCCAGTAGCCTATTTGACAAGTTCCGGGCCAATGGGAAGCAGTCTCAACAAGGGGGCTGTGGCTGAGTAGTAGCCTCAAGGTTGTCTTTTGGCCTGCACAGACACACACACACACACACACACACACACACACACACACACACAAACACACAGAGAGAGACAGAGACAGAGAGAGACAGAGACAGATCCAAGTTCCCCCCCACAACCTAAGAAGCAAGCAGGATGTGATCTGAGCCCTGCCTGTCCCCGAGTGGTTTTGGCCCTGCCTTCCCCATACTCCAGCACTTTCTGCCACTCGGTATTTGAGGCCCTGAGCTCTCTCCTGCCTCGGGGCTTTAGCGTGTGCTATCCTTCTGCCCAGACTCTTTGCCACAATGCCTCGCATCCAGGCCTCCTCTTTGGCTTCAGTGCCGCTGCTCAGGGAGGCGCTTGGCCACCTCGCCGCTGCACCTGACCAGCAGTCTCATCGCAAGTTGGAAGCACGTTCTTTTCATGTCTATTTATTCACTAAGTTGCAAGCTGTGCAGAGGTCATGTCGGCTCTTGGTAAATATTTTTAGTGGGACAAAGGCAGTTTCGAAACTTATGTGTGAGGCACCTGAGCAACGCGGTCGTGGAGCTAGGAAATACCATCGACAGCCCAGTGGAAGGGGAGGAGGGCAGGCAAAAGCTGCTGCCATCGTGATCTAGCTGAGCTCTCTTAAACAGTACAAGGTCAAGGTTTGCAGTGCCCACGGATGGAGAAATTTGTGGAGACAACCATTCTAGAATGTTCTTCCCACCACACTATTGGCGTCACCAACCCTAGCCTGGCACCTGATTCCCAGTCACCCTTCTGCATCCCTCCACCATCACTGCTCACACAGGTCCCAGCTGTGTACCAGCTGTGTACCCCTCTCCTCCCAACACTTCTGGGGACACAAAGACAGGGGCTGTGACCCAGGGAGACCACACTCTCTTCCAGGGTCCATGGTGAATTCAAATTTAGAGACCCCACAAAGGCTCTGTCTCCTTTTCCATCAGAACCACCACAAGGGGCATCATTAGGAGTCACATGACTTCCCCCCCAGTACTTAGTTTAACATCTGTCACCTGTTTTTGGCACTCTTCAGATTTAGAAGTAATTTGGCCTGGTAAGCTGTCTGCCTCCGCTAAGATTCCTGGGAGACAGCTCTCGTTGTCCAATCCCCCCCCCCACACCCCCTGATTACTCTGCTTGCCCGGCTCATTTACCAGATCTCACAGCTGGCCCAGCTCACAGCACCCACCCAGACACACCCCATCCTGAAGCAAAGAAGGCAGAGGATCCGGCCAGGAACCAAACCTTTCTTGGTCTGGAATTCCGAGTAGCGCTCTTCCCTTCACGTGCACGCAGCAGCCACAAGACAGGCCTGCTCAGGGGAAGGAGCCTTCGTCAACAAGCCAGGTCAGAGATGGGTCCCTTCTGGGGCTGGGGCGATGGCTTTGTGGTGAAAGTGCGTGCCGCACAAGTGTGAGAACAGGAGTTAGGAGTTTGAATCCCCAGAACCCAGGTGTGACATCTCACCTGCAATTCCAGCCGGAGAGGCAGACTGGGTCTCCAGAGCAAGCTCCCTAGCAAGATTAGCCACATCGATGTGCTCTGCGTTTGATTGAGGAACCATGCCTCAATGAGTAAGTGGAAAAATGATAAAGAATGATTCCCAACATCACACACACACACACGCACACATGCACACATACACATGCGCGCGCACACGCGCACTCACACACAAGACGAGGGGGGTTGGTGAGGATACAGGCTCCTCATTTCATTTTATTTAGCACATGGGAAGAGTATATCACTTAGGAGAGAGATTGGGGTGGGAGAGAGGTTGACTGGATGTTTACCCAGCTCGCATAAATTCCTGGGTCCCCACACTGAACACCAAATAAATAGGGCATGGCGGCACACATTTGTAATCCCGGCACACGAGAAGTAGAGGCAGGGAGATCAGCTGCCCGAGGTCATCCTTGAGTTGGTTTTTTTTTTTTTTTCCCCCAACAAAGAAAGTAGTACTGCATACAGCTAATGGCTGGTTGACCCTGCACAAAACTCGAACTTGGGGAGTGCCCTTCTTTGGGCTAGTTATATCTGGGCCCTAAGTCGTCGGTGTATTGCCTGGGAGAATGAGAGGGTTTGGGGAGAGTTCTCACAGCCAGGCCAGGACTTCCTACCCTAGCTCAGGGTCTCTCATCACAGCATTGTTTCTGTGGGAAAATCGATCCAATTTTTATCGTTTTCACTTACACCACCTTTTCCTAGAATATAACCTGCTATGAATTCGAACAATACCTGCTTTTTTCCTCTGCTTATGAATGTGCAGGAGTGGGTGTGAGAAAGCCTAGACTGCCCTGGGACAGGGCAGGGCCCAGGACTTGGAACAGCCTGGGAAGGGGGGCGGTGCCCAGTGTGGGGAGCTGGGCTATTCTGGTCCTCAGCCTGGTACCTTGCCCTACATATGCACCACCTCAGTAAGGTGCTGTCTGGGGAGACCAGGCCTCGGCTGGACCCGGACTGAGGGGTTTCCTGAGATGTAAGACAGTAAGAGCTTAAACTGGGGAAGTTCCAGAAACCCATGACTGTTGTGGGTGTGAGAGCATTGCCTCTATTTTTATCTCCTGGATGCTTAGCGGAGGTAGAATCCAGCTATGCTCCTGAGGCCTGGTGGCTCCTGGGACAGAAATGCGGCATTAACCTGAGGACCAGGGTATGGGTTCCCAGAACACATGTAAATACTGAGTGGTTGTGGCAGCATGCCTATAATTCCAGCCTCAAAGGCAGGCAGGGGACCCCCCAGGACAAATCTGGCTAATAATGAGACACATCATAGCTCCAGGTCCTGGGTCAGACTGAGCAACTGTCTCATGGGATAGTTGGATGTCTTAGTCAGGGTTCCCATAGCTGTGATGAGACACCATGATCAATGTAACTTGGGGAAGAAAGGGTTTGTTTCAACTTACACACCCCAGTTATAGCTCACCATGGGGGGGGGGGCAAGACCTCGCGGCAGGAACTGATGGAGATGTCGTCATCGGAGGAGGAACACTGCTCACTAGCTTGCTCCTCGGACTCGTCAGCCTGCTGTTTTACAGTGTCCAGGATTACCTGCCAAGAGCTGGCACCGCCCCCAACGAGCTGGACCCTCCCAAACCAATCATCAATCAAGAAGATGCTCCAAGGCTCTATGAGGGTATTTTCCCAACTGAGGTTCCCTCTTCCCAAACAACCCCAGCTGGCATAAAGCGAGCCAGGCCAGTGGAAGATGAGCCCCAGCATCAGACTCAGCTCTCCACATACATACACAAGCAAACCACATGCATTGCACCCACACACACATAATACATAAAAATGGGGGAATAAATAAAATCTTTAAAATGCCCCCCCAAGAAATCAGACATTTTCCTGTATTAGTTGGCGGAAAACAGATTACAGTATCTTCATGGAAATTCTACTTATTTTTTTTCCTGTTATGAGCTTTTGTTTTGTTTGTTTTTGAGTCAGCATCTCATGTAGCCTGACCTCAAACTTGGTATGTAGCCAAGAATGACCTTAAACCCTGATCCTCCTGCCCCCCACCTCCCAAGTGCTGGGGTTACAGACATTTGTCACCACACCTAGCTGGAGAGTCTAACTTATAAAGTCCAACCATTTGCGTTTTGTTTTTTTTAAAGATTTATTTCTTTTATGTGTATGAGTGTTTTGCCTGCACGAATGTCTGTGCATCTCATGCTTGCAGTACCCAAGGCTGCCAGAAGAGGGCATTAGATCTGGAACTGTAGTTTTGGACGGGTCATGAGGGCAGGGGCTGAGAATCAAACCTGGGTCCCCTGTAAAAGCAGCCTGTGCTCTTAGCCCCAGAGCCATCTCCCCAGCCACGAGTTCAGATCACTTGTAAAGGACATGGATGTGGGTATGCTCTGTCCTGAGTCTGTAGCTCTTCTTTCCCAGCTCTCCCGGGGCTCTGCTCCACCCCACCCTCACTCCCCATCTCCTGTTTTTGCTTCTTTGGTCTGTAAGAACTTCTTCCTCCCTCCTGCTGAGGGGGGTGGGAGGGTCCCTTGTCCCCGTGGGCCTGTGGCACTCAGGACCAGTCCTGTATACTTCCTAGAATCTAGGGCTGTGACCCAGGCTCTCTGAGCAGCAGCAAGCGTGTTCTGTTTCCAGAAGGTCATGAGCAGCCTGCTGTGGCCATGTGGAGAAGGAAGGATTGAGTCATGGACAGGAATGATCAAAATGGGCAACCTTATTTCCAAGAATATTCCGCCAGGAGCTGGGTTCAAAACCTTGACCCCTGGTTCCACGAATCCCTCCCCGTGTCTTTCTATCACTAGGCCACCATGGGTGGTCATCTGCCACATCCAACCTTGATGCCCATTGCCCCCTCACAGACACCTTCTTGGTTGGCTACTGAATGTTTGCGGTTCCACTAGGACCGTCTGCCTTCCTTCTGGTCCAGCTCCCACTGAACCTTAGAGTGGCTGACACCTGCGTCCTCGGGGAAGTGGAGGGCTGGCCTCCTCCCCACAGAGTTCTCACCCCATCTCCAGTTGCCACCTCAGCATGTCCCCCCCCACCCCCATCCTCAGCCCAAAAGTGTCCTAGGACATGTTTGAGTGGAGCACTCGTGAGAGCCAAGTAAACAGTGGTTTCCTCACACTCCCATCAGCCTCTGCTTTTTAAAGCTGAAGAGTCTAAACTGGAGAGGCCCTACCTCTCCCTCCCCATTCCTCGCCTCCTGCTTTGACCTTGGGGTTAAGGACGTGGCTGGCCCACTTTGCTGGATTCACACAGGGTTTTGGATTGCCTGGTTGCCTTCAGGGGTCTCCTCTGTTGTCTTTTCTAGGAGTGAGAATGGGCTGCACAACAAGACAGGCCCCGGGCTGTAATAGCAAAGTTGCATCAGGGATAAGTCCTGTGCTGGGCCATTGTGCTGCTCTCCTGACAGCCACAGTCACAGATGGCCTCCAGGATAGCCCCTGCAACTCTGCCCACAACTGTCCCAGCCAAGGGACCTGGCTTCTCTTCTAGGATGTGGTGTGGGCCTCAGGGGACAGCTAGAACAATGCCAGGCCCCTTATCAACAGCTAATCCCGGCCTGGCCGGCTCTGGGACTTCCCTTCTCAGAAACACCCGCTCTTATTTTAACACATGGCATGTCCACCTCTGACTCAGCCCTAATTGCAGACAGAGCAGAGACAATCCCTCCCTAGAGCCTCAGCCAAGAGCACACACCTTCAAGTCCTCCAGGAATGGGCCTGGCTTCCTTCTGCCTTTGTCTGAGGAGACGAACGCAGAGACCCCAGAAAGAAATCATTTGCTTCCATCTCTCCTTCAGGATTCAGGGTTCAGTTCAGGGATTCCGTGTGCCTGTCCTGCACACTTCTCAGAGGGCAGAGGAGGTGGAAAAAAACTCAGACGTTGTTGTTGAGGTCCATTCTTTCTTAGAACATGCTCCCTCTCAGGGGTTAAGTGGTATGCTCCACGGCAGCAAAGGGGGCCTCAGACACCCCAGGGATGAGGATTGCTTATGTCTGGAAGGGGGAAATATCGTAAGTTGGAAGCTCAGGTAGGCTGAGCATGGGGGTACAAACATACAATCTTTTTTTTTTTTTTTTTAACTTTTCAAGACAGCGTATTTCTGTATTGCTTTGGAGCCTGTGCTGGAACTCTCTCTGTACACCAGACTGGCCTCGAACTCACAGAGATCTGCCTGCCTCTGCCTCCCTAGTTCTGGGATTAAAGGCGTGCACCACCAACGCCCAGTGCAAGTCTACAATCTTAGCACTCAGGAAGTGGAGGTAGGAAGACCAGAAGTTCAAGGTCAGCCTCTGCTACTTAGTAAGGGATACATGAGACCCAGTCAAAGGGAGGGAGGGAGGGAGGAAGGGAGGGAGGGAGGGAGAGAGGGAGGGAGGGGAGAAGAACCTTCAACTGAAAAAATAATTGCTTAGGTGAGCAATGGCGCCAGCCCCCTCCAGGGACATCTGCAGCTCTGGAAAGGAAATCTAGGGCCAGAATGGCCTCCAGATCCACCAGTCTGTTCTAGGTTTCAGTGAAGATTTGTACTAAACTCAAAGTGGGGAGTAAGGCTGGACATGAAGACCGGTGATCGAATACTTGCCTAGCATGTGCCAGGCTAGGGGTCCAAACCCCACAAGAGAGAGACAGAGAAAGATGACAGAGACACAGAGATAGAGAGGGCAGAGATGGAGAACAGGGTGGTCCTAGCCAGCTCTGCACTAGGTGCCCCAGCTCAGCCCAGCACCCATGTTCTGATTCCTGTTCATCTGGACCCAGGCTCTGGGAGCAGCTCTCTCTTCAGAGCCTGTGTCCCAACTCCAGTAGCAGGGCTTAGAAGCTGGGGAGATCCTGAGCAAGTCAATCTGTCTAAAAGAGCTGGTTAGCCACCAAAGCATGGGGCCGCAGTTAGCTGCCATGGCATCTTCCTGACCTAGACCTATTCTGACAGTCTCGGGGACTACAACACTCTGGGATCAGTCTGTAAAAGCAGGAAGTGTCCAGGCCTGCAGCACTCAGGACCATGCTGGAGAGCACTCAGAAATGTAGAAATAGCATCCAGAAGCTGCGACCACAAACTTCAGGGCTGAGACAGGCTTAATCCATTTAATGTATGTTCTGCTTCTCAGTTCAAACATCTTATGAGCCTTTGCTATCTGACCTACTTGGTGTGTAGTGTCAACATCAGAAGCCTTCCATTTGCTAGAAGGGAATGAAGACTAGAAACTGGCTAATGTTGAAGGGGTCAGAAGCTAGCAATCAAAACCTAGCTCACTTTGTAATTACCCCCCTCCAACACACACACACACACACACACACACACACACACACACACACACACACTATCCTGCTGTGGGTTTTGTTTTGTTTGAGAGTCTCAAGTATCTCTGTGTAGCTGAGGACGACCTTAGGCCTCTGGTCCCTCCTCCCGCACCTCCTAAGTACTTGCATCTCAGGCCTGGACCACCACACCCAGTTTTCCGAACTCCTTGCTCCTGTGGCCTCCTGAATGCTAGGCAAAACTTTACCAATTGAGCTACACCTCAGCCCCATGTACTGCCTTCTAGAAAGCATATATGTGTGCCTTTTTTTTTTTTCCAATCACTTCAAGCATTGAAGACATCACACGTGGGACTGGAGAGGTGGCACAGTGGTTAAGAGCACTGGCTGCTCTTCCGGAGAACCCGAGTTCCATTCCCAGCACCCACGCAATGGCTCACAATCATCTGAACTTCAGTTCTGGGGGATCTGAGGGCAGTGGGCACACATGGTACCCCAACATATGCAAACAAAGCACTCATATACATACAAATAAATGAAAAGAAACAAGCTTTAAAAAAAAAAAAAAGCGACAGCTCGTGGGCTGAGGATGTAGCTCACAGGGAAAGTGCTGGTCCCAGGACTTCAGCTTTCCCAAATGCTAACCTTTGCTTTCTCCTTGTGCTACGGTTGAACCTAGAGCATTGGGAGAGCCAGGCTCTATCCCTAAGCTCCAGCCCTCAGTGTTGACATCTTACATAGCTACAGCTCAATCAGCAAAACCAGAGTACGGAACAGAAGTATAATAGTGTTAACTTATCTCCAGACATTAGCTAACGTTTGCCAATTGTTTTGCTGGTGTTCTTTTTCCAACCCGAGACCCTGTATTGAGCTGGCCTGTGTCCATGGTCTCCTGTGATCTGAGACAGCTTCCTCATTCTTTGTCCTTCATGACTGTGACATTTTTGAAGATCAGTGGCCGGTTACTTTGCAGAACGTTCCTCACATTGGGTGTGTCTGGTATGTTTCATGATTAGATTGTGGGTCTGTGTGTTGGTCAAGAACGCCACTGAGGAGACATTGTGTCCTCAGTCACTCCCGCAGGGGGGCAGGAGGCTGTTGCCTCTGTTCCTGATGACAGTAAGATGATCACTTGGATTAGGTGGCGCCCAATGGATTGGTTACAAGCAAAGTCACTCCATTCTCCTTTGAAATCAACATGCCGTGTGAAGAGACATCTGAGAAAATGCGATGTCTTTTGTCTGTCATATCCTACCACTACCTTTAGCTTTCATACATCATCCTCTACCCTTACTACTGTGAAGTCAGCCAAAGCCTGCCTTTCCTATTTACAGCATTCCTTCCCCCCTTCTCCCCCAAGTGGAGGAGAAAGTGCCCTTCTTCCCTTGACGGCTTATTTATTTAACTGTTTGCTTATTTCAACGTGGAGAAACCGATGTTGGTCTGATTCTTAACCATTGTGTATTATTCCGATTCTCCCAGACTCGACCAGCAATAGCGTGTGATGACCAACTGGTGTGAGATCCTGTGTCTAAAAAAATAAAACAGAATGATATTTGAGATGAAGTTCTCACTGGGGGACTGGCAAGGTTGCTCATCAAGGCACTTGCCAACAAGCCTGAGTTCCATCTCCAGGCCCAGCAACTCCCAGGAGTTGTGTCCTTCTGACCTCCCTGTGTGAACTGTGGTACATTCATGCATGTGTGAACATACAAATAAATTTAAAAACATATCTCATCAGGGATGTGGCTCAGTTGTCAGAGTGCTTGCCTCGTGTGCGTAAAACCTCAGATTACACAAAATTGCAGTAGGGGCACACAACTATAAACGTAGCACTTGCGGTGTAGAGGCAGTGGGTCGAAGTTCAGGGTCATCCTTGGTTAGTGAGTTCAAGGTCATCTTAAGCCACATGAGATCGTGTCTCAAAAAAAGAAAAGTCTCATAGTACTAAGATATCTGTAGTTCTAGTGTCTGTTGTGGGATATTTGTACACTGTATGATTGCTGTGATTGGTTTACTAAAGAAAGAGCTGAACAGCCAATCGCTAAGCAGGAGGTACAGGCGGTACTTGTAGGCAGAGAGGGGAAATGGGCACAGAGGAGAAGCTAAGGAGACATGGAAGGAACTGGACACACAGAAGGAAAGGAAGGTAAAGAGCCACACGGTAAAAGATAGATTAACAAAAGCAGGTTATCTTATCAGTGCTAGTGGGCCAAGCCTAAGTAAGGCCAAGCTTTCATAGTAATGGGTCTCCCTGTTGTTATTTGTGAGCTAGCAGGGCAGAGAAAGACTGTTACCAGTGTCTGTCAAAGAGAACTCAGCTAGGAGGTGAATAGAGCCATACCTGGCTATCTTTTGGGCCCCGTTCCAGGATACCCCATAGCTACAAGCTCCTAATGTAAGATGATATCAGGGCTCTTGGGTGTGCTTCCTTAGCATGCAAAGTCCTGGGTTCTATCCCCAGCACCAAACCACATAAAACCAGTGTATTGACATCCTTGGAATCCTGGCTCTCAGAAGTTTAACTCATCCTTAGCTACATAACCAGTCAACCTGGACTGGATAGGTAGGTGATAGATAGATAGATAGATAGATAGATAGATAGATAGATAGATAGATAGACAGATAGATAGATAGATAATAGATGCATGATAGATAGATACATGATAGATAGATAAATGATAGATAGATAGACAGATGATAGATAGATGGATGAGAGACAGATAGACAGACAGGTAGATAGGAGTTAGGCAGTTAAACAGGAGCTGAAAGCAAGCAGTTATCTGGGGGTGTCTTTAGAATGGGTTGGGTGTTTTCCTATGGTGCTTTTCACGAGGGTAGAAAGGGGAGTGAGTTTCAGGGTAAACCAGAGATGGCTCCACCTGAGATGAGGTGGGAGAACTTTGCCTGTCACAGCCCTTTCTGCCTCCTCGAGCACTGTGTGGGTGTGGTGAACAGGCATCATGAACGTTATGTTTTTAGGAGTCAGTGATGAGAAGAATACTACCTGCACCTATTCAGGATACACACAGCTACAGTAGGCCCTCCTACACAGGCAGCAGTGAGACCCAAGGCAGGCAGGCAGCGCTTGCAGCCTGAGAGACACTGAGGATGCTGGAAGTGGCCGAAGGCGGCACCCAGGGTGCCTACACTTTATTCGCCTCCATTTTAAGTGCTCACCAAGTAGCAAATCCAAGTCTTGTTTCGTTTAAGATAAGTCCTCACAACCTGAAGTCATGCTATCTAGAACTTTCTGGAATTTTTGTTCCAAAATTTCCATCCATTGACTTAAATACAACCTGTGCTGTGGAGTGCCTCTGTCTGACCATTTCTGTGTGTAAAAATCATTGGTTCATACCAATGCCTAGGTTCTGGTCTAACAGGGCAGGTGTATTATTGTTCCATGGGCTCTGATTCCGTTATCCAGCATGTAATTACTTATTTGCTTAATTGCAGAACATACTTGAAAAAGTTCAAGATTTCTGAGACCGTTTTATTGTTGTTTATTATTCTTGTTCTGTTTTTGAGTCAGGGTGTAGCCCTGGCTGACCTAGAACTTGCTATATAGATGGATTGGCCTAAATTCACAGACATGCCTGCCTCTGCCTCCCAAGTATTGTGATTATAAGTTTGTACACCCATCTGTTGTTGTGTTGCTGTTTCTCTGTAAAGATTTTTTTTGTGTGTGTGTGTGCACATGTGAGAGTATTTGTGTTTGGTTGTGTGCGTGCGTGCGTGCGTGCGCCTGTAGACCAGCAGTGTAGGACCCTGTGAGATAGAGTTGCGAGTGTTTGTGAGCTCCTATTGTGGGCGCTGGGATTTGGTCCTCATGACACCGCCGAGTCACCTCTCTAGCCCCTTGTTTTGTTTTTGAGATGGGGTTTCGTGTAGTCTAGGCCAGTCTCAAACTCACTGCGAATCTGATGTTAGTTCTCCAGTAGTCTAGAATTGCAGGCATGCGCCATCATGCCCAGCTTACAGAAGAAAATCCCATTGGTTGAAAATTGCAACCTAATCGTTGCAATGAAACACTGGCCCATAATAGTGGTTGATGTGAGGGGAAAACAGGAAAGAGTTTGGAAGAGTGGAGGCTTACTTAAAAAATAAATAAATAAATAAATAAATAAATAAATCTCTTATTATATAATTAGGATGAAACATGGTTTTCTCCCAGTAGGTGGCAGCACGTGAACCATGTTTAAAACAGATTTTCCCCCTAGTGGTTCTTTTAGGCTTAGTTATTGCTGCTGCTGTTCTTTAAGACAGCATTTTATGTATCCCAGGCTGGCCTTGAACTGAAGATGTCTTAAGATGAACTGAAGACTGAAGATGTCTTAAATGTCTGGTTTTCCTGCCTTTACATCCCAAGTGCTGGGGACACTGGTGTGAACCACCACACCCAGTTAGGGATCAAACCCAGGTTTTCATGCATGCTGGGTGAGGGCTCTAGCAAATGGGCTACAACCCCAGGAATTGTTCTCTAGAGTAAGCAAGGCCACAGGAAAAGTGCTGCCTTGAAGGATGAGGCTCAGGTTCCCAGAGCCTTGGAAGTTCATCCCAAGAGTGGGTGAGGTCAATACCCTAGGCCAGGCAGGAACTGGAGAAAACTATTCACACTCTACTCACCCCCCTGGCCCAGGACCCAGGGAGAACTTAACAAAATACACATGACCCCATCCTGTGCACTTCCTGGGAGGTAGAAGAGGAGGAAGGGCCCAGGGCAGGGCGGAAACTTGTATCAATTTAGCCACAGATTAGACATCCCTATTCAAGAGTTAGAGGTGTCCAGGAAATGACCTCTCCCTTCGGGTGCTGCTAATGCTGCTCCGTTAATGACAGATGTCATTAGGTCCTAGGTGTTACCCACACACAGCATTCTGAAAGTCTGAACCAGGGAGAATGAGCAGGTAGGCTGAGGCAAGAGGATCTGGGTCACATGACTATGAAGCCAGCCTGGGTTGGGGAGGAGTCTCAGCTAGTGGAGAGCTTGCCTAGCATGCACCGAGCCTGGGTTCCGTCCCAGAACCACATAAGGCAGGTTCAGTGCCACAAGCCTGGGATCCCACCGCGGTTCCAAAACTGAAGGTCGTCCTCAGCTACACAGCAACTGGGAAACCAGGCTGGGGTACAAGACACCCTGCCAGAAAGACAAACAGAGAGGCAGAATCTGAAGGAGACACGCACCTGGAAAGAAGTCCAGGCACCCTGGGACATGGTGACATTTCTTGCTGGCTAAGAGTCAAAAGCTTCACAACTGATAAAATCAAAATGGCCTACGAAATTCCTTTTCCCAAAGATACCTCACACAGGATGTTAAAGCCAAAACTGGGGCTGGGTGTGGCAGTGTACACTCATCCCAGCACTCAGGAGGCTGAGGTAGGCAGTTTGGGAGTTCAAGGCTAGCCTGGTCTACAAGAAGAGTTCTAGGCTAGCCTGGGCTACGTAAGGAGATTCTGTCTCAAAAACAAAACAAACTAGACTTGGGGGGCAGATTATTTGTGGCCTTGATTAATTGTACCAGTGTAAACCATCTTAACAATTCCTTTACACAAAGGGAATTCTTTAAGAAAAGAGAAATAAAGAAACCAGCTCGTATTTCTTGTACTTAATTTTAAACCTGGTTGTAAATGATATCTTCTGAGCAATTTTAACTTTGCAAACCACTGGATCATATGTGTGTATAGCTATGGCAAAGGCATCCAAGGCATGAGCGCCCACAGCTCTCTCTCTCTCTCTCCCTCTCTCTCTGTGTCTCTCTGTCTCTCTGTGTCTCTCTCCCTCCCTCTCTCTCTCTCCCTCCCTCTCTCTCCCTCCCTCTCTCTCTCTGTCTCTCTGTGTCTCTCTCCCTCCCTCTCTCTCCCTCCCTCTCTCTCTGTGTCTCTCTGTCTCTCTGTGTCTCTCTCCCTCCCTCTCTCTCCCTCCCTCCCTCTCTCTCCCTCCCTCCCTCTCTCTCTCTGTCTCTCTGTCTCTCTGTGTCTCTCTCCCTCCCTCTCTCTCTCCCTCCCTCTCTCTCCCTCCCTCTCTCTCCCTCCCTCCCTCCCTCTCTCTCTCTCCCTCTCTCTCCCTCCCTCCCTCTCTCTCTGTGTCTCTCTGTGTCTCTCTCTCCTGGTGTCTCTGTCTCTGCTTCTTTTTCACTGTTTATGTCTCTCTGTCTCTATCTTACTGTCTCCCCCTCCCCCGTCTCTTCCCCTCTCTGTCTCTCTCAGTGTCTCTGTATCTCTCCTGTCTCCCTTTCCCTCTCTCTCTCCTTCTCTCGCCCCCCCCATCTCTGCATGTCCTCTTCCCCCCACCTCACTCCCATCTGTTTTGGTTCAAATCTGAGGCAGGTGATGTCTCTTATCTCTCCTTACTAAGCACCCTAACCCTGACTCCTGGAATTCTTTTCTGCAGTGTAAGCAAGGATGTGGCTCTAGCTGAGTGACAGTCCCTAGGGGGCAACTCCTCAGGCTACAGACAACAGCTGACTCATTAGTGGGCTCCAAAGTTCTCAGCATGAGTGGACTGAAAGCAGGTCTCTCGAAGGTCTCCGTTTCCCAGGCAAGCTCCCCCCTCCTCCCCAGTCCCTGATTGCTGTCAGAGACATAACTTCGAGCCAGGCATGGGAGCACCGACTTGGGATTGCTTCCCATTCAAAACTAGTCTGCGCTACACAGTGAGCTAGCTCCAGCCCAGCCAAGGCTGCGGACTGAGATGGCACTAGTCTGCCTGCCATTTAAAAGAAAAGCACATTTGAGCACTTCACTGACTTCACAATAACACCCTTTGGGCAGTCATCTGGACCTTGTATGAGTTTAGTGCTTCTACCCTAATCCAAAAGAATCTTCCTTGTCTCCTGCTGACTATGCTCACATTTCACAACAACCAGTCAGACTTGAGGTCAAAGCTTCGTCAGCTTCCCTTGCTTTGGGGGAACTCAGCTTTGGAGCGGAAAACACAGGAAAGAGGAAAGTCCTTGCAGCCCCAGTGAGCATCGGGTGCCCATCACTCAGGAGGCTGAGGCGTGGCCCTGCCTCACAAACACACAGCCAGACCCTCCAACTTCCCATCTCTGTCTGTTTGGCTCTAGCCCTAACCCACGCAGCCATGGTTATTCAGCCATGTTCGTTCGTAAATTAGTCTGTGTCAGATACTGTGGCTTGTCCTCGTGGGAACTGTGCACACAAGCTGAGAAAGAAAGAAGTCCTCCAACTTCGGTGTTGCAGTGCATACCTGTAAGCCTGGCTCTCCGGAGGTGAAGCCAGGAAGATTGTGCTGTAAGTCTGAGGCCAGACTGGGTTATGCTGTAGTGAGTTCCAGGCCAGCCAGGGCTATATATGAAACCCTGACTCAAAAAAAAAAAAAAAAAAAAAAAAAAAAAAAACAACTAAATAAATAAAATCAAGAATAAAGAATTCCTCCATCCTTTTACCTGGAAAAGTCCAACAAAAGGCCAAATACAACCCTGCCTCCCCCCCTACGAAGAATAAAAAGAGCTCATGCAATTTGCTAGCTGATCCAACTGCCTGATGCCAACTTCTGATTGGGGCAGGGAAAATCGAAGCTCAGGCTGGGCCACCTGCTGTGGAAAGGGGGTGAGGAGTGGATTTCCAAGGAGCCGCAGCAAGCTGAGCCTGGCAGCCAAACTTCTTGTCACACCTGTCCTCAGATCTGTGCTGTGAATGTTGTGGGGACCCAGCCATGGCGCCGAGGGATGGAGGAAAACATCAGTATTGTCAAGTTCTCTGTTTTCTAACCAGTTGTGTGCGGAACATTCTGGTCCTGCTGTTCCTCAAGGATGTATGCCCAGTTTGTTTTCCTCAAGTGTATCTTCTCTAGAGAGACGCATTTCATGGAGGTGCAGAGATTAGATTGCCTGGGAGTTATTTTAAAAACTAGTATTGCCAGGTCTGGTGGCACAGGCCCAGATTCCAGATAATTGGGAGGCTGAGGCAGGACCAAAGTTCAAGGCCAGCCAAGTGCATATGCCTGTGGTACCAACCCTGGAAGGACAAAGGTGTGAGAATCTGGAAAGCAGGGCCAGTCTTCAGATCAAGCTGAGCTCTATGAGAGCCTGCCTTTCGTTTGGTTGGTTGGTTTGGTTTCTGTTTTTTGTTGTTGAGGGTTTTTTGTTTTGTTTTGTTTTTTGTTTGTTTTTGTTTTTTTGAGAGCCTGTCCTAGAATTTGCTCTTGTGGACCAGGTTGGTCTCAAACTCACAGAGATCCGCCTGCCTCTGCCTCCTGAGTTCTATGAGTAAAGACATGCACCATTGCCACTTGAAAAGACCCTGTCTTTAAAAATAAGTAGCTGAAGAGATGGCTCAGTGGTTAAGAGAATTTCCTGGGAAACACAATGTCCCTCATCAAGCTTAGACTGAAGCTAAATTCCAGTTTATAACAGACACGAAACGCCGTCTAACTGCAACTGATATTCTAACAGGGGCTTAGAATCCCTGTTTGCTGAAAAGCCAGCAGATGCCCAATGGCAAGCAAAAGCAAGATAAGTCCCCTGCCTCCATTGTGTGTCTGTGTGCCTTTAACTTTGGGTCAGATTTCTGCTCAGCTCCATGCACAAACATGTCGATCATTTAAAGATCGTTTGTGAGCTGCCATGTGGGTGCTGGGCATTGAACCCAGGTCCACTGAGCCGTCTCTCCAGTCCCAGAATTGTTTGTGTAAAGCTAATAATCCTCCCCTTTCAAGGCTAAAGACCACAAGGTAAGAGTAGCTAAGGTATCTCTGACAGATTCCCAGCTCCCGGCATTCCCCAGTTCAGGCTGGAGGATCCTCAGTTACTAAACTGTGCAGGAGTGAGGCTATGCAGACAGATCACACGATAAAGCTGCTCCCGTAAGTGAAGACAAAAACCCCACGATGGGAAGGGAGCCCTGCTTCACCAAGTGATGCTTAACATCCGCTCTCAGCATGGATCTAGATCATCTGGGGATGCTCTCTGGGCATGTATGTGATGGAGTCTCTACACTGAGTTATTTGAGGTAAGAAGACCCGCATTGTGTGGACCGCATCATTGCATGGGATGCCGTTCTGGGCTGAATAAAAGGAAGGAAGTGGGCTGTTGAGATGATCTAGCAAGCCTGACTACATGAGGTCACTCTCCAGAGCCCACACAGTGGAAGGGAAACCAACTCCCAAGAGTTGTCCTCTGACTCCACATGCATGTTTGGCACAAATACACATTAGTGAATAAACAAAATACTTTTAAAAAGATTGATGGTTTATTTATCTGTGTGTGTGTGTGTGTGTGTGTGTGCGCGCGCGCGCGTACGTACGTGTTCCGTGTGCGTATGTGTGTTCTCTGTGTGTGTGTGTGTGTGTGGCCAGGAGATGGGATCAGGTCCCCTGGGGTGCTGGGAACCCAACTTGTGTCTTCTGGAAGCAGCAAGCACTCTTAGGTTCTGAGCCATTTTCCAGCCCCATAGGATTTTCCTTTAAGAAGAAAGTAGCCAGAGCATGGTGGCACGTGTCTTACATTACAGACTCAGGAGACACGTGCAAAGTGAAGAGGCTCTGAAGACAACCCTCTTGGAGGCAGCATCTCCCCTGCCTTGCTGTGACTGTCCCTGCAACATCAGGATAAGCGGAGCCTACACAAGGATCAGCCAGGCCAGACCTCGGTTTGAGCGTGGCAGCTTGGCCACAGACTCTTCTTGTCCCCTCCCTCCACCCAGTCCCTCTTGCCTCCCCGGTGTAGCCCGGCTGATCTGCTCAACTACAACTCACCTCTACTTTTTTCCCTTGATTTTGGGGGTGACTGGCCACATCTAGCTTGTTGGGACTCCCGTAAGTCAGGACTCCGGGAACGGAGCGTCCGAGGCTCTCTCTGCGTGGTGTCACACTGTCAGCAGAAATGGGGTGGCCCAACCCAGGATTGCCGCAGGCAGCCTGAAGTGTTTTCTGCTCAGGGACCTCCAGTAGAGTCAAATCAGATCCCTGCCTACGCTGCAGAAAAGAATTTCAAAACAGGTAAGACTACAGCAAAGTGAACGAGTTTATTAAGTAGAGATAAGGAGAGTGCACACTTTGGCAGGATGTTTAGAGAGAGTGACTCATGGGAAAAGAACACCACACACCTAAGATAAGAGGGCTTCTGGGCAGCGAGAGCTGCAATTAGATGTCTTCAGAATGTCTATGTATATGACTCTGCAACTAAGTTCTGTTTTTCCAAGGATCTAATTTCACAACATAATTCTGTGGTTAAAGTGATGCCTAAGTTTTAAGCAAAATTTAAAATTTAAGTTAAAATGTAGGATCTGGCCAAGTATAGTGATTCGTGCCTTTAAGCCCCCACTCAGAAAACAGAGACAAGTGGACCTCTGTGAGATGGAGGCCAGCCTGGTCTATATAGCAAGTTCCGGTGAGCCAGAACATACATGAGACCCTGTATTTTTAAAAATGTGTGTTTTTAATAAATGAATATAGGCACTAGCTTACTACACACACTCACAAATGCACACATGCACACACACACACACACACACACACAAGCATGTATCTATCTGTAAAGGCCAGCGGAGAGGCAGCTCCCTGGAGTTACATTTACAGCCTGATATGAGTGCTTAGAATTGAACTCTGGTCTCCTGAAAGACCAGAACTCATTCTTAACCACTGAGCCATGCTTCAGGCCTTGCTTTGAGGTTTTATTGGGGGGGGCGGGGCGGGCATGTTCTCACTATGCAACACTGACTGGCCTGGACCTCAGTGTGAAGAACAGACTGACCTCAAACTCACAGAGGTCGGCCTGCCTCGGCCTCTGCCATGACCAGCTCTCGCTTATTTAAAGGACTTCCTTTTGTAAATGGAATTGTAAGGCGATGCTTTGTTCAGATTTGGGGATGAGAGGGGAGCATCCATTCAGTTAGCCTGGGGCCAACAAGTGCTTGCCTCAAGGTCAGCACTGGCCCTGTTGTCAAGCGCTAACCCTATGGGCACTTGTGCTTACTGTTTGTCTTGAAGCCTCTGCATCCCAGATTCCAGAGAAGTGGCTTCTGTCCTGTCCATGTCCCCGTAAGTTGTCTTGTCTTAGAGGTATTTCTTTACGTTTTAATTCACGTATTTTATGGAGGGCACAGCTTCAGTCAGTTCCCTCCTTCCCGTGTGGGTCCCAGGGACCGAACTCAGCTCATCAAGCTTGACAGCAGACACCTGTACCCACTTTCCACCCCATTTCCTATCTTTCTGTCCCGCTCAGCACTCCAGAGAATGCTACTGTTAGGATGACCCTTGCCCAGGTTATGGGATGGAGAGCTTGGGAGGAGGGGGGAAGACAATACACAAAGTCCCCATGTGTATTAAATAAGACGACTCCATTTGCATCTGTTTGTAGAAAGTTCCAAGCTTGACAATGCCCTCAAGCACAGTGGATATGGGTAAGGGTGTGGGAGGAGACCCAGAAGTATGTGCAGATAAAAGGAAAATTAGGGTAAAGTCAACATTGGAAAATTTTTTCTTGGATAGCCTTTGGAAGCAGCATGGGGAGTCTGCTGCTGGAGAATTTGAACCTCAATCACCCTACATGAGCATCTAGAATAATCTAGAAGGACTACATGTTCTCAGAGACCTTAGGTAGAAATAGATAGGTGATAGATACACACACACACACACACACACACACACACACACACACAAAACATGCTCATACACATGCAAACATAGGTGGGTAAACAGAGGGCCATTAACTTGTTTTATGGAATTTTGCAAATACATACTATACATATACATATATATGTGTGTGTGTGCATATATAAGTATATATATGTGTGTGTGTATATATATATATTTCTTTTTCTTCTATCATTTACAGCTGCACCTGTTCTCAACTCCAGAAAAAGTCTCCCCCCACCCCCACCCCCAAGGAGGTCAGAAGAGGATGTCAGGTGCTCTGAAGCTAGAGTAATAGATGATTGTGAGCCAGCCGGATGTGGATACTAAGAGCCAAAACAGGGTCCTGGGCAGGAGCAGCAAGTGCTCTTCGCCCCTCAGCTGGCCTCCAGCCCCAGGAATTCTCACGGCCTCGTAAAGACTCGACACTGCTAGCTCAGTATAACCTCCGCCTTCTCTCCCTTCCTCCGGACGCTGTTTTAACTGTCAACACCTGTGTTCTCTGAAATACATTTCTGGATTCCGTTATCTGCTTTATGCTGGTGATCCAAGCTGCAGCCTGATTTGAGTGTGCGAGGCAAACACTCACCCACTGAGCTTTATACGCAGCCTGTGTGTGCATGTCTGTGTGCACACGTGAGCACGTGTTTGCATTTATGTATATGTATGTTTGTGTGTATGTGCGTGCATGTGTGTGTATTATTTTTTAAGAGCCAGCAAACAAGGTTCTGAGGAGTAACAGCTCCCTGAAGCAGGGAGGGATCCTAAAAATGGGTGATTTTTTATCTTCTTAGACAGCACCTCCATTATACAGCCCATGCTCACCTGAAACTCACAACTGTAGCCAAGGACAACCTTGAGCTCTTGACCCTCCTGCCTCCATCTCCTAAGTGTTTGAATTCTAGGCATAGGCCTTCATGCCTGACTCTCGTGTGTGTGTGTGTGTGTGTGTGTGTGTGTGTGTGTGTGTGTGTGTGTGTGTTGAGACAGGGTTTCTCTGTATTGCTTTGGAGCCTGCCCTGGAACTAGAACTTGCTCTGTAGACCAAGCTGGCCTCGAACTCACAGAGATCCACCTGCCTCTGCCTCCCGAGTGCTGGGATGCTGGGATTAAAGGCGTGTGCCACCAATGCCCGGCCTATACATATGTTTTTTAATAGGGAGCACTTCATGAATTTGTGTATCATTCTTGCGCAGGGGCCATGCTAATCTCTGTATCTTTCCAATTTTAGTATGTGTGCTACCAAAGCAAACACTCAAAATACATTTTCTACATAAAATCTTTTATCTCACAGTTTCTGAGTTTGAACTAACCCACAAATCTATTGGAAATAGGGCTAAACCAGGAGTTGGCTAGTACCAATGTAAAACTCTTTACAGTAGAGGCAAACATGTGTGGTCAAGTACCATGTTTCAGTGTGAAAGCGAGGGCTAGACTCTGGCCTCTCTGAAACTACTGCACACCAAAAGCCTATGGCCTACCACCATAATACCATGATCGTGCGTGAGCCAGGTGACATCAAGTAGGGTAAGCCAGGGATCTTACAGAGCTAGCCCAGGACTGCAGATGAGGTCAGCCGTGTCTACGCAGAAGTCAAGAGGCTTTGGGTGAGATATGATGGCAGATGGTATGATTTAGAGTTTGGCAAGGGTGTCTAGTACCTTTTTGGAGTTTGTATTAAAAGGACCAGTGCTTATTGTCTACTATAAGAAGGGGATTGGCCTACTGACTTGGGGTCCAGATTTGAGATCTGTGCATGGCTTCAGCTAGCCACACTCAAAGAGGACAGGAGTAACTGAAGTACCCCGTGTTGCCTCCCATACAATTTGCTATAGTCCCTCTAATTAGATAGTAAATTATGGGGTCCAGCAGGTCTGCCTCTATTATTTCCTAGGCTAGTGTCCTGATATGATCAGCGGGGCCCCATACCAGGCACAACAATGGAGCCTGGCCAGGCTGAGTCTCATCAGTCCACGAACGTACTGAATATCAGATAGAGGACTTCCTGGTGAATGCAACCAGTTATTAGGACGGTAGGTATGTCTAACCACAGCGAGCCCTTTGCGAAATGCTGGCTTAAAAAGAGGGGACAAACCCTAGTTTCCTAGTTTGCATTATATCTGGAATGTGTATCTGGGTGATGCCTTATTAGCTACCTCACAAAGTGAAAGAAAATCCTCTCTCTCTCTCTCTCTCTCTCTCTCACACACACACACACACACACGAGAGAGAGAGAGAGAGAGAGAGAGAGAGCTCATGATGGCCTTGAACTCACTGTACAGCCCAGAAGGCCTTTGAATTTAGAATGATTTTTCATTTCCCACCTTGTTGCCTCCCCCCTCCCCAGTGCTAGGGTTACACGTGTGTACCTGCAACCATCATTCCCTATATTTTAAAAGTGCTGGGATCAAACCCAGGGCTTCGTGCGTGTTTAACAAGCACTCTTCCAATTGAGCCACACCCCCAGCCCGGGAAGACTTCTTTCCTGAGGCACAAGGGGTAGATTTTGGTTGTGCCTGAACTTCTTATATAAGAAATTCCCAAGCGTTGTCCCCACCACAGCCATCAGATGGTGAGACCCTATTGCCAAAGACAGAGCACACTTTGGTTGCAGGGCACAAAGAAATGAAGCTGGATCTGAAATGTCCTTTCTGCTGGCTAGCTTTCATACTGCCCGAAAAGCACTTTGCAGGCTGCTGGGAGAGAAATATCATCCGTGGATGTACCCAGCAGTCGACCCTGCTATGATGCTAATCTGACCTAAGAAACAGTGGCATGACTACTATGGGCTAAACAACAGACTCAGCTCAAGGGCCGTTCCATAGGCAAGAACTCAGGCCTAGCTCTGTGAGCCTGGCTAAAAGCCCATAGCCAGGGAGGTCATCGGCCACTGGGGAACCTACTAATATTTCACTAAATGAACATGCTGTCCAACTGCCTTCTAAATATTTGTTTATACCTCTAGACCAGTGCTACTGGGAACCAGTCAATGCAGAGACTCCTAGCTGGCCAACATGCTAAGAATAAATGACTGCTGCGTTCGGGATGTCTATCTCAGTCCTCACAAGGCCCAGGAAATACAAAGGAGTCCACGCAGAAAGCGTGCAAGCGAAAGGAGAGTGCCAGAAGCGTTGTCTTCTGGACATGGTGTGGCTGTCACACTCCCGAGCTCCCACCTGCACTCCGTGCACTAACCAACCAATCAATAGTTCCAGCATGGATGGTGGCGAGGCCCCTGAGACCCCACCTCCAGCTGAGGCGGCTGCATCTGATGGCTGGCTGCCGGGGAGAGGGAGTTACTTTTCTTTAGAGATGTGGTCCCCGGGAAGTTGCTCATGAGTGTGCAAGCAGTGTCAGTGAAATTAGTAAGGAGAGAAGGGGAGGAGGAGGAGACAGAAGATAGGAAGAGCTGGTGTTGGGGTGTCCAAAGGAAATGGAGCTGGAATGGCTGCAATAAGATCCGTTGCATAAATGCATTATCAAGAAGTGTTTTTCAAAAGAAATGCATACAGGCATAGTGGCCCATGCCTTTAACTCCAGGAGACAGGAACAGGTGGGTCTGTGTCGGTTCAAAGCTAGCCTCATCCACAAAGGCAGTTTCAGACCACCCAGGACTACATAATGAAACTCTTGTCTTAAAGAAAGGAAGGAAGAGCTGGGCGGTGGTGGCGCACGCCTTTAATCCCAGCACTCGGGAGGCAGAGGCAGGTGGATCTCTGTGAATTTGAGGCCAGCCTGGTCTACAGAGTGAGTTCCAGGACAGGCTCCAGAGCCACAGAGAAACCCTGTCTCGGAAAAAAGAAGGGAGGGAGGGAGGGAAGGAGAGAGAAAGAGGGAGACATTCCCAAGTGAGTAGGTGGAGAGGTTTTATCTAGGCGAAAAGGGGTGACAGTTCTGTTCTTCAGACGAAGGGGAGAGGGAGAGGTCAAAGGGAGGATGTGAGCAGAGGTGCTAGGTAAAGGTGTGGCTGGTGGCTGAAAAGCCAAGACTGAGCAGAGACTTGTGAGCACAAGAAGGGTCACCAGGGATGCGCCGGGGCTGGGTTTAGGGGAGCTGTGCTAGTGTAAGGCAATCTAGTGAGGCACATACAACATCCCTCGCCCAGCTGAGGGTCCCGAGACTACGGCATGAAAGCTTAGACTGAAGGGATCTCAGAGTCCTTCCTCAAACTGAGTCTGTGTAGGATGTGCTCATAGCTCCGATGCATGAGGCAGCCAGCATTGTTGATCTGGCAGTGGGCATAAGGGCCCACTTTCCTTGTAAAAAAGCAATTCCATTACAACGGGGAGAAAGTTGAGAGTCTGAGGATAGGAGCTGGAGGAGATGGCTCCGGGGTTATATGACTGCTGTGAGCATGAGTTCAGATCCCCAGAACCCGTGTAAAAAGCTGGACACGGGGAGCTGCCCCTCAGAGGTCCACTGACGTTTAGTACAGAAAACAAACAAACAAACAAACAAACAAGTAGCAATTGGACAGGAGAAGAATGGCATCGAAACAGATGTCCAGCAACATGTGCTTTGGAAGGCTCCAGAAAGAACATGACCATTGAGCTGAAATGCAGGAGACTTGCTGCCTCCCTACCCCTACAGGCAGGCAGTGGAAATGTCTTACGGGCCACTGGTTTAGCTCGCACAGAACAAGCTTTCGGGGAGGGCTGGCTATCAGCAAGCTGCCTCAGAGCATCAGCCCCTGGCTGCAACATGAAAAGAGGTGATAGCTGGCTGCCGCTGGCTTTTATATGAGTGCGGCTGAAGATCCCTGGAAACTCATTACGGAATGCTGCCTCATGTAACAGAGGCTTCCACAACTCACAGACCCCCATTTCCCAGCAGAGGAGTCTATTTTGGTCACCCTGGAAAATGCAAATCCGCATCAGCACCTGCTCCAGTTTGTGTCCTGGGGGTGGGGGTGGATCAAGGAAAAGAGGATGAGTTTCTTTTCAATGGGCAGCCACCTAATAACTCCATAGCTGCCGCCCCAGGAAAGAAAATCCCTGTTGTTTATAGGCTACACGTGATCTTCCTCTCAACCTTCATCGCTAACCACATCAGGCATCACGTAAAGTATAAAAAGATCCACAAGAGAGAGTACCATCGGGATTATAAAAGCTGAAATAAACATAATTGCTAAGTAGAGGAAGAGAAAAGTTGGCCACAGAGGTACCTGCTGGGAGGCAGAGACAGGCAGGTCCCTGGAGCTTTCTGGTCAGTCAGCCTAGCCTAGTCAATGAGACCCTGTAGGGGGAGGGGTTGAGAAAAGAAGACATGGGCAGCCTCCAGACTCCATACACATGTACCCCCACAAGAACACTCAACAAACTAGGAACGTAAGGGCAAAGGGTATGTCCTCACCCTAATAAAGAGCATGAAAAACAAACAGAAGACTCCGTGTTTAATGGCAAAATACTCAATGCTTTATCCTATAGAGACAGAACAAGACAAGAGCTTCTGCTCGTGGTTTCTGTTACATTATGCTTTAGATTCCAGCCAGGGAGGTCAGACAGGAGACTCCAGAGCCATCTGGATCAGGAAGAGAGGCGCAGCTTGGAGATTGCTGTACTCTGCTCGTTCTCATGCCGCAGACAGAGCGGTAGCTTCCAGACTGTGCTTTGCCCTTACTGACTCCGTTTTAGAAAGAATGAGTTTGTTCCCTCTTCAGAGCAAATGTTGAGGCGGATACAACTGCCACCACCTGTCCAGCACAACCTGTGAGGTCCAGGCCGATATACAACTTACACACGTGAATAAAATATCAAATAAACAAGGAACACATGCACACATATGTGTATCAAAACCAGATAATGGCCTGGAGTGGTGAAACACGCCTTTAGTCCCAGCACAGTGGTTTATGCCTGTAATCCCAGCACTCCAGGGACAGAGACAGATTACTGCAAATTCAAAGCCCACTTGGTCTTCATAGTAAGTCCAGACCAGGCTGATCCGGAATGTAAACAAGACAAAATAAAACACACTGGGGGAAGTTTTGTAGAACTTGATCTGATCATTTATTTTATAAAGCAAAAATAGTTTTCTATAAAGAGCATGGACAGCAAACGTGGAAAAGGCCAATAGGAATTCACCAAGCTAACTTATTCACACCAAAGGGTCTGACCAACAGATGTGACGAGGAGCTCTGCTGAACGGGACGGGAGTTAATATCTAGAATATACCAAGAATTCCTACTGCTGAATAACAGCACAAACGACCTAGTTTCAGATGTGTAGGGGCCCCGGAAGTGTAGAGCACCTGTCTACCACATATGAGGCCCAGCACTCAACCCCCAGCACAACAAACATGTGCAGAGGACTCAGAGGACACTTTTCCCAAAATGCTTTGCGAATGGTCAACATGCACATCAAATCCCTGATCTCGGAGAAATGCAAATCCAAATGGCAAGTGTGTAGTTTGGAGCTACCATTGTCCAAAGGAGCAGGCACATACATACAAGTAACACATAAATAACAGGTGGCTTGTGGCATAGAAAAGTGAGATTTCTCAAGTACTGGTGACATTGTACGCAAAGCAAATAAGGAAGTTTCTTTAAAAAGTGAAAAATCAATTGAGCTGAAGAGCCAAACGCTGGGTCTGGAAGGGATGTTTGTACTCCTGAACTCGTAGCAGTGTGTGTACAATGGGCAAAGGCGAAGGCAACATGTGCCAATCAATGCGTGACAATCGAAGCATGGTGCACGCAGAGTCTAACCGGACAACCAGGAAGCCTGCATGGGACGGACCTAGGCCCTCTGCACACATGTGACAGTCGTGTAGCTTGGTCTATGTGTGGGAGTCCTGGCAATGGGAACAGGGACTGTCCCTGGTGCTTTGGCTGACTCTTGGGTACCTGTCCCTCATGCTGGACGCCTTGCCCAGCCTGAATACAGTTGGGGGGGGGGCGTTTTTGTACCCTGTGTGAAGATATATAAGTGTGATTGGTTTAATAAAGAGCCAATGGCTAGACAAGAGGTAAGGTGGGCCTTCTGGAAGGAAAAGAGGAAGCAGGAGGTTAATCTAGGCTCAACAAAGATAAACAGAAGGGGATAAACGTAAAAGCCAAGAGGTAGAACAAAGATTAATAAAACTACAAGTTAGTGCCGGGCAGCGGTGGTGTACACCTTTAGTCAGATCTCTGTGAGTTCAAGGCCAGCCTGATCTACAGAGCAAGTGCCAGGATAGGCTGTCTCAAAAAAAAAAAAAAAAAAAGTTTTAAGAGCTAGTTAAAAACAAGGCTAAGCTAAAGGTCATACTTTCACAATTAATAAGAAGTCTGTGTGTTGTTTTTTGGGAGCTGGCAGGACAGAGGAGACTCCCTATAGGGAGGTGCTAGGCAGCTTGATATGCCATGCTTTGCCGAAACCCACTGCAGGCCTGCCCCTCTGTGAGCAATGACAGAGGAGAAGAGGGTTGGTGGGGGGTGCAGAGGGAGAAGGGGAGAGGGAGGGAGGGGAGGCTGCTGCAGTCAGATGCAAAATAAATACATTTTTAAAAAGTGTACACACAGAGGAATATGCTTCAGCCTTCCAAAGGAGGGAAACCCTAATGCATCTATCTACTCGACAAATGAACGTGAGGACATTAAGCTGAGTGAGGCATGCTCATATGAAAGAGTCAACATCCCCATGTAACATTTCCATTTCTATACAGTATCCAAAGTTGTCAAATGCAAAGACATGGGGCTGGCAGTGTGGCTCAGCTGGTAGAGCGCTCACCTTGCACGCATAAAGCCCTGTGTTCAATCTCCAGTATCACATGAACTGGGCACGGCGGCACAGGCGAGTCAAACCAGCACTCAAGAGGTGGAGGCAGGAGGGTCGGAGCTCAAAGTCGCCTTCAACTACATATCAAGTTTGAGGACAGCCTGGGCTACATGGGAGCTTACTCAAAAAAAAAAAAAAAGTGTTTTGTGTGTGTGTGTGTGCGCACGCGCGCATGCATGTTTGTGTGCATTCGTGTGTGTGCATGTGTGTGTGTGCATGTGTGTGTGTGCACGTGTGTGTGTGCGTGCATGTGTGTGTGGTAGAAACAGAACTGGTACAGCAATCCCCAGCACTAGAAAAACAAACCCCCACAATCACAGAAGCAGGAAGAAAGATAGTTATCAGAGGCTGGGAGAAGGAACAAAGGAATTTAATGGGTACAGAGTGTCAGCTTTGCAAGACGACAGCGTCCTGGGGATCTATTTCACAACGTGAATATACTCAGAACCTCATATCTGGTCACATAAAAGCAGTTAAGATGATAAATTTTGTGTTCCTTGGGTGCAGGGATTATGCTGCACAAGCTCTCTTCAGTCCAAGTGTCTGTTACACTTTATTTACCACAAGGGGAAAAATAGTGTTCTCCAAGAAAAAAGGTTCAGTTCATCTTATGACCCAACTGTGCAAATGCTGTTCCCTGAGATAACATCAAACTCCCCATGCAGAAAAGTGCTTTATCTGCTTCTCTTGTATTATATAAACAACACAATATACTTAAAAGGCATGTAAGGGGCTGCAGAAACCATTCAGTGGTTAAGAGGGTTTGCTGTGAAAGCATGAGGGCCAGAGTTTGGACATCGGCATAAATATAACAAAGCCAGGTGTCTCGTGCACCCCTGTAGCCCCTATTCTGAAGCAGGAAAAGACAGGATCAGCAGAGCTTTCTGGCTGCCAGCCTGGCCAAGAAAATGTAGACTCCACTGTAGTGGGATATTCACTTTGTCTCCTTCTGTGGCACTGACCACGCCCATTGGGGGTGGAGCGATGGGCAGAAGTGACCTGTGGAAGGAGGTCGGAGGGGGCCAGGAAGGCTCTCTCTTTCTGGTGTGACTGGGACAGGAGAGGATCGGGTTGAATTTCCTGGTGTTCATCTGTCTAGGTTGTAAGTTATTTCTCCCTGAATAAACATCTATTCGGCCTATTTGTTTATCCTGATCCTTATTTACCGCAATACTCCACATTCAAGGAGAGACCCTGCCTCAAAGGAAGAGACAATGATGGAGAAGAAACCTAACTCTCTCTTCTGGCCACTAACATGCATTCAGGCACATACACTGTGTGTGCGCTTAAAAACACAGTTTACGAGCATTTGCTGCTCTTCCAGAAAACCCGAGTTTGATTCCCAGCACCTACATCAGGCGGCCGATGGGCACCTATAACTCCAGCTCCAGGGAATCTAATGCCTTTTTCTGGACTACAAGGGCGCCTGCACACACATGGAAGGCATGCACATACACACAAAATTAAACTTTCTTTAAAGATACGATTTAGTAATATTAATATTTTCAGCGCTGTGCGTGCAGCCCAACCATAGAGCGCATGCTTAGATAGTGTGAGGTCCTGAGTCCTCTGGGAGAGCAGCAAGTATACTCTTAAGCACAGATCACCTCAAGCCTACCCTTTCATAACCCGCGTACCATACCCATGTATAGAGATGTGTAATTAAAGTTTCACAAATGTTTTTCAAAACAAAGAAAAATGAGATAAAGGTGTGGGCTTTGGTTTCCAGTTTGTTGGCACAAGCTCTGGAGGAGATAATTTAGCTGTGCATCTCTGCCATCCCATCTTTCCACAGACTGAAGCCCTAAGCAGCCAGTCAAATGCTCAAAGAGGTCAAGGTTCCTCTTCCTTCAGGCATCCCAGGGCCTGATTCATCGACACCCGCCACCTCCACCATGCTGCATACATCTTACCCCAGTGACATCAAAGATATGTACTGGACAGGCCTTGGTGGCCAAGTTAATGCCTCGTCTATATCCTGACCCTGAGATTAGTCCCTGGGCTCTGAGGAGTGCAGTAACGCGGACCGTTCAGCATGCACAAGCCCTGACCAAGGTGGAGCTGGTGTCCCTGCCCTTGCCATCAAAGCCCTCAAGGCAGAAAGAAACAAACACAGAACACAGCAGGAATATCGCTCTGATGGCATTGTCTGCATTACCTGACAGATGAGGCACTAGTCTTGAGCCGAAGAACTCTGTGAGGCTATCTATTATCAAGGTCCTGGGGACTGGGGGCAGTGTCTAGCAGTCATGCCACACAAGACATCAGAGGTGCGATAGAATGCCTGGAGAACACAAACGAGGCGGCATGGTGCACACACCAGGTTCCCAGCACCACATAAACCAGGTGTGGCAGTACACATCCCAATGGAGGCAGGAGCATCAGGGGTTCAAGGCTATCCTCAGCCCCATTATCAAATCTGGGACCAGCCTGGGCTACATGAGTCCCTGTCTACAAATGAAAAAGCAAAGCAGATCCCATCACTGTCCTCGCCTTCCCTGGGATCGAGTGTAAATAGAACAGCTGGCTACAGTGGCAGCCACCACACCCATCCCGGCCCCTAAAGCCTCCCGCATTGTCCTTCACTCTGTCTGTTGCCAGGCAGATGTTGGCCACCTAGAAGGCCTGTGAGCCTCCAACCAAGCAGAGGGAGGAGCCTGGGTCCCTGAATGACATCATGGACCAGAGCCTCTGACCAAAGCCAGTCTATACTGCGCGGTGACACAGATAAAATAAGAAATGGTGAGCAAAGCCGTGTACCCGGAAGGCTCTTACAGTAGGGGTCACCCTGAAGGTGACTGCACAAGCCCCACTGTCCTGTTCAGCCTCGGCCTGTTATGATTGTACCCTCCCTCCTCCGTCCCTCCCTCCCTCCCTCCTCCCTCCCTCCCTCTCTCTCTCTCTCACACACACCTCCTCCTCCTTCCCTCCTTCCTTCCTTCCCCCTCTTTCAGGTCTCTTGCCGTCCAGGTTGACTTCAAGATCACTGTGTAGGTGAAGATGACCTTGAACGGGTGACTTCTGGTCCTCCTGACTCTACCTCCCAAGTGCTGGGGTTACAGGCAAATGCCATCAGACTCAGTTTACATGGTACCAGGGATCAAACCCAAGGTCTCAAGCATGCTAGGCAAGCACTCCATCAACTGAGCTGGTAGAATGTTTTTGTGTTTGGTTGGTTTGGTGTTCAGGGTGGTACCCAGGACCCTGTGTGTGCTAAGCACATGCTTTACCTCCCAGCTACACCTAATTTGAGTAACACATATATACATTAGCATACACATTAGTTAAAGCTATCGCAAGAACATTCTAGTCATACTATTCTAAAGTTTTCTCTTTCATTGTTTTAAAGGGCAATCTTTAAAAGGATTTTTGTTTTGAGATTGAAATATCTTTATTTTATGTGTATGGTCGTTTTGCCTGTGGGTGTGTATTTTGGGCATCAGATCTACTGAACTGAAATTATCACTGTTCTAAGGTACCACATAGGCGGTGGGAATCCAACCCAGATTCAGTAGCCAGTGCTCTTAACTACTGAGCCTCTCCAGCCCCTTAAATGGCAGTCTTGGCTACTGTGACTTACACATAAACATTTACAATATACATTTAGCCAGGCATGATGGTGTGCCCTCTTAGCCCTAGCCCTCAGAAGGTAGAGGCAGATAGGTACAGGTGGATCTCGGAGGCCATTCCGGGCATTGATGAGTTCCAGAGGCAGGATTCTTCTCAACAGGGTTGGATGGATGTCTGGGTGTCAGTGGCCTTCATACGGGACTGACTGAGAGGCAGATGAAAATCAACAGCTCCAAGGCTGAAGATAGTTCATGAGGTAGCAATGATGCTCAGCTCATGGGGTGCTTGACGATCAGGCACAAACCCTGGGTATATCCCCCCCACGCGGAAACTGGGTATGCTGGTACACCTGCAATCCCAGCACTCAGGACGTAAAGGCACTCAGAAGCTTAAGGCCTCAGAAGCTTTGGCTGCAAAATGACTTCCAAGCCAACCTGGACTCGATTGTCTTAATTAGAATCCAACAATTATAAAACCCTGTCTAGTCTGGAATTTGCTATGTAGACCAAGCTGGCCTCAAACTTATCCTCAAGTTTTAGCCAAGTCGCTGGGCTGTGACTTTGGTTCACATATTCGTACACGTTCTCGGTTAATTCTCGTTGTGGCAACTGTTTGTCAGTGACAAAGCGTTGAAGGCCACAGAAACTGGACCCTTGACCTACCACCACGTGTCCAACTACTTGCTTTCCTCATGGGACTCCTTCCCATCTGCCCGCTTTCGAGCACAGAGTACTTCCCAAGGAGCCTCATGAGGGAAAGGCCATGGCAGGAATCCGATAAGGGGATCCCGATGACTGGGGGACAGTAGTGCCCTACTGTCCCTTCCTCTACTCCAGCATGCTGCTTTTTATCTCTAGGACCCAGCCCGGTGGGGATGATGGGGATGCAGCCTCAGAGGACCACGTGTCCTGAACTCAGCTGAGCCCTGTCTCAAGCCCAGGACAGGTGGCTAAAGGACATGAGTGTCTCCTTCTGGATAAAGCTACCTGAGAGCCACAGGGACACAGAAATCTCAGCCCCAGGTCCCCGCCTCAGCCTCACAGGGCATTTCACTATCTTGTTTTGTCTAAATCTCTTCCCACTAGCACCAACTCTATAGCACGAGGGTTTTTAAAGTCGGAAGGGAGTGGGGGCTCGGGCCCCAGGAGCACCCTGGGTGTGCCCTTCCGGCACTTACTCTGCATCAAGAGCCAGGCAGGAAGCTCTCAAGAGCATTGCTTGCTTAAGGATGGAGGGTTGAGAAGGCTAGGGTGTGGCTGAAGAGGTTCGTTCTGACCCCACTCACAGCTGACCTCTGCCTCAATGTCATCCCTTGCCCAGAGACAGAGAGCTGGGGAAGAGGGCAAAGGAAAGGATTAGGAACCAACACTAGCCAGCACAGGGGGAGTGACAGGTGTGGCCCTGCTGAGACGGGGATCAAACACCTGAAGGGCTCTCGAGACCCGGGCAAACACTGAGGTCTGGCCCTCGGGCCCTCTCCCCCGCTATAAGAGCCTCTGCCTCAAGTAGGGTGCCGCGTAGTAGGCAGCTATGGGCAAGCCGCTTCTCCTGCAGTGGCTGGTGCTGCTGCCCACGCTCTGCAGCCCGGGTGCAGGTAAGTCTCCACCTCTTACCGAGCCAGCCGCGTCCTACGACGACCCTGGGCTGCACTTTTCCTGAATTTAAAGAGGAGGTAGATGAGGTCCACCCAGAGAGGCCCTGGGGGTTGTCCAAGGGCAGTCGGTGGGGGACTCAGAGATGCCTGGCATAAGTAATGGCCTCCTATGTGCAATGAAACTGGGCTGGAGATGGGGTGAAGGCAGGTGCCAAGTGTATCCTGGATCTTGACGAAGGCTCCTCTGACCCCAACTGTAGCTGTCGGGTCGGCCTCATCCCCGGATTGTGCACAGGGCCCTAAATTCTGGTGCCAAAGCCTGGAGCAAGCAGTCCAGTGCAGGGCCCTGGGGCACTGCCTACAGGATGTCTGGGGACACGCGGGAGCTGTGAGTAGCACCCAAGGAATCAGGGTGGGCATAAGGGAAGTGGGGTTCCCACAGAGACTGGGGTGGCACAGAGGTTGGTATGATACAGTATGACATGACGGGCAGACTTGGATGGGATGATGAGATGGGGAAGGACAACAAAAAATGGGATAGAGTAGCGTGAGATGGATGGGTGTGTGGGTGGGTGGGTGGGTGTGTGGGTGGGTGGGTGGGTGGAGGGATGGATGAGTGGATGGGTGGGTGGGGGGTGGGTAGGTGGAGGGATGGGTGGATGGATGGGTGGGTGGGTGGGTGGGTGGATGGGTAGATGGGTGGATGGGTGGGTGGATGGAGAGATGGATGAGTGGATGGGTGGATGGATGGGTGGGTGGGTGGGTGGGTGGGTGGGTGGATGGATGGGTGGGTGGGTGGGTGGGTGGGTGGATGGGTGGGTGGATGGAGAGATGGATGAGTGGATGGGTGGATGGATGGATGGGTGGGTGTGTGGATGGGTGGGTGGGTGGATGGATGGGTGGGTGGGCGGGCGGGTGGGTGGGTGGGTGGATGGGTGGGTGGGTGGGTGGATGGGTGGATGGGTGGGTGGATGGGTGGGTGGATGGGTAGATGGGTGGATGGATGGGTGGGTGGATGGGTGGGTGGATGGAGAGATGGATGAGTGGATGGGTGGATGGATGGGTGGGTGGGTGGATGGGTGGGTGGGTGTGTGGATGGGTGGGTGGGTGGATGGATGGGTGGATGGATGGGTGGGTGGGTGGGTGGGTGGATGGGTGGGTGGATGGATGGGTGGGTGGGTGGATGCGTGGATGGGTGGGTGGGTGGAAGATGAGTGAGTTGGGATGAAGTGGATGGCAGGAATGGGGTGGATCAAATGGCATAGGTGGGAAGGAATAGAGTCTGCAGAATAGGACTATGAGACGATGGGTAGCTACTTATGCCTCAGAGGGAAGGACCTGTCAGCCGGGTCTGAGATAGCTGCACTCCCTGGAGCTAGGAGCATGCCCAACTCATTTGCCCCACTTGAGATCCTTCTTCCAGAATGACCTGTGCCAAGAGTGTGAGGATATTGTCCACCTCCTTATAAAGATGACCAAGGAAGACGCTTTCCAGGTAACGGGAAACAGTTCCTAGATGAAGTTTAGGGACAAGCTCCCCAGAAGGGTATTTCCAGGCTGAGGTGGGGCCTCCACACTCATCCAGCCACCCAAGAGTAGGTTCATAAAACTGAGCTTGAGGGGCTGGAAGGATGGCTCAGTGGCTAAGAACACAGAATGTTCTAGAAGACCTGAGTTTAGTTCCCAGCACCCACATCGGACAGCTTACAACCGGTTGTCTCTCCAGGATGATCTGACGCCTCTGGTCTCAGTGAGCACATGCACACACATGCACACACATGCACCCACACATATCTAGTGTGTACTGGTGGGGACCCTGCATCAAGGGACTCAGGTGGGGCAGACCTCACAAAGGCCAGGCTAACCCTCCCTTCTCTGCCCTCCCAGGACACAATCCGGAAGTTCTTGGAGCAAGAATGTGATATCCTTCCCTTGAAGCTGCTTGTGCCCCGGTGTCGTCAAGTGCTTGATGTCTACCTGCCCCTGGTTATCGACTACTTCCAGAGCCAGATAGTGAGGACCCTGACCTGCCTGCCATACCTGTCACACAGCTCATGTGCCTAAATGGTCACTTTCCTATAGAAGTGGCCCCAACACACACACACACACACACACACACACACACACACACACACACACAGAGAGAGAGAGAGAGAGAGAGAGAGAGAGAGAGAGAGAACATTTAACCAGATAGATTCACAGCACCCATATGGCCATATACATGAACACCCATATTCATACCCCCACCACACACACACTCACACACACACACACACACACACACACACACACTCCCACTTCAGCCACAGGAAACTCAGTTCCTTCATCCAGGAACCCAGATCAGAGTATACCTGCTCAACAACATACTACACACATTCGGCATTCAGACACGCCCCGCCCCGCCCCGCCCCACCTGCCACACCCACATTCTTATTGAATTCACACAATATACTCACATGCAGTGACACTTTCCCAGGCTCCTGCCCCAAGGCCCTACACCACTCATCTCTGTCTTTGACCCTTCCCTGGAATCCTGGGATGGAGGACCCCACCCAGCCTGCTCCCCATTAACCCAGGCTCAAAGACTGTGGTCCTTGTCCCTGAGCAGAGGCCGGGTAGTGAGGAGTTCCCTCCTGATCCTAACAGTCCTTACCTTTCTGTGCCCTAGAACCCAAAGGCCATCTGCAATCATGTGGGTCTGTGCCCACTTGGACAGGCTAAGCCAGAACAGGAGCCAGGGATGCAGGATGCTATTCCAGACCCTCTGGTGAACAAGCTGACGCTCCCCGTGCTGCCAGGGGCCCTCGTGGCAAGGCCTGGGCCTCACACACAGGTAAACCAGCCCTCCCCACCTCACCCCCCTACAGCTGGGAGGCTAAAATGGCCACTGAGACACATGAGCACTCAGAGGGACAGAGCTGGGAAGAGACAAAAGGAACCAGGCAGAGCTAGGAGGCAGAGACAGGGCTTGGAAGGCACTTCCCAGCCCTAAGGCCACCTCACCACTTCCTTCCTCAGGGTCTCTCCGAGCAACAGCTCCCCATCCCTCTGCCCTTCTGCTGGCTTTGCAGGACTCTGATCAAGCGGGTCCAAGCCGTGATTCCCAAGGTAAGGTAGAACTACAGAGTTCAGGAGGCTCCATAGCTGTATCTTCCCCTACTCAACACACCAAGAAGGCTGTGAGGAATTAGGTGGAGACACCACGCATTGCCCCTACCGAGGGAACCTTGAGGCTTGGGTATTGGAGAGTAGATCATGGCCAGCCTTCTCTTCCAGCAGCTCGCCATCCCAAGGCTGAGAAGCCCCGGTTGTCCATGTAGAAAAAAGAATGCATTAATTTCTCAAAAACAGAATGTGCACTAGTAATCTCCATCCCTTCTGTCCTCCAACCCATGGTGGCTTCTCCCAATGGTCTCAGCAGCCCAGGGTTGTCCTGCCCACAAAGGTCATGCCGTATCTATCAACACTGCCAAATGGGGTCCTACAGGCAACGTCACTCATTAAGACCCACACCAGGGCACACATTCGAGCCTCTCTGAAGCTTGCCTTGTGGAAGGAACTTGGGGATTATGGACCCCACAGAGCTGAGGGTTCACACAGATGAAGGTAATAGCACCGGTAGGCCAGGAACAGGCTCCGAAGAAGCAACAATTAAGCCAGGGTCTAGGAGAAAACAGGGCTCCGATGAGCCAAGGACATCCGCCAAGAGGAATGGGCTCAGGGAGCTAGGAAGATGGCTCAGTGAGTAACATACTGGCTGATCCTGAGTTCAGATCCTCAACACCTACATAGCAACTACACATCAGGGAGGCAGAAACAGGCAGACCCCTAGAGCTTGCTGGCCAGTCAGCCTAGCCAAATGGATGAGCTCCAGGGTTAGTGAGAGCTTGTCCCACTACAAGGTAGAGGGGCTGGAGATGAGGCTTCACAGTTGAGAGCACTCACTGCTTTTCCAGAGGCCTGAGCTGGGCTCCCAGCACCCCTGTCAGGTAACTCCTGCTCTGAGGAATCCAGTGCCCTCTCCTGGCACCATGGGTACCTGCACATGTGTGGCACACACACACACACACACACACACACACACACACACTCACACACACACACACACACGAATAAAATTAAATCTTTTAAAAAATGAGAAGGTGGGAGTGACTAAGAATGACACTACGTTGACCTCTGACCTCCACATACCTGCACACACAAGTGTACAAACACAAGGACAAATGCATACACACACAGACGCGTACACACACAAACGCACGCACACACAGACTCACGCACACACAGACGCGCGCACACACAGACGCACGCACACACAAACGCAGCCCTGTCAGCCTGGACATCACTGGCTGGAGACCGAATCAAGGACCCAAAGCATGAGCAAAAGTACTGTCCAGAGGCCAGGAGGGGACAGCGCCAGAGGAGCCAGCGGAGTGGGAGGCTGTCCCGGCTGCCGGCGAAGCCGAGAGAGGAAGGGCGGCCGGTTGATCAGAAAGCCGCTGAACCACCAGGCAGGATGAGAGCTGGGCGGGGGTGCAGAGTGTTCCAGAAAGAGGGGCAGGCGTGCGAGGCTCCCTAAGGTCAGAAGCAGTTTTAGCACCCTCTCCAGCCAGCAGGGACCAGAGAGAGGATAACGCCAGGGAGGCATGGTGGAGCCCGTCTCACCAGTGAACAGCTTGGCCACTGGCTACAAAGACTTGTTGGCTTGTGTCACCATGACAGAAGAGCCAAGGGTGGGTTGATGATCACAGGTGGGCGCCTCAAGTGGAGCACCCCATTTGGGAGGCGCCACGCTCTCGGGGTGTGGGTGTCTGTACTCGGGGCCTCTTCCTGCCTCAACCTCCTGGCACTGGGGCCAGCTTGTCATGTGGAAGGAATAAAGGAGTAAGGGAAGAGCCACACCCGTGTGGCCTGTGTTGCCCTTGCCTCGAGTTGTTTGGAATTGGAGTGAGGTAGAAGGATTGCTGGCTTTCCCAGGGTTCTTAAGGCCAAGGGTCTGTCAGCTTTGAGGGCCAATGGAAGGGGCTGCCTGTCTTCCTGCTGGGGAGGTATGGTGGCCCTGGGTCAGGAAATGGGCTTTACTTCCAGCTTTGAGCCAGGCTGTCAGACGGCGTGGCCTTGCTGCCCTTTTCAAGTGACGTTAAAGCAGCTGAAGCCAGCTCTTGTGTCAACTGCTAACTCAGTGACTCCGGGGGCTCCCTCTGAGTCCCCCGGCATCTTGGATGCTCAGTGGCCTGTGGACAGTTCTGCTCTCCTTCTTAGAAGGGAGAAAGGGGTGTGCAGCAATGAGAGCCTGCCAGACGAAGGTCCCATGCTGTCCTTTCTCCACCTCCACCCCAGGGTGTGCTGGCCGTGGCCGTGGCCCAGGTGTGCCACGTGGTACCCCTGGTGGTGGGTGGCATCTGTCAGTGCCTGGCTGAGCGCTATACAGTCCTCCTGCTAGATGCACTGCTGGGCCGCGTTGTGCCCCAGCTGGTCTGCGGCCTCGTTCTCCGCTGTTCCAGCGAGGATGCTATTGGCCCAGGTAAGCCGGTGTCACTTCCCACTCTCTTCCTCCTCTGGTTCTCTTTCTAACTGATAGGACTGCCGTGCATGTGTGGGGGAGAGGGCGTGGGCAAGGTGGGGGCAGGGACCGGCACTGTGTTTTAACTATATTTTATTTGTATGGGTCGGGATGTGTTGCCAGCATCTACATCCACGTGTATGCCAGCTGTATGTCCATTTGTGCCTAGTTCCCACAGAGGCATAAAGGACGTCAACTCCTCTAGAATTAGGATAACTGATAGTCCTGAGGCACCATGTGGGATCTGGGAACTGAACCCAGGTCCTCCAGAAGAGCAGCCAGTGCTTTTAACGGCTGAGCCATCTCTCCGGTACCTGAACCAACACTTACCCAAGACGGCTTTGGGGGGAAGGGTTAAAATAGAATCTTACTACATAGCACAGGCTGGCCTTAAGCTTGCTGTGATCCTCCTGCCTCAGCCTCCCAAGTGCTGGCATGACAAGGTATGTGCCACCATGCCCAGCCTGCAGGACAATTTTAACCATTTTTTCTTTAGCCTTCCCTGCTCTCGATCCCCTGATAGAGGAAAGGTCACTACAAGACACCGAGTGCCAGCTCTGCAAGTCTGTGATCACCCGGGCATGGAACACCAGTGAACAGGCTATGCCAGAGGCCATGCCACAGGCCATGCGACAGGCCTGCCTTCACTTCTGGCTGGACAGGCAAAAGGTACAGGCTGGCACACGGTAGGATTTATGGCCTGTGTGTGGCGCTGGCTGAGTCAGAGGAGACTTGGTAGGACATTGGACTGGAGCCCAGCCAGGTAGCCAGGTGGGTCGGACAATGGGTTTTTCACAGCTGTACTGGCTGAGAGACACCACAGGGCCCAAGTGGAGAACAGCAGGCCTTCTTCACAGGCTAGGCACAAAGGAAGTACTGTCGGTTCCCGGAGAAAAGGCTCGTACCGTCTTTTCTTGGTTTCACCCGAGTGTTTACCACACTGTGCCCCGGCGGGCCACACGTTACCCCCTTGGTGGGTAGCATTTGACAGTGCCTAATAGACACCAGAAAATGAGCAAAGCCTTCTCCCAGGACCCTTCCTGTCTCCCCTGCTCAGTCTAACCCGACAGGGAGCCGTCCACCTGCACACGAGGGCTAGAAGCTGGGTATGGTAGTGCTGCCCGGGAACCCTGGCATTTGGAAGGCTGAGGAAGGAGAATTCAGAGTTCTGAGGCAGCCTCAGCTGTATGAATAATGAGTTCAGGGTCAGCCTGGGCTACATGAGCCCTTGTCCGGGGAGCGGAGACAGAACAAGAGGAATCGGTGTGGGGGCGGTGCTGAGTAAGGCGTCTCAGTGGCATTGCCCCCAAGCCTGACAAGCCAAGTTTGATCCCTGGGATCCAGACGGGAGAAGGGGAGAATCTGTAAGCTGTCCTTGTGAGCACACAGGTAGTCCTGGTGTAGACCGCGGCCCACATTGTGTCTGTCTTTCCTCAGTGTGAGCAGTTTGTGGAACAGAACACACCCCAGCTGCTGGCCCTGGTGCCCAAGGTCAGGAATGCCCACGCCGCCTGCCAGGTACACCCACCCCTCTGCTCCTGGAGCCTCACCCTCCATGGTTCATGAGCCTCAGGGACCCCCATCTCTTGGATCCGGGCAGCCTACCTACAGAACAGGTTTCGGCCTCAGAGTAGCAAAAACCGCATCCCAGTAAAGTGGAAAGGGAGGGAATACATGCTGGGACAGATCACTGAGGCTGAGGTATGACGCTCATTATGGGATGTGGTTGTGTGTAGTGACCAGTGTGTGTTTGGTGATGTGGTTATAGTATTAAAACAGGGGTCCCAGCCCCTCATCTTTAAGTCCCAGAGGCCATGGCTTGGGGAGTGGCGCAACCGGTCTTCGAGATCTTATCAAGAGTGCCCACTAGGCAGCAGGTCTGAAGGGAGGGTTGACTCCATACCCCCTGAGAGCTAGAAATGGAAAGCTCAGGCTCCTGTGCTCTCTGGCAGGCCCTGGGAGCGTGTGAGGCCCCGGCCAGTCCTCTGCAATGCTTCCAAACCCCGCACCTCTGAGAACTCGGTCTCTAGGTAAGTCCCAGCCCCTCTTGCTGAGGTTTGGGGACAGAGGCCCTGCTGCCCCTTCTGAGGACTGTACACCCTTCCTCTCCCGGGCACAGCTCCAGCTCCTCAGCGAGCAGTGGTTCCATCAGAAAACATTTGAGCTTGTCCTGTTATCTCTGACCCATTGGTACCCCTTGCCCTTCTCACCCGTCCAGTCCTCCAGTTTCCATCCAAAGCCCCCTCACATCTGGGCTGCCGGACTGACCTTGAGGGTCACATGTTCGGGCAAAACCCACAATTTCTTAGGAAGTCACAGTCACTGTCTAGGCAGCCATCCCTCAGAGGCCGAGGGTACCTGACCCCACCCTCCTGGGGCCATAGCTTTCCCCTCAGAGTGTGGTCATTCACCGTTTGTTCACACATTTGGAAAACTCACTTGCTGCCTGTGACAGGGCCCTGCCTGTGTGCACAGCTAGCCCACCACTTCTAATGTGAAGAAGGACCCCAGCGCGGTCACAGCCTCTGCGGGCAAGGGCATTTCCACTCAGTAAGTCTCTCAGGAACCAATTTAAGTGCCCTTCCCTATCAAGTCCATCTGGGCACCTGGAATGAGGAAGGTGCCCAAGCTGAGGTTACCTTCCTCCCAGCTCCCAGGGCTCCAGGCCCTGCCTGCAGAAGTAAGAGTGAGAGGCAGCCTGAGCTCTGGTCCCCAGACAAAATATGCTTTTGAGGCATCACTAGTGTCTTAGGGTTTCCACTGCTGTGAAGAGACACCCTGGCCACAGCACTCTTACAAAGGAGAACAGTTAGTGGGTGGCTTACAGTTTTGGAGGTTCAGTCCATTATCGTCATTGGGGGACATGGCAGCGCGCAGACAGACAGACAGACACGGTGCTGGAGCTGAGTCCTGTGTCTGGATCAGCCGGCAACAGGAAGTACACTGAGACAGTGGGTGTGGCTTGAGCACATAGGAGACCTCAAAGCCTGACTCCATAATGACACACTTCCTCCAACAAGGCCACACCTCCTAATAGAGCCACTCCCTATGGGGCCATTTTCTTTCAAGCCACCATGACCAGCGGCAAGCAGCCAAATGAAGGGGCTCTGGCTCTTCTGAACTGTTTCCGTCACAAACAGGCCTGCACCCCACCAGCTACTCTGCCTGCAAAGGGGCCTTACCTCCTACCCTAACCCTCCTATTCCTTCCTCACAGCACCTTGCACCAGATGGCGACAAATCTCAGCCTCTGCCCTCAGCCCTGTGTCAGCCTGTACAACACACCCTAGCCACAGCCCAACACCAAAGTGGATTCTGCCTCCATTGGGGATGAGGTGCAGAAGCCCGTGTCTTCTGGGAGCCTGCAGAGGTACTTCAGGTCTTCACTAGAGCCAACACCAGCTCCAACGGCTCCTACAGCCCCCAAAGACTGAGAAGAAACTGCCATGGCTCCCAAATGACAGCAAGGAGAAGCTGGGTCTGGCCACACCAACCCCTTGCTAGCACTTCTATGAAATTCAAGCTTCAGAAGAATAAAAAATGGGAACATGAACTGTTGTAAGGGCTGTGGGTGAGGCTTGGTGGCAGGGCACTTTCCTAGCAAGCAGGAAACCTGGGTTGAATCTCCAGCACACACACACACACACACACACACACACACACACACACACACACACACACAGAGACCAGTTTGAAGGTAGTGTGTTAGTACCCACATACAATCTCAGCACTTGGGAGACTACAGAGAGAGGATTGTGAGAGTTTGAGGCCAGTCAGGGATACAGAACTTTCTTTTTTTAAGTCAAACAAACAAAACAGTCTGAAAGATAAAAATAGGCATATGAAATCCTCAGCTTGTGCTTTTTCAAATAAAGAGAATTAAAACAAACAAAACAAAACAAAAAAACAAAAACAAAAAACTGTTGAGACAGACACTTTGGTGAATGACAGTTGATGTCCCCAAGGCTGGTGACACCGTAGAAGGAGAGCACCAACTTCTAGTTGTTTTTTGGCCTCCACATGTGGCCCACACATATACATACATACATACATGCATGCATGCACATTTAATTTAAAAAGAAGGAAGTTGGGCCAGTGGCATGGCTCAGTGGGTAAAGATTATCTGTTGCACAAGCCTGATGATCTGAATTTGATCCCTGGAACCCAAGATGGTGGCAGAGCTGACCCCCAAAGTTATCCTCTGATCTCCACATTTATGCCATGGTAACATGACCCCGCCCCATTATAAACATACACATAATGACAGTAATTTTCTCTTAAGTCAGGAAATCCCTGGCCTGGGTAAGGGTGGGCTCTGCACGCTCTGACCATTATGGTTCCATATTTGAGGTGTTCTGTATAACTTAGTGGCAGAGTACAAGTTTAGCATGCTCTAGAGCTTGGGTTTTATCCCAGCACTAAAAACAAAACGGTATGGAAAGACGGATAGACTCTCCTGACTTTTTTAAGTTTACAAACCTGAGGGTGATTCCGTATCTGCCACAATTATCTAAGATCAGTTAGGACTGTGCACAACAAGGCCCAGTCCCCATGCTGACACAATGCCTGAGCCACAGATAATAAAAGTGCCGTTCCCTTGTGCAAAATAAGAAAACAGTGTCTTTTAAGGGGCGCCAGGAGTCACAGCTTGGACCTGATGTTAGCAGCACCAGGGCCTACTGTTAAGAGTAGTTTTTCCCACCTGCCTGGTCCCACAGCTGCACCAGCCCCAAATAACACAGAGACGCTGTATTAGATACAAAGCGGTCAGCCTGTTACTAGCATTTCTTATTGGCTAGCTCTGTCTTAAGTATTAACCCATTTCTATCAATCTAAGTATTTCCACATGGTCTTATCTTACTGGAGAGAGGATCTGGAGTTCTACCCTGTTGGTCCTACATTTTGAATCTCTCCCTGAATCCTCCTTGTCTCCTAGTCCCGCCTATCTTGCTTTCCTATTGGCCAACAGTGCTTTATTCATTAACCAATACGAGAAACATACTTACAGAATGACATCTCCCATCAGCCTACCTCTGTCCCTTATGGAACAAAAGTCCACTTCTGCTCCCCCTGACCCCTGTTCCCTGCCTGGTCTCTCTCCTGCTGCCTCCTCTGCCTCACAGGCTTACTTAAGGTGAGTGGAAGGTACTAAACATCAAAGTAAGAAAATAGGAGGCTGGAGAGATGGCTCAGCAGCTTAGAGAACTTTGCTCTCACCGGGACCTGGGTTTGATTCCCGGCAGCCACACGGCAGCTCAACACCATCTGCAACTCTAGTTTCAGAGGATCTGATGCTCTCGTCAGACATCTTGGTGCTCAGGAAGCAGGTCAGCCTGGCCTGCACAGCAAGGCCTGTAGTGCAGGGGGTGGTCTCCCTACATCTGTTTATAAGTTCTGAGAACTTCCTTAGAATCAAATTGAAGATGCACAAGTGGGACAAAGGCCTGCATATCTGTACGTTTGTACTTTTAACATAGGCTTCCTGTGGAGTTGGTGCTCTGCCCACGCGTTACCAATTCCCATCTCAATTGCAAGTGCCTTTTCCATTTCCTGTGAGTCTGAGGATTAGCAATTCTTCACTTTTTTACTAAAAGATAAAGGAAAAGGGTCTTCCTGAGCCAGCATGGTGGTTCATGTCTATAATTCCTGCACTTCAGCCTGAGCTATATAATCAGTTTTAGGACAGCCTGAGCTAAAGTAAGACCCTGTTTGGAAAAGGGAGGCAGGAAAGGAGGCACACTGGCTGGTTGGTGATGTAGTTCATTCTGTAGAGTCTACCAAAGCCCAAGTTCAGCTCCCAGCACTGCATAAGCCAGATGTAATGGCCTGTATTCTCAACACTTGGGAGGTAGAGGCAGGAAGTTCAGGGTCACCCTCAACTCTGTTTGAGGTTAGTTTGGGATACACAAGGCCCTTTTGTAATTAATGTTTTTTTAATTAATTTTTTATTTTATGCATGCTTTCTTCTTGCATGCATGTTAATTGAACATGTGTCTGGTGCCTTCAAAGGCCTTGGGGGCATTGGATGCCCTGGAAATGGAGTTATAGAAGGTTGTAAGTTGCCATATAAGAGCTGGGAATGGAACCCTGGGCTCCTGAAGAGCAGCAAATACTCTTAACAAACCAGCTCTTCGGCTTTGATCACTGAAAAAGCATCTACATACTTACAGGTTATTCGTATTTTATCCTTTGTGGAATATGTTTGGGCTTTCTGCCTGATTTTGTTACTATTTTCCTTTATTTTTAAAAAGGTTATTTTTGGGCTGGAGAGTCAGCTCTGAGGCTAAAAGCATGCACTGAACTTCCAGAGAGCAATTCCAGAGTTCAGTTCCCAGCACCTACATAGGCGGCTCACAACTACTTGTAACTGCAGCTCCAGGGGCTCCCGATCTTCTGGCTTGTGATGCTCACAGGACACTGTGGAGGTAAGGTCTCTCCATACAGCTTTATGTGGGGGTCTGGGGATTGGACTTGGGACACCAGGTGGGCGCTTGCAAGTGCCTTTACACACCGTCATTTCGATGGCTCTTATTATATTAACAGTAAGGATCTACTGGTAATACTCATTATTTATTATCCTGTATTACTTTTCCTGTCATGTATCTTCAATGTAGGATTTTTCCATATATCTCAAGCTGGCTGTCGGGTCATGCTAAGAAAGCATGATTTTCCCTTCCTCACCATGGTTCACACTCTGTGAAAAAAGGAATTGCATGCTGAGTTCATGATACAAAGGGTATCTCCCTGTTCAGACAGCCATGGTTAGTAGCAAGCCACAACAGACTTTAGACCAATAGTTCTCAACCTTCCTAATGCTGTGCCCCTTTAACACAGTTCTGCAATCACAAAATTACTTTGCTAATTCATAAATGTAACTATACTACTGTTATAAGTCATAATGTAAACACCTGTGTTTTCCAATGTCTTAATCGATGTCTATGAAAAGGTCAACCCCCCCAAAGGGGTCAAAACCCACTGCCTTAGACCACTGAACAGCCAACCCTGAGAAGGAGCACTAAGTGCTTAGGTGAGTCTATCTATTGCCACCTTCTTGGGAAAGTAAGCAACAAAAAAATACCCATGCAGGACAGTACCAAGAATGTGGTAGCAATACATTTCACCCAGAAACACAGAGTACTTCATAAATGCCAAGCCTCTCCCCAGGGGTGGGACAAAAGAAACATCTTAATCTTTGAGTGCCAGGCATAGTGACACACGCCTGTGATCCAGCACTCAGGAAGCTGGGGCAGAAGACTGCTGAAATAAATAAATAAATATATATATATATATATATATATATATATAATGTTCTGGGCCAGCCAGGGCCACAAAGTGAGACCTGACTCAATAAAACAAAACAAGTTAGGTGTGGTGGCACACACCTTTAGTTCCAGCATTTGGGAAACAAAGGCAGGTGGATTGCTGTGAGTTTAAGGCCAGCCTAGTCTACATAGTGATTTCATGCCAGGCAGGGCTACAAAATGAGACCCTATCTCCCAAAATAAATAAATAAAAACAGGCACCCAGCATCACTACTTATCAACACTTGACATTTCGTGTCCTAAGGTCAATGGGTCCAGAATTCAAAACAAGCATAAATGTCCTTGGAAGTGAGACTAGCAGCAAAAATACTTCAGTCTTTACCTTGGAAGAGACAGATTCCTGCATGTTGTCCTCTGACCTTCACACATATGCTGTGGCATGTGCACACTAATACATATACAACCGCATAAATAAACGCAATTTGAAATAGCTGGGCAGTGGTAGTACTTGACTTCAATCCCAGTACCCAGGAGTGCAGAAGCAGGCAGACCTCTGAGTTCAATGCCAGACTGGTCTACAGAGTGAGTTCCAGGTCAGAAACCCTGTCTCAAACCAAACCAAACTGAAAATAACATTCTTTGTAGGGGTGGGACAACTTGCAGGAGTCAGCTCTCTTCTTCCAATGGGTCCCAAGAACTGAATTCAGGTTCTCAGGCTTGACAACATGCACCCTTTCCCACTAAAGCATTTCACTAGCCCAAGTGAGAGAGGGAGAAAGAGAAGATGTGGGAAGGGAGGGAGGTTGGGTGGGAGACAGACACAGACAAAGGAAAATAAACGGGACTTGGTTAACAGGATAAGCAAATTGGAGGGGAAGAGAAGACTCATGGGCTGGAGATGCTCAGTGGGAAGAGCGCCTGCCCCACAGCATCAAGATTGTTTCTGTGGACACAAGCTCTCCTATAAACCAGTTTTGAGGTGAAGGCTGGAGAATCAGTGGGCTTACTGATCCAAAAACTAGCTCCAGGTTCATTCTCGTCTCAGAAGTGGAACATCTGACATTCGCCTCTGGCTTGCAGACACACACACGCACACACTCCAAAAGAAAATGAAAGGGTGACTCCTGAAAAAATCATTAGGGTTTTTGCTTGAGATGGGATCTTATGTAGCTAAGAACAACCTTCTAACTCATGATTCTGCCTACATCTCCCATGTACTGGGATTCAGACACTTGCTTCCATGCCTGGTTTATGTGTGTGGTGATCAAACCCAGGGTTCCATGAATGCCAGCCAAGTATCCTACCAACTGAACTACATTCAGTTTGAACTGATTTTAAGACATCCAAAAACAAATCAAATAGGCATCTGGCTTTAAGATCAAGAACTCAGGGCAGTTTGTCGTCTTTGGACTCAGAGTGTGAGGAGTCAAGATGCCTCGAGGAAGCCGAAGCCGTTCTTGCCAGGTGGCCCAGGTGGCCCATCCGGCCAGCCGGGCCCCTCAGATGAGGGCTGCTCCAAGACATGCGCCTGCAGCTCAGCCTCCAGCAGCAGCTGCACCATCTGCAGTTGACTCACCTGCTGCTGCACCAGGCAGCCAGGCCTGATGGCCCAGATGGCAACCACTGCAGCTGGCGTGTCTGTGGGCTCTGCGGTGGGTCACACCCTGGGTTATGCCATCACCGGGGGCTTTGGTGGAGGGAGCAGTGCTCAGCCTGCAAAGCCTGACATTACCAGGAGCCCCGGGGAGCCCAGCAGGTGGGCCAGCATCTCGTGGGCCTTGCTCTCTTGAGATCAAACAGTTTCTGGAGTGTGCCTCTGCGAGGGCTTCAATGAGGTGTTGCGGCAGTGCAGAATTGCAAATGGTTTAATCTAATCAAGAAGTTGAAACTGAAGAGATTGAAATGGGCTCTGTCTAATTTATAGTGCAAGTGTGCACCCTGAATAAACAAACCTTATTTCTAATAGCTCCATTGCTTCGGAAAAGCCACGAATGAGTCCTAACTATAAAGCTATTCACTCAGGCTTGTAGTATTGAGACTGGGCAGGTGATGGCCTCCTTGAACCAACTGTATTGTTTTCTGTGAGTTAATGAAGATAAAATTGTTTGACTCTGAACTCAGACGTGTGGTATTAGGACTTGCTTATGAGGCATCCCCTCGCTAAGAGTGGCAAGCAGAGCCAAGCACAGCTGGGATGGCCTGGGGAAGAGGTGAGCAGCGAGAGGGGCCCTAAACAGTCTCAAGAATTTACAACTTCTATCAGATGAAAGCAATACACCAAAGCAAAACATATGGGCCGCAGCTGCAGAAGCATCCGGGCTCAGATCTGCTGGACAGGAAGAGATGGCCTGTAATCACAGCACTGCAGAGGTGGAGGCAGCATGTAAGTTAGAGGCCACCTGCGCTACAGAGCAAAACCCCATCAAAAGGAAGGGGATAAAGGAAGAAGGGAAGGAGGGAGGGAGGGAGGAAGAGGGGGGAAGGAGGAAACAAGGGAGGGAGGGGAGAGGGAGGGAGGAGATGGGGGGGGAGACAAGAGAGGGAGGGAAGAGGGGGAGAAGATAAAAGAAGGGAAGGAAGGAAACTTTCAAAGAGAAGCTGCCGTAATCCCCTGCCCCACATCGTAGGCCTGCTTCAGTTCTGCCGGCCGAGGTTCAAACCCTCCAGGTTACTGAATCAATGAGTGGCTCCCATCAGCCTGGCTGAGACTTGCTCAGACTGCACTACGGCAAACAGCGCTTTCTGGTTCTTTCCTTTCTCCGCCCTGCAGTCTGAAATCATGCGCTTTTACTCTTCTAGTTAGGCACAAGTTATCATTTTTAGTGAGATAATTTGTTACTTAGAGACAAATGTACTCCACTCCAAATGACAAAACCACCCACGAGCTGACAAGAAGAGACAAGAATGATGCCCACAAATGACAGGCTGCAGGGCAGATAGTGTACACGTTAAAAAGGAAAATAACCCTCTTAGGTACATAAAACAAGAGTCTGGTTTAAAAACAGGAGGATATTTAATCCATTCCAAAAGTCCCATGAAAGAGAAGGGAACTGTAGGAAAACCATCTACCTATGATAGACAGAAGGATGCTATTAGTTTCACGTTTATTCCTAGAATCTTGATGTTTCCAAAGAATTCAAGAAGGCACCCATCTGTAGCTCTGCTGAAAGGGAGGGAGTATCATCTACCCCTGCTGATCAGAGGACGGCTGGAGACAGCTCAGGACACCAGGACAGGACAGGCTCTTTGATGGCGATGCTGCCAGACCCATTTAAACAGGGCTGGGCAGGGTCTCCCAGCCAGTGCCCATTCAGCTGCTGCTTCAGTATCTGTATTTAACATTTTCAGACAACGCCCTCGGCGTCAAGCCCCCTGCTGGCTGGTGTCATCATTATCCCGCCTCTTCCAAATCTGTCGGAAATGAGAACAGTGATGAGCGCTTCAGTCAGTCCTCAAGTAACTGTTCTTTGTCAGGAAGCAGACAGCATGCCACCCCACTGGTACATGTGCTACAGTCTCCAAAACTGATGCATATCTTCCAGAATGTTCCCTTTCATTCCATTTACATTCTTCCATCAACCCTCAACTTTTCTTCCATTGCTTTTTAAAAACTTTTTCAGATGTATTTATTATTCAATGTGTATGAGTGTTTTGCCTGCACGTATGTATGTATGTACCATATACATGCCTGGTGTGCACAAAGGTCAAAAGACAGCTTTGGATCTGTGGGGACTAGAGTTTCAGATCTCTGCTAAACTCACAAGGTCAGGAACACACTTTGACAGGCTTCTATACTTTTCCTTTCTGAAAATCTAATTGACTTCTGGTGCCACAGAATCTGGTCCCCTCACACTCCTGAAGCATCCAGGCCTGTAAGCAATACTCTACATCAACCCCACTTCCTACCTTGGCCCGCACCCACCTGAATGTACGCCTCGGACAAGGTGATCATCTGGGGCAGGATGTCAGTCACCTGGAGGTCTTGCAATTCGTACCACTTGCCGGTTCCCTGCAGAAAGCATGAGGGTTGGGTTAACCTGCTCTCCAGTAAAAATGTCACTCACAGCGAGAGTAGGAATGTCACAGCGAGAGTCAGGAACACCAGAGTGGCCACTACATATCAGTAAGTGTCATAACCTGGCCTAGACCAAGTGAATGAACAATCTGGCAACCTCAATTTCTGTGAAGGAGCCTTTGAAATAAAGTAAGACCCAAACATCTCGCTTTCTTCTCGCTCCTCTCTTTCTCTCCCCGCTCCCGGTGTGTAGGAGTGTCCCCACACAGCCCAGTCTAACATCAGCTTTTCTCTTTAACCAAGGAAGGACTTGAACTTCTAATTCTCCTGCTTCTATCTCAAGAGTGCGGGCATTGTAGGTTGTGGCACCACACCAGTTCATGTGTTGTCTGGAATCAAACCTCAGGGTTCGTTCATGCTGGGCACCCTATCACTTGAGCTAAATCCCCAGACCCACTTCTACACTTTTTTTAAAATAATTTATTTATTTTTATTTTGTGTGCATTGGTATTTTGCTTGCATGTAAGTCTGTGTAAGGGAAGTGAATCCTGGAGTTACAGACAGTTGTGAGCTGCCGTGTGGGTGCTGGGAATTGAACCCGGATCCTCTGGTCAGTGCTCTTAATCACTGAGCCACTTCCACACTTTTAAAGGGGAATTTAGGTGGTCACTCAAAAGAAAAAAAGAGAAGGCCTTCCAATCTGAAATGTCTTTTTCTTGTCCAGAAATGGTACATTAGACAAACTCTGTCCAAAGTACATGACGCTGGCTGCTAAGAACCCCCAAGTGGGCCAGGTGGATCTTTGTGAGTTCAAGGCCAGCCTGGTCTACAGTAAGTTCTAAGACAGGCCCCAAAGCTACACAGAGAAAAAACCAAAACAACAAAACAAAAAACTTCTAAGTGGACATTCTCCCCCTTCATACCCTCACCCCAAAGAAAGCAACAACAAAGAATGAAGTAAGTCATCTTGGTGGATTCTGCCAATCACCTACCCTGTTTCCCCTGGCCAACAAACCAGGGGTGCCGACACAGCCAAACTACCCTCACCGAATGCTGACATGAAACGTCTAACCCATGAAAAGAGCGGCTGTGATAGGACACTGATGCTGCATACATTGCAGACACTTTAAAGTCCACAAATAGGGTCCACAGAGAAAGTGTGGGACTACACAAGCAAGTTCATTTCTGGCTCTAAGTCTAGTTAAACACATGGGCCTGGAGGCCAAATACTTTGCCACAAAATCCCGATGTTCTCAAACTCTAAGCCTAGGATTCCTCATGTGTGAGGGATGTGCTTTAAGGACAGTAAGCCATTAGTCCCAGAGACACTAAGTTACAATTACAACAACCTACGCTGAAATTCTGTGTTTACAAATATATCCTGTGTGTGCTTTTATTTTCAGCTTTAGATACACCCTTAAGATATTTTAGCTCAGCTAGGCATGGCAGCAATGCCTCTGATCCTAGTACTTGGGAGGCTAAGGGCGAGAGAGCTCAGCTAGCCTGGGTTACACATAGTTCCAGGCCAGCCTGGTCTACAATGTGAGAAGCTGTCTCAAAAGTAATCATGACAGACAAAGCAAAGAAAGTCTCTAAACCAATGCTTCTCAAATGTTAATTTCATGAGTATCAAAGGGTCTTGGTAAAGAATAAAGAGCTGATATGAAGTGCCCCCAAGGGGTTGGAATTCTGACGTTCTAAGGAGCCCTCAGATGGCACCACAAGCTGCTGGGGCTCTGACCCTGAACAGAGGTTTTCAACCTTGGCTGGCTATCAGAACCTCCCAGGGAACTTTAGAATACCTAACCCTCATTCTGCTACCACACACTCTACGGTAGTCTCTTAGCTAGCCCTGGTGCTGATCACTGCTTGGGATAAGTAAGCACGCTACAGACATGGGCTCAGCACTGTAGAGCCTGTGGCTGCATCCCTGGCCTCTACTCCAGTTGAAACCAGTGTCTGCTATAAGAGAACTGGCGCAGAGCCAGGCAATGGTACTTCAGAAACCTCCCAGTGGTGTCTGACATTAAGACAAAACTAAAGCCATCCATTACATACAGAGTTCTGAAGGCAGGCTCAGAAAGGGCAAACTCAAAACACCCCAGGCACGCCTGTTCTGCAGCTCTGTGCCATGCCAGTCGGGGCCACTCACGTGGTGAAGCACATGGATCCTGTAGGAGCCCTCGGAGGGCTTGCCATCATGCACGATGTTGGCGATGAGATCGTAAGTGGTGTTCTTGTGGACTGCTTGGACTTCTTCAGACAAGTACTCTCTCAGGTCCACATTTCTGGAGATAAAGAGAAACAACAACAGAGCATCAGACGGTAGCTGTGAAGTTAGGGAAAGTCTCATACAAATGAACCACAGAGCTGTTGACTGCTACTTTAGGGTCCTAGTTCTGGAAGGGTCTGCAGTGCCACAAAAGTTCCAGTGAGCTGAATTCACATTTTCCAACAGTGACAACTTCAGTCAGAAACACACCCTTAGAAGCATGTCTAGAAGCCAAAGGTGCATGTAGGGTCTTTGCCAACCTGGATTTGAATAAGAATTACACCTGTCGCCTGACAGCTAGGAATTACATCCCCGGAGGGTGATGAGCTGGGGCAGCAGGGTTTGCCCACAGGCCTACCTAGCAGTGTGCCCTGCATCTCCAGGGTTCAGACAGCCCTTGCCCTTTGCCCTGAGGCGCCCTAAGAAAGAAGACTGACCACACAATCTATTCACTGTAACCACCTCAATCTGAAAACTAGGCAAACCATCAGCTTTCTTATTTTCAAGGATCTTGCTTTTCATTTTCTTTCAGTGAAGTAAGAGGCAAAAATCACACAGCCCACGTAGGGAGCAAAGGCATGAAAAGGGAGTTTGCTCAAGGGTTCTAGACTAAAAAACCAGTACTGAAGAGAGCTAGCTGCCTTGTGTGTCTTGGTATGTGTGGCTTACATGTGTGTGTACACACGCAGCAAATATGGCAGATGGCATGAACACCATAGAGTAAACACCCAGTGCCTTCCTCAACTACCTTCTTCCTTATTTTTGAGGCAGAGTCTTCACTGAACCTGGGCTTCAAAGACATTCTACGCTACATGGTGACTTAGATGAACTTAGACCACATACTGATACCCTGTCTTTTTTTTAAAAAGCATTGGGGGCTGGAAAGAGACAGCTCAGCAATTACTAGAGGACCCAAGTTCAATACCCAGCACCCACAAGGTGGCTCACAACCATCTGTAACTTCAATTCTAAGGGATCCAACATCTCATTTTGAAGGGTACCAGACACACATGTGAAGTGCTTACAAACACGCTGACAAAACACCCATACACATAAAATAATAAATCTTAAAAACAAGCCAAAACGAAAAAGTTCTGCCAGACACTGAGGCATATATCTTTAATTCTTCAGAAGACAGAGGCAGGAGGATCTCTGTGAGTTCAAAGCCAGCCTGGCTTACATACTGAAATCTAGAACAGCTTATAGCTGTTTGAGACCTTGTCTCAAAACAAAACAAACAAAAAGCTTTTTTTTATTTTAATTTAAAAATTGTTAGAGAAATTGATCAATTAGTAAAGCCTGGTGGCCTGAGTGTGACCCCTGGGACCCACACAATGGAAGGAGAAAAGTGAACCCCTTTAGTCATTGTTAGACCTCTGCATATATACTGAGCTCATCAACACCCATGTATGAGTGCACACACATACACAAAATAAATAAAATGTAATTTTTTAAAATGAAATAGACCCTGAGTCCTGATCTCATAGACCTCCTGTTTTCTAACTTCTCCAGAGCAAACTTCCCAAAAGGGCAAGCTACTGAGGTCAGAACTGCCGAATGCACAAATCCAATGGTAAGAGGGTAAACACCTCCAGGCCCAAAAGAACAGCACAGCAGAGTAAGAAGTTTCTGCAGTTACTGAGGAAGAGCCATCCACACAGTGGCCCTTCCTATCAGAACACACAGGTGACTCGCAGGAGCCTAGCTCTGACATAAAACCTTCACTGATCAGGGGGCTTCAAAGGCAGTGCTTCTGGAGTCCCCTTCGAGAGAGCAGGCAGGTAGCTTCTGTGTTCCCCACTTGTCACACAAGCTAGACGGTGATGAAAAATAGGAAAAGTCTGGGGAGAAAGGAGGGGCTGGAGAGATGGCTCACAAGTTAAGAGCACTGGCTGCTCTTGCAGAGGACCCAGATTCAGTTCTCTACACTCACATGGTTTGCAGCCATCTATAACTCCAGTTCCAGAGGGTCTGATGTCCTCTTCTGACCTCCATGGGCTCTGTATTTCTTAATTTTAAAAATTAAGAAATAGTCTTTTTAAAAAAAAAAAAAAGGAAGGAAATTTTCTTATAGTCCTCATTTAGAAATTCTCCTGTGTGGCATCTGCCATGCACTCATAACCCTAGACTCTGAGGGGGCTGAGATGGGGGCCAAGTTCAGCAAAGGCTAGGCCTGAGCTTCATAGCAAGAGCCTGTCTCCAAAATTTAGGGGAAATTTTAAATAATATTTAGGTAAACCTCGGTGATACAGTGTTTGCCAGCACCTAGGATGCCTGATTCTGTCTCTAGTAATTTAGAGAAGGGGATTCCCCAGAGCACCTCTGTCTTCACCATCTACTAGGGTGGAGGAGTGAGGGGTGGGGTTTGACTCCATTAGAATAAGCCAGGCTGTGGTGGCGCACACCTTCAGTGCCAGCACTTGGGAGGAAGAGGCAGGCGGATCTCTGTGAGTTCCAGGCTAGCCTGGGCTACAGAGAGAGCCCCAGGACAGGCTCCAAAGCTGCACGGAGGAACCCTATCTTGAAAAACCAAACAACAGCAACAACAACCCGGCCCTACACTGGAAGCAGCTTAGGACTCACCCTCTCTCGAGGTTCACGGTCCAGAGTGCACGTTACCCACTAAGCCACCTCCCAGCTAATACTCTCTTTAGACTCACAGGACTCAGAGCTGGAAATACTTTCAAAGGGTTAGAACACTGCCAATCCTGGTAGTTTGGAGGACTAGAAAAAGAAAGGAGAGGAAAAGCCCGGGACGCCTTCGTTGTTTTAAATTAGAAAGACTGAGAGTATGGGATTCAAAGACTACCAAATACAGACAAGAACATAAAACTTCCCTTCACTAGGAAAACTGTACGCATCTAGACAGTTGAGCATCCAGAGTCTCCCCCTGCCTTTTGTCTTATCAGACAGACACTACGTTTCCTCCAACCTCAACACCAGCATACCCACACACTTCTTATCAGTCTGCATGAGCTTTCTCCACTCTCTGAGAGGCCTTCTTCAGACCATGTAAAACACTGTCTCTTGTGCTGGGAGACGGCTTAGCAGCTAAAGTACTGGCTGCTCTCCCACAGGACCACAGATTGATTCCTGGAACCCAGGGCTCACAAGTGTCTGTAACTCCAGCTCCAGGGAATTTGACGCCCTCTTTCAGCCTCTGTGGGTACCAGGAATGCACAAGATACATACATACATGTAAGCAAAATATCCATAAACATTAAAATAATTTTAAAATGTTAATTAAAACCTTAAGAACATTGACTTTTCAGAGCTGAAAACCAATGGTCTCATTCACAGGTCTTCCTAAAGATACTGACTGAGGTCTTTCTGACTTAGAAGGCAGCCAACGAAAGTTATCTGATATTCTTCCAGTTCCTTCAAAACAGCCATGAAAATGCAATTGCAGAGTAAATTAAAAGGTCCCACATTAAAGTTGTAATTTATGACAGTGTACTGTCACATGCTTGTAATTACAAAACTCAGGAGGTGGAGGCAGAAAAATCAAAAGTCCAAGGTCATCTTGGCTCCAAGTGACTTCAAGCCAGTCTGGGTTACATGAAACTATATCTCAAATAAGTAGACAAACAAATAAATAAATGACTACATCCATGTAAGTATCCACCTTTGGGGACTGTGAAATATGTACATCCTTCTAGCAAACCCTTTAATTTCTGTGATGTAGGAAGCTGTTTCTTGCAATCCCCACTCAAAGGGAACAACACGGAACGATATCCAAACTCACAGCCAGGTGCGGCACAGCTGCAGACCCGGGAGGCTGAGGCAGGAGTTTCCCGAGTGCAGGATCATTTGTCAAGTTCAAGGACTGCCTGGGCTTCGTAAGACCCTGCCTCAAAAAGGAAGAGGTGGGCCAGCACAGCGAGCGGGGAGATACACACGTGATGGGGAAGTTGACAATTGTCGGATTCTTCTCAACGAAGAAGTTGTTCTTAGTGAATCTCTTGATGCAGAAGATGAGATACGGAGGCAGTTTGGTGAGCTGGAAACGCTTCAGGAAGTTCTCCTTGTAAGTCTTGTATTCCTAGAAGACAGTGGATGACATCAAGCCAGCACTAAGTAGGGATCTGAGCTTTGCTCTGCATCACACCTAGGGTTGAGAAGACACCTAGTCCCAGAAATCACAAAAGAGGCTAAGATGAACAATGTGGCAAACATTGAGTAAGATACACGGCTGTTTCAGCCAGCAGATGATCACATGGCGGGAACCATGGCTACACAAAGATACCCTGTCTCCAAAAAACAAAAGTCCAGTGTCATCATTTCTGATATTGTCCCAACTGAGACTGAATGAAGGGTAAGGACCCACATTATTTTATAAAGAGAGAGAGAGTAAAGTAGAAAAACTGAGAGTAACTGTTGGAGCTGGGAGTGGTGGCCCACACTTGTAAGCCAGCACGTGGGGGAGGAAGGAGAATCAAGAGCTCAAGGCTGGCTCTGACTACACAGCAAGTTCTAGGCTGGTGAGAACTTATCTCAAGAAGAAAACAAAACAATATTTGCTTGAGTTTCCGAGCATCTGAATTCCCCATCTTTTTATACATTACTCGGAGGCAGGCAGGAGCTCTGAAGTTCAACACCAGAGAGGTGAGGAGGTTTGAAAAAGACAATGCACTGAGAGTAAGTACACGATATCTATGTGGCAAGTCTGAAATATAAAAAGGAAAAGCAACTAAGGAGAAACTTGTCTGTAGAGCCTTCCACTCCCAAGGCCCTGTTGCCAACCCTGGAAGAAAGGGAAGGCACTGCTGATGATAAAGCTGAAATGCAAACCAAGGAGACAGGGCAGGGGTGGCAATTCGGCTACCTTCTCAGTGATGCCGTTGAACTTGGCCAGGATGTTGAAGAGCGGCACCTGCGGGATAATGAGCTGCTCCTTCTCATCCTTATAGAGTGGGGCAGTGGGGAGGTCCAGGGTCAGGTACATAAACGTGGACTCTACCATCGTCTCTTGGTACTCGTCATTATGGAGCAGCTGTTCTTTCTCTTCCGCTGGCTAGAAATGAATGAGAAGGCAAACGAGGAAAGAGTATGACGAGCATGATGCAAGCCCAAGAGGACACGACGCTCGTATACATCTCCCCTGACCCAGAGCCTAGGTAGCTGTATTCAGAACCACCTGACAGTATTCATTACAAACCTGATGGCACGTATGTACGTGCCTGTGGTCACGCAGCTTCTGGGAAGGGGACTGTGGTCAGAAGGAGCCTTCAGGGGGAGAAAGAGGGTAATGGAAAGGAAAAGAAACCTGCCAGGAAGGGGGCACTGGGAACAAGGAAAGGCAATACAGAAGAGGATGACTGAGCCTGGAGAGATGGCTCAGTGGTTAAGAGGGCCCGGATTCAATTCCCAGCACCCACATGGCAGCTCACACTGTCTGTAACTCCTGTTCCAGGAGATCTGACACCCTCACACCAATTCACATAAAATAAAGTTAAATAAATTATAACTAAAAAAAGGAAGAGGAAAATTAATTAGAACCAAATGTAATGACACATGTGATTGGAAATGCTGCAGTCAAACCCATTACTTTATAGGCCAACTTTTAAAAGAAAAAACTAATTGCTTTCCTCCTTGGAAGGAGTTTATTTATACACCATACAATTTAAAAAGCTCTCCAATTACACAAGAAGCTCAGCGGGGCCTTCAGAAAACACACCAGTACCGCTCAGCAGTCAAACCATTTCAACCAACAGGCTACCAACTACAAAGGCTGAAGCTCTCAGTCCAAGGCCACGATGGGCACAAAACTGGCCCTCAGCAGGTGCTTTGTGAACTTCTTTTGGGGGAACATTCTGTCTGTTCTCTAAGCTCCTGCTTCCCCGATCCCCCCAGGAAACATGTATCGGGCTAAAATTCTACCCTGGACACTCACCAGATCAGGATGAGGAAGCTTTTTGGTGAAGATTCTCATTGACCCCTGGAAAACGTCAGTCACAATAGCTGTGCAAACCAAAGGCAAAGTACAAAGTCTGTGAAGCCAGAAAGCATGTCAAGAACATATTCCCAACCTGTAAATTCCGGTATAAACCAGAGCACCCTAGTGTAAGACTCAAGCACAAAAGCTTTGCTTGGTAACATATGTCATCAGGGAACACACATAACTATTTTTCTAAATAATCACATTGTATCTCCTCCACAGGATACTCTTTGACCACTGGGCTGAATCATCAAAGGGAAATACCTGCACTAGAGAGAGAGAGAGAGAGAGAGAGAGAGAGAGAGAGAGAGAGAGAAAACTGGAGAGTTGACTCAGAAGCTTAAAACACTTGTTGCTCTTGCACAGAGAACTCAGGTTTGATTGCCAGCACCTGCCTGGTGGCTCCATGCGTCTTTTGACCTTTGACCTCTAAGGGAACCAGGCACCTGCAGGAAGTTAAGGCCTACCAGGCTGCAAGATGAGCCAACCTGAAAACCGCCTGGTGCTGTGAGAGGTACCTAGCCAATGAGAGGCGACCACATGATGTCAACGGAGCAGCCTGGGTACTCAGAGGGAATATAAGGTTCTCCCCATTTCTAAACAAACAAGTCTGTTGTTTCCTTTCACCTGACTCCTGGCCTTCTCACCGCCTCCCACAAGGAAGCTGTTAGGACCCAACGACAGGCACCCACAGCGGCTTGCAATCGTTCCAATGACATCTTTTTACCACTGAGGGAACCAGGCGCTGACATGGTACACATAGCAAAAAGCTGGTAAAACATTCATACTCGTAAAATAAATAAATCTTCTTCAAAAATTCAATTAAAACAGGGCATAGGACTGGGTGTGGCAGTTATCACCAAATAATCCTAGCACTTGGAAGGTGGAAGCAGGAGGATCAAGAGTTCAAATCCAACTTTAGCCACATGAGATCCTGCCTCAAAACAAACAAAGAAAAAACAAAAGAACAGGCACAGGGGGTGTCCTCATACCATCAGGTATGAAGACCCGAGTCTGACCCCAGCACTCACATATTAAAAGATGGGTAAGGCGGCCCTCACCTCGAACCCCAGCACTGGCCTCCACAGGTGCACACACACACACCCTCAAAAACAGCCTTTTCTCGTATCCACACACTGCCTTCAAAAGACAGTGACCGACACTGGACACAGAGAAATGACAAAGACAGTAAACAGGAATAAAAGCCAAACAAAAACACAAGGCACACGGGTCCTAGAGTCCCAGGGGGACGCAAGTTCGAGGCCTGAGAAAATGGCCTTGGCTGAGCTGACCTCACAGACAGGGCAGAGCTACCCAGAGCAAAATCTAAAGTGCATCCCAGGTAGGAAGACACGGGAGCTGGGCGTGCTGGGACACACCTATTCTCAGGCAATACAAGCAGGAAGACTGGGGGTTTAAGGCTAGCCTAGGCTACAAGGCAAGACCTTGTCTCAAAATAAACAGCACACATACAATCACACAATCACTCAAGAAACCAGCAGGGCATGGTGCTGTATGCCTTTAATGCCAGCACTTGGGAGGCACAAGTTGACAGATCCCTTTGAGTTTGAGGCCAGCCTGGTTTACAAAGCAAGTTTCAGAACAACCAATAATGTGATACAGAAAAACCTTGTCTCAAAAAACAAAAACAAAAAAGAAGAAACTAAACTCCATTATGTCTCCAGAATGACTCACCGGACTCTGCAGTCTATAAACTACAAGCTATAACATCTAACGACCACTAAACCGATAGAACAACAATAACTGGTCGGAGGGACTTGCAGTGTAGTTTTGTGCCTACCAGTCAAGGTCTGCTCTAACATTCAGCTCAGTCCTTCCCTAGCTCTAGAACACAATGGCCCTACTCTCCATTTCAAACTGAGGCAAAATTTCCAGAGCATAATTATAACCATTTCTGAATTGTAAAAAAAAAAAAAAAAGCTGTGGAGCTTTTCTTTAATTCCATTGCTCGGGAGGCAGAGGCAGGTGATCTGTGTGAGTTTGAGGCCAGCCTGGTCTACACAGCCAGTTCCAGGAGAGCCAGGACGACATAGAAATCCTGTCTCAAAAACAAAAACAACAAATGCAAGCTTTGGTTTAGTCTGGAGAGATGCCCAGCAGTTAAGAACACACTGCTCTTGCAGAGGACCCGGGATTCAGTTCCTAGAACCCACATCAGATGGCTCACAAGCACCTGTAACTCCAGCTCCTGAGCGTTCGACCTCCAAGTGCTCTTGCACACATGTGGTGCACATGAACTCATGCAGGCATACTAATAAACACTCTAATCTGAGAAAAACGACACACGCCTGTAATCCCAACATTCGGAGGCGAGGAAGCTTTAATTGATACCCAAGGCCATATGTATTAAGGAGCAGAGCGCTGTTTCAATTAGCTGAGGCTAATTGGCAGATCCATCTCTAAGCATTTATCCTTCCCTTGTGCTCAAAACACTCAAAATCCTCCCTAGCAGCTACACTGAAGCATACAGTTAGTGGCTTCAACCACTTTTACCTACTGTGTCAAAGGACACTGAAAGTCCCTCCTCCAGCTAACTCCGCTGTCTGAGTGAGCCCTTCAAGCCCAGGCATCTGGTGACCAGGACTCTTGGCTGTTGGAAGATCACTTCTGGAGTGACAACACACAGCCATGTTTTCTGTCTGTCCTACTTCATTTAACCCATTATCTTCTAGGCATTTCTGCTTAAAATGCCACCGGGACCAGGCATGGCAGAATACATTTGTAATCTCAGTATATGGGAGGCTGAGTCAGAAGGATCACAAATTCCAATCCAATCTGGGCCAGGCACCAAGACTATATTTTAAGATTAAAAAAAGAAAACAATAAAACAACAACAAAACTAGGGAAACAAATAAAGTAAGAATAATAAAAAAAATAGAGCAAGATCTATTCAGGCCTAGTATAGCCTAAGGGCACATACCTATAATCTCACAACATGTGGGGGCTGGAAGCAGATGGGTCAGGAGTTCAAGTCATCCCAATATGGAGGAATGAGACAGGAAGGACCTGAGCTCTAGGCTAGCTTGGGCTTTAGCAAGACTTGGTCTCAAAATGGAGGAAGCAGTATAACTGTAATTTTTTTTCTAGGAGAAAAAAAAAACATAAAGAAAATAGGGCTCTCTTTTGAGGAGCAGCATGACTTACTCTTCTTCTTCTTCTTGGTGCCACCCAGAGCTGAGTGCAGAGCATTCAGAAACCAAGACAGGAAGTCAACTCCATCCCCTAGCAACAAAGGAAGAGAGGAACATGCTGAAGCTCAGAGGCAGGAAAGGAGCCCAACCACACACTGGCTGGCTCTCCTCATCCTCTCCAGCCACACACCCCATCCCCTCTACCTGACCACAAGCAACGCACTCCTCAAGGTCAAGCTTTCTCTTTAGTCTCTCAAGCTACTTTGATCCACTGCTGGATCCTGTCATTTCTGTTCCAGAATGTATCTCATCACCCAGTGACAACAATGAATGATGACACTGCAACATCAACATCTTCAGAGTGTCTCTGACTTCCTCCCTTCCCTATCTTACAAAGACTCTTGTCCTTCAGGAAGGCAACTTCTAGTGCTATTATAAAGAAAGCATCTACACACACTGGAGAGCAAAGAATTCTGGGAATAAGCAACATTCCTGGCCCATGGTAAGAGTGCCCAAGAAAAGATTAGGTGAGTCTGGGATAATGGCTACCGTCTTCCCAGAGGTCTGTCTCCATTTCCTTCCCCCTCTGCTCATCTAATTAAAAGCTGTAAGGCTGTGTAGTCTTCTTTAACTTCATCCCCCTAATTCCAAAGGTCTGACAGCTCTACAAAATTATTTTCCTCCACTCCCACACACACTCATTTAATTAAAAATGAGCAAAGCAAGAACTTCTCTATACACCCCACATACATCTAGGCAAGTGATAATGCCCAGGTCACAGACACTGGGGAAATTGTTCTTAACTGATAATACAAACTATGGCTATGACAGAAGGTAAGTGTAAGTTTATTCTTATGGTTAAGATTTTTCTGCAACTCTAATCAATCATTCTTTAACTTTGCAAAGCTGTTAAAAGCTAAAGGGAAGGCTAATAAATACACCCATCCATGGCACACAAAATAAATTTCCCTAAAAAAATATCCTTTCTTGTAGCCTTGATATAAAAACATAAGAAAGCTCACTGCTTGGGATGGGGACCTGAGTTCAGTTCCCAGCACCTGTAGTGGACACCTCACAATACCTGTAACTCCAGCCTCAGCTTTTAGAGGATCCAACAGCCTCTTCTAGAATCCAGGGATACCTGTACATTCATACACATATCCAAACACACACACTCTCCATGGGCACGTGAACACACATACATGCATGCATGCATACATACATACTTACACACACCCTAATAATAAGCCTTAAAAATCCCAACAAAATTACTTTATGAATCCAGATGTTGGAAATTTGAAGGTTCATCTAGCACAGGAGGTAGCTGTCTCCCTGTTCAGAAGTGTAAGATGTTACTGACCTATTTACAAACTATGAATCACCATGCTCAAATGTCTATGTAATTTGTTCATTTGGGAATAAATCATGGGGTTCTGGTCAACAAACAGTCTATTCTCAAGTGTACCTTACTCTGTTACCCTTACCCAAGAGTCTCAGCTCCTTATCTACTCACCTAGTGCTCCTTTCCTAAGTACCCGAGAATCTGAAAGCTACTACTAAGCAAGCGTGGTGGCACATGCCTTTATTTTCAGCATGAAAGATGCACAGGCAGGTGGATCTCTATAAGTTTCAGGCCTGTTTGGTCTACATAGCAAGTTCCAGGACAGCTAGGGCTGCTTAGGAGGAACCTGTGTTTAAAAGAAAAAAGTGTGTTGGGGGTGGAGATGACAGGAGAGAGATGGCTTAGCAGTTTAGATCACTTACTGCTCTTTCAGAGGGACCCAGGTTTGATTCCCAACACCCACATGACAGTTAACAACTGTCAATAGCTCCAGTTCAAGAGGATCTGCTCCTCTTCTGCCTCTTTAGGTACAGGCATGCATATGGTTTACAGACATATACATATAGGCAAAACACTTACACACATAAAATAATAATAAAAAAAAAATTTAAAGCAAGCCAGTAAACCTCCCCTCTATGTAAGTCATTTCTCAATCAGAACAATCTCAATCAGAATAATGGAGTTTTTATTTGTTTTTGGATTTTTGAGAAAAGACCTCATTTGGCTAAGGATGATCTTGAACTATCTCTACCTCTTAGGTGCTGGGATTATATGCAGGCATCACCATGCCCAGCTCAGAATAGAGTGAGTGTGTGTGTATGTATGTGTGTGTGAGTGTGTGTGTGGAGTGTATGTTTACAAAGATACAGAAAAATGGAATATTCTCTTTCCTAGCTACTACCCTGGCTCTCTGCTGGCCCTGGAATCTAAGAGCACTTACTCTCTGTGCCAGCTACTTTTGTGTATCCCAAACTGTACACCAGAGCCCCCACGCCTGCCTAACCCTGCCTCTTACCAACCCGCCTGCCTCCTCCTCTCCTAGCACTGAGTCTTTGCTCCATGCTCCCATGAAGTGTGAACAGCACAGGTGGCAACTACTTAACTGTTGCTGGAAGTTTCTCTTTCCAGCCTGCTCCCACAATCATTTCAGACCCAAATGAACACACAGAGACTCATATTAATAAAACTGTTGGTCAATGGCTAGGGATCTTATGGCTAGCTCTGTCTTAATTATTAACCCATTTCTATTAATCTAAGTGTTTCCACATGGCCTCATCTTCCCGGAGAAGGGCCCTGACCTATTACTCCTTCTGGAGCTACACAGCATCTTTCTCGGTACCTCTCTGCCTACCTTTCCCAGAATTCTTCTTGTCTCCTAGTCCCACCTATCTTCCTGCCTCTACTGGCTACTGGCCAAACATAGATACAGACGGACACCCCTCGCCACTTAACAACAGCAGGGGCTTGCTTGCCCAGGCCCTCCCATAAGCAGATTTTGTTTTCATTCAGATGCAGTCCCTTTGGTGCCTCTACACAGAACGCACTGATCAGAAGAAATGAAGACCCTAGCCCACTCTCCATGGACAGTCCCTTCACTTCCTACCAGTGTTCACCTCCAAGTGGAGATGCATGTGTCCCTCAGCCTTATATGTTGTCCTCAAGTCAGAGAGACGGGGTCACTTGTTTCTCACCTTGTTTGGTGATCTGGAAAGTCTTCTTGCTGCAAAGGACAACAGCCTGAAGCATCTCATGAGGAGAAACATGTGCCTTGAAGTTTCGGGGGTTCCAGAGCTTTCTCATCAGCTCTCCAAAACGCTGGACCAACAAGAACATGATGTCCCCTGGAGGGCGCTTGATGTTCTTATAATTATCTTCCTCCAGGAAGTAGTTCCGAAGAGGAGGAACGTTTGACAGAGCCTGGAAATCAAGCACTGCAGTTGGCACAAAGCCCCTTGGGACCAGGCTGTTCCAGCTAACATTCAGATAAAGCCTGTGACAGGCCAAGGATAGCCTTAAAACGTCCAAAAGAAACGGACACTCAGAAAATGTTGCCAGAGCTCAGTGTAATGTCCTTCACTGAGCCACACAAAATGAAAGCTGACAAATACTCAGTGAATGCGCACACTATGAAGAATTTTAAAAGCCAAGCACAAAGCCGGGCATTGGTGGCGCACACCTTTAATCCCGGCTCTCCCTCTCAGGAGGCAGAGGCAGGTAGATCTCTGTGAGTTCGAGGTCAGCCTGGTCTAGAGAGCAAGTGCCAAGACATGTTCCAAAGCAACACAGAGAAACCCTGTCTCAGGGGGAAAAAAGAGAGAGAGAGAGAGAAAGGATGAAAGGAGGGAGAAAGGGAGAGGGAGGAAAAAAATAAGCCTAGCAGGTGAAAAATCCCTCACCATGTAGGAGGCTCCCCTTGGCCAGAGAGTAATGTTCTGCTTGCTGTAGAACAAATGCTCAAGAACAGCCTTCAGACAGACCTGGGATCTGGAGCCTTCCGACTACACTCAAGCAGGCAGTCACCCGCTGGCGACCCTCACAGGGCCCCAGTTGTTCCCCCTCCCCAGTGTTCTTGCTGACCCTACCTGTAGCACTGCATTTGCGTAGTCATTGGCTTTTATGTTGTTCAGCCCCACGATCCCTGGCAGGTATGTGGTACCATCATATGCCCGGGACAATTTGGCTTGCTTGTCCAAGTTTGTAATTTGCTGCTTTGTGAAAGTAGGCTTCAACACGTACTGCCAAGCAAAAGAAAACTCTTAAGTTGTTGTAAACAGGGTTCACAAGGTATGTCCAGAACAAAAATTCCTACTAAAAATAAAAAAATTTCTGGCCATGAATGCCCCACCACACACCCTAAAGACCCAGCCATGAGGGATAAAGACCAAAGTAATGGAGTAAGTCCTCCACAGAGCTAGCTCATCTGCAAGGGTTTTTGTGTCTAATCCTGAATCACTCAATTTCAGGTCTGTCTTCAGCCCTACAGCCTGGTCAACTCCATAACCAATGGCTGCCAAAGCCTAGGATCCTCACAACTGTGAAGATGGCAGGAGCCCGAGTCTCCAGTGGAAGGTCACATATACCCAGCCCAAGAATGGAACACTCCTTCCCTGGAAGCACCAGGAATCTGAGCCTCCCCAGGGCCGTGAAGACAGGAATGGAATCTTCCTGGTAACGGAATTATCACCATGAACTTACTTCGAAAGTTCCACTTTTTTGCTTTCTCTCCACATACTACCCTGACCCTTGGGACAGCTCACAAAATGAGTTCCACCCCAGCAACCTGGGACACATACAGTGATATCCTCCAGCGAGGAATCGATGATCTCATAGTTGTCAGGAAGGCAGTAAAACTTGAGAGTGTGGAGGTTGAGGAAGACATGATGGCTGAACTGGACGCTGTGGATGTAAGCATGAGACTTCAAGCCCCGACCTATGGAGAGGAGGAAGGGCTGTCAGAGAAAGGCCTAGAAAGGCACAGATCAGGTTTGCTCCTGTTTCATTATTTTGTGTAAAACATGTTAAAACAAAAACAAAGAAAGTCCATGAAATTAATCCCCACACAAACTTCTCTCACAAAGAGAACCAGAAAGAACATTAAGATATAAGTTAGGGAAGTTAGTCTCAACATAAAGCGTAAACATAAACCGATTGCATATGTATCAGAAGGTAAAGGCATTTGCCTCCTTTCAACCCTTGGAGCCCACATGGTGGGAAGAGAGCTAATATCCACAAGCTGTCTGCTGACTTCTACACAAGCACACAAATGCACCCACAAACATCCACACGCAAATTTAAAAATAATAACCTTAAATGTAATACATTTCTAGGAACTGACTTTGGGGACAGGCATGGTGACAACACCTACAGTTCCAGCACTTAGATGACAGGCAGGGGAACTGAGAGAAGCCCAAGCCAGTCAGGCCAATATGGTGAGCTCTAGGTCAGTCAGGGCTGCGTACTTAGGTACTGTCATAAAATATCAAAGGAGGAGAAAAACTGACCTTCACATAAATATTTGACTACCTTCTGTTCTCATTTTTAGTCACTACCATACAGGCTAAGAGTAATCATTATGGTCTTATGGGATTTTCTGATTGTTTTATGTGTCAAACTTGACTTCATATAAACTCCCTACAAAAGTAAAAACTGTGACTTGTCTTTTTTCTTATCCAATATATGTATGTATGTACACATTATTCCTCTCATCTAAATAAATCAAAATAGTACATTTTCAGAAAAGAATAGTATTCTCAGGAGAAACTGATGGAGCACACCTACAAGTCCCAGCATGAGAAATCATGGGGGAGGAGGCTCAAGTTCAAGACAAGCCTGGCATACATACTCAGACCCCATCTCAAAACAACAAAGATATAAATACAGAAAACATCAGACTTAGAAACCCAGGGGCTGGCTATGCAGCTCAGTGGTAGAGTACTTGCACAGTATGTTTGAGAACCTAGGTTCAATGCCCAGTGCCAAGAGGGAGGGAGGGAGGGAGGGAGGGAGGGAGGGAGGGAGGGAAACAATCATTGATCTAGCCTTTTTTCAGCTCTTTCTTTCAGATGTACTCAACTCTGACAAAGGAGAAAACCACTAATTTCCTGGCGCTAAAGATAGTAATTATTAAACATGGTTCCCAAGAATAACTTAACTTTCAAAAAACAAAACAAGAAGACAGCTTCACAAACTGAACACGCTTCACACGGGAGCCATTTGTTTACCTTGGAAGTACTTGCCACACACCAGGCAGGCGTAGGCATTGATATGCGAGAGGGAGATGGAACAGAGTTTCTCAAAGTCGAAGTCCAGCACACTCCTGAGAGACGGAACACAGCAGACATGAGCAGGGCCAGGGATGACTCTACATGCCACGCCATGCATATCCTTAAGAGAACAACATAATACCACATACGTAGCACACCCCCAAGGCAGGCTCAAAGTGTCTGCATCAAACACAAATGCCCAGGATACACTTTTTCATTAGATTCAACAACTGTGGATCAATATTTGGAAAAAGTAAAAGTTACATCTGCACTAATGATAAACGGGCTTTCTTCCCCTTTGGGCATTATTCCCTAAATGACAACATTTTATGTAGCACTGACACTGTATTTGGGATTTGCAATCTCAGATAATTTAAAGCAACAGGATACTCATAGAATATGTGTAAATACCAACCCAGCAATGAACAGCCTGATTTTGATATGTATCAGGGAATCTTGGCTCCACTGCCCCCATGGATATAAGGGACAATCTTTTCAGAGTGGCTCACTCCTGTAATTCTGGCACTTCAGAGACTGAGTCAAGAGGACAGCTCCAGCTACATAAAGAGTTCCAGATCAGCCTGAACTATACATTAAGATGTCAAAAATAAAAAAGGACCTTCTTTTATCATCACATTCTTGTCAGGGAAAGCAACAAGTAGGACTAAAACAGGAGCCCAACAGCCCTGAGAAAATGAGAGGAATAACGTGTGAACACATCCTTTTAGAAACAAACATTTCTGTCAGGTATGGTGGCACATACCTTTAATTCCAGCACTCATGAGGCAGGTGGATATCTATGAGTTTGAGGCCAGTCTAGTCTGCACATTACACTCCAGGCCAGTTGGGGCTACACAGTGAGACCCTAGCTCAAAAGATAAATAAAAATTTCATTTTTGTTAAAAGAAAATAAATAAATAAATAAATAAATAAATAAAGGCCTGGTAGTGGTGGTACATGTCTTTAATCCCAGCACTTGGGAGGCAGAGGCAGGCAGATCTCTGTGAGTTTGAGTCCAGGACAGCCAGAGCTATAACCCAGAGAAATACTGAATCAAAAAAACCAAAGCAAATAAATTCATAAATAAAGGAAAGTGATTGGGGGCTTTTGTTCAATGGCAGAGCACTTGCCCAGCAAGCATAAGACCCTAGCACACACACCCACAAGAAAGAGAAAACCCATGAGACCTAGCCATTGAAGCACAAGGCAACGGTATGTGACTGCTGAACAGAAAGGGACAAAAAAGTCTTTTATGTCCACTGAATTCACAGCTGTGAAAAAGATTTAATAGTAAATATTAATAGTTGCACTGTTGGGCCAGGAAATGGTGGCACATGCCTTTAACCCCAGCACTAGGGATGCAGAGGCAGGCAGATCTCTGTGAGTTCAAGACCAGCCTGGTCTACAAGAGCTAGCTAGTTCCAGGACAGCCTCCAAACCCACAGAGAAACCCTGTCTCAAAAAAATAAAAATAAAAACATTGTTGCACTGTTGAAGGACCATTAGGCACAAATGGTTATTGATAACTACGCTTTAAATTTAAATTGGGCAGAATAGCTCAGTGGTACAGCATGTCCAGCATGAATGTCCTGGATTTGCTTTCTGGTACTACAAAGAAACTAAGAAACCAATGTTGCAACTGCTAAAAGCATATTTAAAATCCTCAAGCCTGTGCTTCCTACAATGGACAGCCCTTATGAAGAGCAATTACTGGCAAATTGGTGGGCACATCTATAACCCCAGCACTTAGGAACTGAGGTACGAGGATGGAGAATTCAGTGTCAGCCTGGCCTGTATATCAGAACCTTGTCTCAAAAAATAAACAAAAAAACCCCAAACATTTTAATGCAATTCTCTGTTGTAGAGAGTTATATTGGACAGCACTATCCTAGAAGATAGGCTGTGGACAACTGGAAATCAAAAAATACAAGGGGACTATCTCTGCTATACTAAAAAACATTGGGGGGGGCAGGGAACTAGAGAGATGGCTCACTAGTTAACAGCAACTGCTGCTGTTGCAGACAACTGAAATCCAGTTCCTAGCACCCACATGAGGCAGCTCACAACCACCCTTCCGTTCACTCCAAGGCCACTGTCACCCTCTTCTGGCCTCCACAGGCGCCTGCACATACATGATGCACATTAACTTGTGAAGGAACACACATACACACAAGTGTCTTGGCAACTCTTCTTTGAGAAGCCCACACGCCTGCTCTTAGCTGTGTCTTACTTATGAGAGCCTCTCTCCCTTAACCCTGTGCTTACGCACATATTAAAATATCTTCAAATCCCAACTCTGCTTCATTAACAAAGAAAAAAACTGTATTTTATTTAGTGGATTCTGAAAATCTAGAATAGCACCCAAAAAGTGGTGTGGATTCAACAAATACTTCAGTTTGCGACTGTACCTTCAGGTACACCATGTACCCCTTAGTTACAATACAAATTCAGAATTAGCTAAAAGCTCTTGAGTGTCTGTATGCTCACTCACCAGGCACTGGTGGCGCATGCCTTTGAGCCCAGCACTCCAGAAGCAGAGGCAGAGGCAGAGGCAGATGGATCTGAGTTCTAGGGCAGCATAGTCACAGACTGAGTTCTAGGACAGCCAGGGATACACAACAAACAAACAACTTACTCTGCCACTTTAAAGGGACAACATGGAAGAACATGGCAAGAAGCACCATTTTCGGGGCAGAAAGGCTTAAAAGGAAGAAAGTTTGAATGGACTGTTCCACGTTGAGTTCATAGAATTTCTACAAAACTTTTACTATATTCTGCATCTCAAAATCTACTGATTTCGTTTGTATGGTACTGGGGATTAAACCTTGGGCCTCTGACATGTCAGGCCAAGTACTTCCCTGCTGAGATGTATACCCAAGACTGACCTGTTAATGGTGTCCAGGTATGGGCAGTGACGACTCCTCCGGTCCTCAGAGTCCACTCGGCCATTCTTTGCTAAGAAGAAATCCACCACAGACTTTAAAATGGAAACTCGTGCTGGGATGTAACTCAGTGGTAGAGCACTTAATTAGCCAGGGCAAGATTTGTGCTTACATAGCATCATAAACAGAGGACAGCAGACTACTCAAATCACAGGTACAGTTTGTTTTATTTGTTGCTATTTCCCATGGAAATGGGAAAACTTGATCGACTAAGATTAAGATGAGCTTTTAATTTTCTTGTAATGACAACATTCCAAAAAAAGCTACACACTGAGAATGGATCTATTACACATATAAACAAGAGATTAATTCACATATTACATGAAGAAATCCAGGCAAGTTGCACAGCTTAGTAAAGGTACTTGCCACCAAATCTAATTACCTGAATTCAATCCCTTGAACCTTCAAGGTAGCAAGAGAGAATAACTCCCACAAATTGCCCTCTGACCTCCACATGTACACCATGGTACATGCATACACATATATAAATAAGTAAATTACTAAACCTTTTTTTCACCATGTATGGTGGTGCACACACCATTAATCCTAGCCCTTGGGAGGGAAAGACAGGAGAAATCTGAGTTCAAGGTCTATGGAGAAAGTTCCAGGCCAGCCAACACTACTTATTAAGACCCTGTAAATAGCCAGGGGGTAGTTTCTGTTGCCTTTAATCCCAGCTCTCAGGAGGCAGAGGTGAGCCCCTGGGCCAGCCTGGTCTAAAGAGCTAGCTAGTTCCAGGTCAGCCAGTCTGCACAACCCTGTCTCAAAACAGACAAAACAAAACCCAATATATCCCAAGTATTAAGATAAGCTGAGCATCTTAAATCTACCATTTGTCCAAGAACTATGAAGGTTCTGAGAGTTAATCCTACTGGCAAGCTAATTTGTTAGCTTGCTACAGCTTCCTGGACATTGATGGAAAGCATATAGTCAATGACTAAAACAGTCTATTAAAGCAATAACAGTAGTCAATAATACGACATCTTCGCCAGTTCCTGGAGACAAGTCACACAAGAGAATAGAAAGAGAGCAGTGCTCACAGTGGATGGCCTTATTTAAGAAGAACCCTGTCCTTACAGAAGGAGATACTATCTGCTTGTGAGCTTATGTCCCTTTTGCTCTATAGAAAAATACAATCTGCCTCCCAAGGCTGGTCACTGTATCAACATCCTTGACAAGACTATGCAAAAGCCCTGCAACAGTCTCCTGCAAAAACCAGGAGAAGCAGAACTGTCTCCAAACTACTGAACTAACACGGTCAGTATTTAATCGGGTGCACAGAGAGAGATCTCGGCTGAACCGGCTTATTCCAGATGCTACAACTCCCTTGCATCTTAAGAATTTTGCAAAAACTGGAGAAGGGAATATCTGTAAAACTCTCAGCAGTGCACCTGACCCACGTGGTCTATTCCATAAAGGGATCCATGATAACAACGTTTAAATTAGACAGTTCAGTCTGGATTCAACCTTGAGCAGGGAAGCATACAAAGTAAGAAAAAGTAAAAATAAATAAATAAATAAATAAATAAATAAATAAATAAATAAATAAAGCAAGCGAGCGAAAAACGGCAGGAGGAGAAGGCAAGAGGACTGGCTCTACGGTCATCTCTGGCTACAACAGCAGCTTCCAGAAACGGCAGGAGGAGAAGGCAAGAGGACTGGCTCTACGGTCATCTCTGGCTACAACAGCAGCTTCCAGAGACCCTGCCTCAAAAAGAGAAAAGGGGGAAGAGAGGAAAGCAGGCGAGGGTGAGGGCGCCCCCGGATCGGCCCGGCCCGGCCCGGCCCCGCGCACCTCGCACCTCCCGCTCGGGCTCCGAGTCCTCGTCGGCCTCGCGCTCCCGCTTCACCCTCACGGCCGGCGGCGCGGGCTCCGGGACCTCTCGCGCTGTCGGCTCGGCTTCCCGCTTCACGCGGACCGGGCTGCCCCGGGAGCCCGCCGCCTCCGGCTCCCGCTCCCGGTCTCGCTCCTTCTTGATGCGACCCGAGCTACCCCGCGACTCGGACTCGCGCTTGCCGCGGGTGGAACCGTGAGACTGCCGCTTGGACCGGCTGGACATCGCCGCCGCCGGCTAGGAGCTTCCGCGCTGGCGCCGCGCACTGGAGGCACGCGACCAATCAGGAGCCGAGCCCGCCGCAGACGCGCCGCAGCTACGAGTCGCCGAGAGGGACAATACTGCCGACTGTACTCTAAAAGGCGCTACCCGCCCAGTTGAGACAACTGTGAGCCTAAGCTTCTTTATCCATCGCCTCTTCACAGCTTAAAGAAATGGGAACCTTTCACAGGCTACGGTGATTGTAGAAGAAAGGTAGCTGGCATTCGACCCTAATATCTTCAAGACAGTTTGTGTCTCGAAACTTCAATCCAGAGATGTCTTCTGATCCAGAACTGATACCCTACACAGAAAACATAATCAGTATTCCCAAATTATCTCCTTCATTCACGCTTGTGCCTGGGAACTTCAATTAGTACCATATTTACAGGGCTCTTGAAATAAGAAAATTGCAAATACTCTTCCAAGGCTCACTTACTGTTTAGCTAATAAAACTTCAAATTCAGTCTTAACCACCGAGTCATGCCTTAGTCCCTGCCTATTGGAACAGTTCCATTGAGGTAAAATTGACATATACAGTACCACATGTTTGACGAGTGTCATTTGCTAAATTCTGATGTGTGAACACTTGTGAATCCATTGACATAATCAAGAGAAGAAACTCCAGAAATGTCCTTGTACTCCTGTGGAATCCCACCCAAACCACTGGATGACTCCATTTCCTAGAATTTCATACTCAAGAGTTACACAGTGTTAACTCTTTCTGACCTAGCCTCTTTTACACCTGGCATGTAGGCAATCTATCCCTTTACATTTTCACATTTTAAAATAAGGACTACATACATACATATATGCACACGCACGCACACACACACCCCCACACACGCACACACACTCAGACTGAGGCAGAAAAAGAATCCCAAAGTTTAAGGCCAGTCTGAGCTACACGGTTAGGTTGAGACTATCCTGAGCTACAAAGCAGGAGGAAAAGAAAGAAGGAAGAGACAGCTATAACATTATTAGACCCTGAAAAGCCTTGGCTCCTCCCTTGGCTCCCATGGGCACAGTTAAGCAAGTGATCTAAGCCGGGACAATGCAGGCCCAGTGTGGCTGAATAGGGGCTGGGAAAACATAACTACCTGAGCACTTGCCTGTCTCACTACCTATGAGAGATAGATGTTCTTAGTATGTGCACTTGAAAACAAGCAAGCAACTGGGGAGACGGCTCAGTTGGAGAGAATGCTTACTGTACAAGCATGACGACCTGAGTTCAAATCCCCACACTCACGTAAAAAGCCTAAAGCAAACTGGGCAGTGGCAGCCCGAGGACCTGAGTTCAAATCCCCACACTCACATAAAAAGCCTAAAGCAAACTGGGCAGTGGCAGCCCACACCTTTAATCCCAGCACTTGGGAAGTAGAGGCAAATGGATCTTTGTGAGTTCAAGGCCAGCCTGGTCTACAGAGTGAGTTCCAGGGCAACCAGAGCTAGACAGAGAAGCTCTGCCCGAGGGGTGGGGGGGAGCTTACAGTAGGCATGGCCTGCACATGTCTATATCCTGGCCCTTTGGAGGTGGAGACAGGAGGCTGCCAGCTTAACCACAGGCTCAGCGAGAGACCCTATCTCAAAAGGACAAGTAGAGGGTACAGACCAAAGCACCTGGTGTCCTCCTCTGGGCACGTGCGCGCACGCACGCGCAACACACACACACACACACACACACACACACACACGCACGCACGCACGCACGCACGCACTGCACACCACAAACACACACAAATATAAGGAAACTTAGGCACAATTGGATCAGAGTCAACCAAGTGGCATATATAACATTTTCTTTTTTCTTCTGCCAAAAAGAATGAAATTATGCCATTGCAGGGAAAAGGTGAACCTAGAGATCATGTTAAGTGAATTTAGTAAGATTTGTAAAGATGAATCACAAATATTTCACGTTTTTCCCATACGCAGAACCTAGATTTAATGCTCTGTGTGTATGTGTGTGTGTTATGAAAGAGCTGGAAGAGGCAAGTTAGAGATCTAGAGGAAAAGAAGGAGCAAAGACAATGGAATGACAAAGTATCATTTTCTCATGAACAGAACCTGCCCTGTGTGAGAATAAACAGATACACATATACATATGTATATATTTGATTCCATAATGAAGCTCATCGTACTGTACTCTAAAGAACTTTAAAAGGCTAGAAAAGAAAGCCAGCATCTCTAGAAGTAGTTCCAGTGTCCGTAGATGACTCGCATATTTTATAATTCCCTGGCACATCAGCTTCTTTCGTATTGGTGACGTTACAAAGAAAGCAAAACTCCCGCCCTAACGGCGCTCCACTAGACAGCATCCCCAAATTCCGAAAACATAATGCTCCGCCTCACTGGCTGCTACGCAACCGGAAGAAGGGCGTCGAGCCGGAAGTCCCGGTCCGCAGCCGGAAGTCGAGCTCCGCGGCTGGCGGCTTCAGTTCTGCGGCCGTTGTGGCGGTTGCTGCAGCTCTACGCCCAGTATCTGGATGGAGGCGGCACGGGATCCAGGCCCGGGGCTGTGCTGCAAGCCCGGCGGGCGTCTGGACATGAGCCACGGCTTCGTACATCACATCCGCCGGAACCAGATCGCTCGGTACCGCCCCGCCCCAGGCCCGGCCCGGCCCGATTCGGCCGGGTGACAAGCGCCTGACTCCCGCTCGGCTCCCCCGCAGGGACGACTACGACAAGAAGGTGAAGCAGGCGGCCAAGGAGAAGGCGAGGAGGCGCCACACACCCGCACCCACGCGGCCCCGCAAACCAGACCTGCAAGTGTACCTGCCTCGCCACCGAGGTGAGCAGCGGCCCCGCCCCCGGGAAAGCTCCGCCCCCGGGAAAGCTCCGCCCCCGGGAAAGCTCCGCCCCGGCAAGCCCCCTCTGCTCAGTGTCTCTGCCCTTACAGAAGCCACTGCCTCAGCGCCCCCAGATCTCCGCTTTAGGGCTCGTGACCCCAGTTAAGCAACACTGTTAGTGAAGGTACATGGGACCCGGGCCAGGAATCACTGACCACCGGCGTGGTCTGCCGTGCTGCAGACCGGCCACCTGGAAGAGAGAAAAATCTAGCTGAAATTTAAGTGAACCCAGTAAATGGCCTTTTCCCGGTTTTCCTGTGCCCATGAACTCACTTTGGCCAACACGTGACACTAAGTTTGTGTGCTGTTATCTACAGATGGTTTAGATCTTGAGTACATTAACCCACTGACTCCATAGGACACCATAAGCTGAAAACTGTTATCTCTGTTTCACCGTCCAAAGAGGTGGAATGATGAGTTGTCCAACATCTCAGAACTAGTAAACGGCAGAGCCTGGATATGAACCCGGGTAGCCCATCCTTTCAGCGGCTTGCAGTGATGTTTGCTGGAGGCATGTGCACCTTGTACCTTCTCTGTAACAGAACCCTATTAGAGTAGCATAGGAAGGAGAGTTAAAATCCTGCCTGACGGTCCCCAAACACACACCCTGTGTTCACATGCGTAGACACTCAGAATCGTCGGGAGCTCGGAGGCTTTCCTGGTGCTCTTTTTCTGATCGTGTCTGTGGACAGAGGTCTTAGCAGCACCCCCCCCCCTTCCCTCTCATTCTGGTTTGCCCTTACAGATGGCTCTGCCCACCTGGCCAGCCCAGACTGTGAGGAGTCCGGTGAAAGCAGCAGTAGTGGGAACTCGGAGCCGGAGCCCCCTGGCCGCCAGCTCTTCTGTTTAGAATATGAGGCGGACAGTGGAGAGGTCACATCAGTTATTGTGTATCAGGTACGCCTTCTGGAAACAGCCGCAGCTTGAAGGTCCTGGGCCGATGTTTATCTCGGGACCAGTGGGAAAAACTGTCCTCCACATGGAACTGCTGGCTGGGCATTGCCATCAGGTACAACTTTCTCAGCACACAGTGATTCTTAGTTGGGGGGACAGAGAGAATCTATGACTCTAGGTTGAGAACCAGTATTACAGGGGACTCTTTTGGCCATACGCCAAACAATTCTGTGTAGGGACAGGGCAGGAAGAGACCTGAAAGAGACGCCTCTAAGCTTCCTGACTCTTGCTCTGTGTAGGATGACGATCCCAGAAGGGTGAGTGAGGAAGTATCAGCACATACACCTCTGGACCCAGCCATGCGAGAGGCCCTCAGATTGCGCATCCAGGAAGAGCTTGCAAAGCGCCAGAGCCGACACTGACCAGGCTGAAGGCATTCAGGCAGGATTCTCTGTACTTGGCAGAATTTCACCCAGGGAACTTACCCCTAGTTTGGGGTACCAGGACCAGTCCATATGATCTTCAGGGATCCTTGTCCTCCTCTCCAAGCTGCTGTATCCACAAAGGTGTTGCAGGACCGCGTCTGGCCTACCTCCCAGCAGCAGTTCTTTTATGTATGTTGACCCATTTGTCTGACCTAACATTCTGGAATCTTATGACAGTTTTGGCTAATTTGGTATTTTGGGAGCAGAGACTTCAGAGAGAACTGGGGCTTTTGAAGCCTTTGCCCACATGCACCTGTCTTGATGAGGTTATTTGCTCTTCCGTTCCATGAGCCATATTTGTTATTTTGTGGTTCTTTGGTGTTTCTTCTTTCTTCTACCCATCTTCCCGTAGACCAGTTGTCACTTTTCCTGTCTTTTGCCGTGGGTAGAATCCATTTCTCCTACCCTCCCAACATGACTGTTTCTCTACTACTCAGGAATTTGGAAGTGGGGCTTCTGGGAACCTGCCTTCCTACCAAGTTCTCCAAGTAATTCTGATGCCAATAAAACAGGAGAACTTTGTTTTTGAGGCCTATTTGGAAACATATCTCCTTCCCCTTCAATGGCTTTCCCAAGCTGATCATACGCCCCACAGCTTTGCACTGTGTAGAAGACTGTAGGAAGAAGACACTGAGCCAAGCTTCTATCATCTGTTGGAAAACCTGCCTTCTTGGAGTGGTGGCACACACCTTTAATACCAGCATTCAAGAGGTAGAAGCAGGAAGCTCTCAGCTGTCTGTAAGTTCAAGGCCAGCCTGGAACAAAGGGCGTTCCAGGTCTCTATAGAGAAACCCTAGCTCAAAAAAAAAAAAAAAAAAAATGGTTAAAAAAGAAAAGAAAAACCTGCCTTGGCTAGGCCTACCAAATTCACTCCCAGCTCAGACTAGAGGGAATTATCAAAACAAACTTGAAACTAACTCTTCAATCATGGTTTAATACTATTGAATTATTGAAGTTGGAAAAGTTCACAATAGCTATAATTGCCTCTTTTCTTTTTGGCGGGGTGGGAAACTGTGGTTGTAAAAAGAGAGAGAGCGAGTCCTGAAGAATACCGTGGACCAAGTGAACTGAACACTTCTTCACCCCATGCTTTCTTCTTTCCTGCCTGCCAAGAATATGTGTGAGCGAGGTTATGCACCCCTGTGGCCCCAGCATGCAGGAGGCCGAAGTAGGAGGATTGCTACAATTTAAAGGCCAACCTCAGCTGTTTGAAGAAAAAACTAAATCAATGTAATTTAGATCCTCTGGGTGAAGATCCCCAGGCATAGCATTTTTCCAACAAGGGACATGTTTTCCAACACAAGATTAGGCTAAGGTCTGAAGTCCACAACACATCCTGTGCACAGGAATTCAGAGGCACCTGGGGTTTCCAGGAAATGAGCCTAGCTTCAGCAGCTTGCAGTGTGAGTTGTGAAAGAGCCTAGCAGCATTGAGGCTGCCTGCAGCCAAACCCCCTACCCCAGGGTTTGTCTTCTATATGAGGGTCTCAAGGGCATTCTGACTGTCAGCGTAGTAGTTTTTCCCTTCAAGGACACTTGGGGGCTCCACTGGGTTTCATCCTACTCTGCTGAAAACATGTAATGGGGCTGGGCATCTACTTTATGCCATGCAAAGGAATTCTGGGGCAGTGGGTTAGGTGGTAAGTTAAAAGGGCCTGGTTGTGGATGTGGCTGGGGACCTAACTGCTCTGGGCCCAGAGAGCTGGTCCCAGGGATAAGTGCCTTAAGCTTGTTCAGGCCTAAGCCCAGTTTTGCTGTCAAAGGGAAACCCTTTACCCTGTCCTGTGCACAGGTGCTGTAAGTGCCTTTGGGCTTCCATGGTTCGACACCATGCAGAGCTCCAGGGTGACGGAGTTTCTGCCAGACTGCACACTCTTCATCCAGCACAGTCTCCAGCTAATCAGTCCATTTCCTGACTTGAAACACAAGAGTCACTGGCTGCTTTGAGGGTCTGTGTTCTTAGGGCTTCATTTCCTATTTCTTGGTTCAGTTATTGAACCTAGAAAAAAATAGACCAGAAGAGAAATCTGAGAACCCAGCTTCTAAAAATGTGCCTCTATTCCCACTTCTTGAAAAAGGAAGAAATAGAGGAACAGAGCCCTCAGTGTAGGCCTTTTATGTGTTTATGTGGTCCACACCAAGACTTCCTCAGATGGGAGACCAATGGAAACTCCTCTAAGCCTTTTTTCTAGAAGCACTTTGCTTATCGGGTGTGTATGAAAGATTTTCTAGCCAAGAAAGCACTCTTGATTCTTAGCTAATTTGTCCTGAAGCTCCAAACCTGTGCTTACACGAAGGGCGGTCATTCTGAGCTGGCCTGTTGGAGCAGATGCTGATGTTTTCCAGGTATCCCTGAAATGCCTCTCCGGGGACCGTGCCTCAGCCATATGGCTTAGCTGCATTACTCTGCTGCTGGGTTCTGGGGTCCATGATTGTACTGCTCATTTTATTTGGCAGACCTGCTTCTAGATGTCTCTTAACCTGTTTCAGAACTCACAGGCTCTCAGAACTGCCCTGTGTTGTGGCACAGTAGAAGCAGCCATAGGCAGGGCTTACAGCAAACTGCTTCAGAATCAACACTCATTTGAGGAGATAATGTTCTTGGCTGTTTGTTTTTGAGGGTGGGGATATGGGGGTAAGGCAGGCTGGGCCAGGTAGAATGGCACATGCCTGTAATTCCAGCATTTGAGGCTGAGATGAAAGGTTTGCCATATAGCCAGGCATGGTGACACATGTTGTTAATTGCAACACTTAGGCTGTAGAAGCAGGAACGTCTCTTGAGTTTGAGGCCAGCCTGGTCTACGTAGCAAATTCCATGATAGGCAGGACTACATAGAAATGCCCTCTCAACTCCTCCATCTTAACTCAACCCCCCAGAAAGGCAGGAAGGTCTCTTGAGGCCAGCTTGAGCTACGTAAACCTTTATCAAACAAAAGTATCGTTCCTGCTCTCTATGGAATATTTCTTCCCTCAGTTCTTATTAAGCTTGTACTTCACAATTTTATAATTCCTGGACCAGAGTTTACATTTAGAGAGAGAGAGAGAGCTCGCACTGGTTTTGCAAGGGGCTTGGGCTATGTGGGCATACATGATAAAGCTGGAGTTGTGGCCCATTGGCAAGCATAAAAGTCTTTGAAGAGTGTAGTGCAAGAAGGCAAGAGAGATATTGTGTGTGCCATGAGAGTACTGTATGCACTGGCTACAGTCTAGCCAGTGATGGGTCTGGTGTGAATGTGGAAGAATATTCCATCTCTCTGGTCATCTGGGATTCACTGCCAACTAGAGATCAACCCAGATCGAACCTCTTTGGGATGGTAAGTATTTTCAAACTGCAGTGTTTGACAAGGTTTGTGAATAGCAGAGTAGTGCTTCCCAAATAACTCAAATGAGACCTTTGTAAAAAGGACAGATGACTTTCCTACCTCTGAGCCGTTTGGGAAAATCTCATGGAATGTTGACAGTTATTTCAAACCTTAACTACTTTGGATCCCTAGCCTGTCCCTGGCAGCCCTAGGCATCCAGCCCAAATTTCCATAGGAGTTGGAGTGATGCTAGAAGGGAAAGCCTTCCTAATAAAGAGCTCGTCTCCTCCCAGAGCCAACAGAACAAGAGGCTGTGAATGGTGGTGAACAGTTCAAGAGACGGAGACAGGAAGAGCACTGTACACTCAAGAGCAGCATAAATTATATAGCAACTCCTTATCTCAAAAAAAGTATCAGTGTAGTGGCTGTGCCATGGCGCTAAATGTAGAAAAAGCCATACATTCTCATCTCCGGTGTTTGTGTATAAATAAAATGAATTATGCAAGCTGTTTGAAAATTATGGAAGGCACTTTTTTAACCAATAAACTATTTTCACAGCACTGCTTTTGCCAAGAGTTGTGAAATCACTTGTGTACTTGGGGAGGGAGGTTACATGCCTGCCTCTAAAGTCACTCCACTACTGAATCAGCACTGGAAATCTCACGTCTTGCTGTGCTAACGATTTTAAGAGCTCTTCTGGTCAGAGTATAACAGTTAGAGTCACGTAGCATAAAAGTTGAAACTTAAAGACATCTGGTCCTACTGGTGCTCTCTTAGGCAGCTTCCTCCTTCGCTTGTCCATAAACAACCCCGCCCTTATCACGACCTGAATCTTAAGAGTAATTCTGTTTTAGGGATTATTTAGGTTGATATATTAAACCTAAAAGTGCCTCCAGTGGTACAGCTCCAGAGTTCGGGTAACCTCAACACCATGTCAGAGTAGTCAATAGTGCTTGTGAAATCCTCCAAGCCACCCCCACCCCGTGATGGCTTAGAGACACAAGCCCAGCTCGACGGGACACAGCTGGATGCCATGGCCATATAGTCCTGTGACACCCATGCTGAGGCAGGAGGGGACGGCAATCAAGAGCGGGGCTTGGCGGAGCGCGCCTTTAATACCAGCACGCGCGGTGGGGGACATACATGTAAAGTGTGGGGGCGGGCGGTGGGGGATATACACACATGTAAAGTGTGGGCGGGCGGTGGGGGACATACACACATGTAAAGTGAGGGCGGGCGGTGGGGGATATACATACATGTAAAGTGCGGGCGGGCGGTGGGGGACATACATACATGTAAAGTGCGGGCGGGCGGTGGGGGACATACATACATGTAAAGTGCGGGCGGGAGGTGGGGGACATACATACATGTAAAGTGCGGGCGGGCGGTGGGGGACATACATACATGTAAAGTGCGGGCGGGAGGTGGGGGATATACATACATGTAAAGTGCGGGCGGGAGGTGGGGGACATACATGTAAAGTGTGGGGGCGGGCGGTGGGGGACATACATACATGTAAAGTGCGGGCGGGAGGTGGGGGATATACATACATGTAAAGTGTGGGCGGGCGGTGGGGGACATACATGTAAAGTGCGGGCGGGCGGTGGGGGACATACATGTAAAGTGTGGGGGGCGGGCGGTGGGGGACATACATACATGTAAAGTGTGGGCGGGAGGTGGGGGACATACACACATGTAAAGTGTGGGCGGGCGGTGGGGGACATACATGTAAAGTGCGGGCGGGCGGTGGGGGACATACATGTAAAGTGTGGGGGCGGGCGGTGGGGGACATACATACATGTAAAGTGTGGGCGGGCGGTGGGGGACATACATGTAAAGTGTGGGCGGGCGGTGGGGGACATACATGTAAAGTGTGGGCGGGCGGTGGGGGACATACATGTAAAGTGCGGGCGGGCGGTGGGGGACATACATACATGTAAAGTGTGGGGGCGGGCGGTGGGGGATATACATGTAAAGTGTGGGGGCGGGAGGTGGGGGACATACATACATGTAAAGTGTGGGCGGGCGGTGGGGGACATACATATAAAGTGTGGGCGGGCGGTGGGGGATATACATGTAAAGTGTGGGGGCTAAAAGCACCGCTGCTCTTCCAGAAGACAAAGGTTCAATTCCCAGCACACAGCCCCGAACCCTGGTCCCAGAGGATCCACGACAAGCATGTGCACAGACTTACAGGTAAGCAAAACACCATACATATAAAGTAATAAAAATAAATCATACTTTAAAAGTTCACCAGCCAGATACAGAGAGTACCAGCAGCAGGACTACATGGTCCCTACCTTGAGGGGAAGAAGCTAACCAGGTGTGGTGCTACATGCCTGTAATCCCAGGCTAAAGCCAGAAGGATCACTAGTCAGAGTAGTCTGGCTACATAATAGGACACTGTGTTGGGGGGGCGGCTTTCAATGATCGTTCCCAGTCCCATTTGAACAGGTAAGAACACGGTGCCTGGTTAGGTTGCGATGTAGTGGGACAGGAAGATACTGCTGTTACTGAGAGATGAACCTCTGTCCCTACAGTCAGAAGCTGGGCTGGATTTTACAGGAAGATACTGCTGTTACTGAGAGATGAACCTCTGTCCCTACAGTCAGAAGCTGGGCTGGATTTTATACCCACCTCCACCCCTGTCACTTCAGTCAAGCTAAACGTGTCCAGTGACCGCTGCATAACCATATTTCTTGGCCCTGTTTTCAGTAAGTCCCGATGGTAAGAGGGAAAGGGCCATTGAGTGGTTTCCTATACCATTTGTGTCCTCCACTTGGATCCCCAAAAGGTTTCTCCTCTTAAAGCCCCAATTCACAGTTTGTTCTGCTCTATTTTCCTTCAGCATAAGGAACTTTGTCAAGCTAGTCTTGACGTCACCAGTCCGACTCCCACTGCTACCAGTCTGGGGTCGTGCCCCTTGAGATAATGATCTCAGGGTGGTCTCAAGGGGCTGCCCTATAGGCAGACAGAGACACCTATGGTGTGCGAGCAGAGGTCGCCATCCCTTTTCCATCAAGAAGAGAACGTTGAGTACACTCTCAATTGAAAGGAGAGAATGACAATGTATTCCTACATAGTCCTGTTTCCTCTTCCCACATTCCCCTTGAGTCCCTCACCTTCCCCTCTAGTAACGAGCACCTGCGGTGTGTTCATCATTGCCGGCTCTACTCAGACACCTGTATGCATTTAGTGCCCTAAACCTCATTTAAGTGTTGAGTCGTTAGTCGGGAAACTTCTTGGACACGGTGACTTCTGGCCAGTACTCTGTGTTCTTGTGTGTCCCCAAAATAAAAATAAAAGCAGCCCTCTTCTAGAGTTTGTAATGGGGCTGGCCGGAGGGTAGGGGTGGGGTGGGCAAAACCAAAACCAGCGTGCTTTGGGTTTCCTAAGCCAGGCGCTTGGCTTTCTCACCCACCTGCCTCGTGCCGAGGCTTGGGGCGCCTCGGAAAGGTAGGGAAGAGCCTCCCCCAAGCCTGAGCAGTCCGCCGAGGCAGTGGAGGAAGGCTTCTTCCAGCCACGTGCACGGTGACAGCCACAGGCAACAGTCACGGGAGGAGCCGCAGGGCTAGCCGGCCCGCACTCCCACCGCAGGAATGACAAACGCAACTGCCCTCTAGACCTCGGCGTCGGAGGTGTCCGGGCCATCGCCCCGGGCGCCCAGGTCCCCTGGACTTGGGGCACCGCCCACGTCTCCCCCGTGACATTGCCGCGGGGGCTCGGGAGTTGTAGTCTCGGGCGGGGCGCAGGCACCGGGGCCGGGGCTACGCGGACTCCACGTCCCGGCGGGCGGCGCGGCGGGCCTGGGGCCGCTAGGGGCGGGGCCGCTCGGCCCTTTAAACCTTTCAGGGCTGCTCCGAGGGCCGCAGCTGGAGACGCAGCCACGAGGGGGCTGAGCGGGGAGCGGCAGCGGCGGGGCGCTCCGGGGAGGTGCGTACTGGACTTCTTTTCTCTCTCGGGGCTTCCAAGGCATAGCCTTGGGGGAGCCGGGCTCCGGAGGGAGGGGGAGTTGTCGCTGGCTGCGGACTCCTACCCAAGCCGGGGTCCCGGTGCCCACGCCAGCAGGACCGGGTCGGGCTTCCCTCGAGAACCCGCCCCTTTGCCGGGGCGCGGTGGTCAGGTGGTTTGCCCGCACGCCAACGCCTCGCAGCAGCTCTCTCGGTCGGTGCACCCTCCCAGGCTTTCCTTGGCATGATCCCCTTGATTGTCCTAGCTCCAGCCTTCATTCACCAAGCCGGTGTCCCTCAGGCCGGGGAGCGTGGCTGTCTTTCCAGATGCTACAGCCCTGCCCGAGGCTCTCAGCGCGCCGGTGGCATTTGAGTAGCTCGCAGAGACCCCAGATGGATAGCCAGAGGGTGCCACGTTCCGGCTGGGGCTCAGCCCAAAGTCTGGACAGTCGAACGCTCCGGGAGAGCTCGGGATGAAGTGTTGCCCACCCTCCCCCTCCCCCCGCCCTCCCCCTCCGCCCTGGCCAGTCACCAGACCCTGGACCTTGATCTCTCTCCCCCACCAGGCCAGGGCAGCTGATGATTGTGGCCGAAATATCTCAAGGTAGCTGGGCCTGCCCCTTCTTTCCCACCTACCTGTTGTCCTTACCCCCAAACACCACCACCCTGGCTCCATTCCCTCATGACCGCCTGGATCCTCCTTCCTGTCAGCTTGTCAGCATTCTCCATCACGGGCATATGGACAGTGTGAGTAAGAGGGGTGTGGGTTGAGGGGGGCCTAACAGGAGTTTGGTGGCACACACACAGTCAGTTGACCTGTTTGTAGGCCCCAGAATGGTAGGTACACAGGGCCGTTCTGCTGGTCTCCAAAGCTTGGCCTGATTCCTGGGCACACAAGCCTCACGAGACAAGCTGGTACCACAGCAATCCAGCAAGACAGGCTCCGGCATATACTTCTAGGCAGGGCAACTTCCGGAGGGTCTTTGGTTGGAGGCGATTCTGCGGGCTTTGCTACAGCATCGGTCGGTACCTACCTCCTCGCCTCACCAAATGACAACAGCATGGACAGTGAGGCTGATTTAGGCCAAAGGTCAAAGAGCCAGGAGGGGGTGGCTGGGCCCGAAGAGAAGGTGACAGTCTACTTCCACAGGTATGCCATGGCCGTGATGAACCGCCACGTGTGTCCAGTAGAGAATTGGTATGGAGCGCTCTGCAGATGGTCTCTCTTTACCGCTGTCCCTGTCTGAGCCCACAAGCTGCATAGAGATCATAGGCCTCATTGCTGCACTCTGACATTGGTCTCCAGGCTTGATGTCCTGTCCAGCCACCCATTCCCATCATCCCTTCCTCCTCTTGGCTTCTGCTTCACGTAGGCCCCGGGGGGAGGGCTCAAAGATTTCTCTTTGAAGCTTAAGGCTCTAGGCCAAGGTTTTGAGACACTCCTTCCCCCAATCTACCACATGTCCTACCTGCCAGGTCCTACAATGAATCCTGCTCTCCTGACCCTGCTGAACAAGGGGGCCCCAAGACCTGCTGTACCCTTGATGATGTCCCTCTCATCAGGTAGGTCCTGGAAACTGGGCAGACCCAGGTTCCTCCACATTTCCAGAAACTCTCTCAAGCAAAAGAGTGTCCCTGGATCTCAAGCCAATTAATACCCAAGGCTAGTGGCAAAGGGCTAAAATCCTAGCACTTGGGAAACAGAAGACGAATTCAAGGCCTGCCTGTGCTATATGAGAGAGACCCTGACTCAGTGGAGAGAGACAAGGGAGCCTGGACATTGGACATGTAGCTCACTTGGCAGGACACCTGCATGGCACCACACAAAACCAGACGTAGTAGCACATGCCTGCAATCCCAGTACTCTAGAGACTGAGGCAGGAGGGTCAGAAGTTCAAAGTCATCCCCAGCTGGTTTTGGCTGGCCTGAGCAAGGTAGGACCCTATTTCAAAGAAATAAATGCGCTACTTGCTATTTCTAGAGCTGGGCGTCCTGTTGAGTTTCATATGCCAGTAGTGCCTTTTAATCCTTCCTTCAGCTTAGCTTCTGTACTTTTCACCGCTTTTGATGTGGAAACAGGCTTGGAGATACTCACTCAGGTCACACAGCTAGCCAATCAAAGTACCCGGATTGAAAGTTAGCACTTCTGAGTGTCCAACACAAGCTCAAGGAATCCGGCAAGCCTCAGCAAGCAGTCTCAGATCTGCCAGGCACCGTGGGGCACCTCTCTCTCTCTCTTATACACGAGCTCTATTTAAACCAGAGGCTTGCCTGCTGAAGGCCCAAACACAGATAAAGCCCCCTCCCCTGGGGGGGCATTGGAGGGGGGATGTTGGAGGGATTTTGGGGGGTGTTGGAGGGATGTTGGGGGGTGTTGGAGGGGTAAGAGGCCACGGGTGCTTCTGCCTCACGGTCCTCACCCCTCCCCCTCAGCAAGTGTGGAACATATCCCCCAGAGAGCTGCCTCTTCAGCCTCATTGGCAACATGGGTGCTTTTATGGGTGAGTGATACTACCAGACCCTACCCTCATCTCCAGAAAAGCCCAGAAACGTTTGCTCTGCACAGCCTGCCCCATCACCATGGGCTGGTGAGAGGGGCAGCTTCTCTCCGGTTCACTGAAGGGCAGATGCTAACTAATCTTCACACAGCTGCCCTGGGTAGAAGCCTACCTACTTGTCCACAACCTTGTAGCCCTGGGCTCTCAGCAGGAAGCTGGAGGGCCTGAGTGTGCAGGAAGCTGGAGGGCAGGCCGGGAAGGCAGAGAACTGGCCCCAGCATGACTGTCTTCCCCTAGTGGCCCTGATCTGCCTTCTTCGGTATGGGCAGCTCCTGGAGCAGAGCCGGCACTCCTGGATCAACACCACAGCACTCATCACTGGCTGCACCAATGCTGCGGGCCTTGTGGTGGTCGGCAACTTCCAGGTGCCTCCTGCCCACCCTCCTCCCCTCAGATAGGGTCTGGCTGCCTGGTGGGGCAATACCTGGAGGTTGACCGAGGGAGGGGAGGGCTGGGGAGGGAGAGCGCTGCTCCGTGGGGCAGAAATGTGGGCTGCTTCATGGAATAGCCCCTGTCTGGGCCAGGTGGACCATGCCAAGTCTCTACACTACATCGGAGCTGGTGTGGCCTTCCCCGCGGGGCTGCTCTTTGTGTGCCTGCAATGTGTCCTCTTCTACCACGGGGCCACCACAACCCTGGACCTGGCTATGGCCTACCTGCGGAGCGTGCTGGCTGTCATCGCCTTCATCACCCTGGTCCTTAGTATCCTTCCGGTACAGGGTGCGGGAACTCATCCCCTAGCTCAGCCCTTTTCCCACCCCAGGTTGGGGTTAGGGGTGGAATCTTGACCCAATGACTATTGCCCTAGGGGTCTCCTCCTCATGAGCCTACTTAAAACAGCGGGGATGGCCAAACAGGTGTTGCCGGGTCCGCGCATCCTGTGGAACCTCTCCTTAGCCCTACTCCAGGTGGGGTCTTCTTCCTCCATGAGAGCTCTCAGCTACAGCATGGGGCTGCCCTGTGTGAATGGGTGTTTGTCCTGGACATCCTCATTTTCTACGGCACCTTCAGCTATGAGTTTGGGGCGATCTCCTCAGACACCCTGGTGGCCGCACTGCAGCCTGCCCCTGGCAGGGCCTGTAAGTCCTCTGGGAGCAGCAGCGCCTCTACCCACCTCAACTGTGCTCCCGAGAGTATTGCCATGATCTGAGTCTGGAGGGCGGCTGGCCCAGCCTCCGCAGCACCCACACCCCTATCTTCTGTGCATTTATTTTGTACCAAAAACAATGTTTTAGAGGGTGTTGCTGGGACCCAGGCGTCCTAGCTCCTGGAGAAGTGGCCACCCAGCATCCACCTGTGCCATAGAGGAGGACAGCCTCTCCAGCTGCCTCTGCCACATGCCCTGCTCCCGTACCAGAGTAGTATTGTGTTAAAGGTCACTTGCCCTCACTTGCCCTGCCAGCCCTTCAGGTGCCTTCTACTCCCAGTACCAGAGCCAGACCACTGGGGTCTCCTGCGGCAGGGATTGGGGGCTGGGGCAGCAGGGCCCCTGAAGTCTGGATGATGGGAGGAGCATGCCTTAGCCTACGGGAAGGCCCACCCAGCTGCATGTGGGTTCTTCACTCTGCCCCTCACTTCCTTTAGGGCAAATAACACAGCAGACCCACAGGAGTATTTTAGTACTTTTTTATATCTATTAAAAGAATTCTAATTTGCATGTCTGCAGTCTGTTCTGGAGAATCAGGGAGGGTCTGATCCAGTAGGTAGGGATGAAAAGAAGCCCTTTCGTCCAGAAAAGATTCTTGAGGGTGACAGGTGCCATCCAAACACAAGAAAAGGGTCTGGAAATGACGGTACATACCAGTAACCCCAGCACCGGGGAGGGACAGGCAGGAGGGTCTCTTAATTTTGTATAGACCAGGATCAGCCTGGCCTATACAGTGAGTTCCAAGTCAGCCACGGTCACATAGTGAGTCTCTAAAAGCGCTAAAGGACCGACGTGGCTTTGTAGTCTCATTTCTTTCCCTACCCAGGCTGGCTTGAACTTTCATTCCTTGATACAGGGGCCTACACGGGCAGGATACAGAGAGCAACTTTTACAATGTTAAACGTTTTCTCAGTGGAACTAAAGAACAACCCCCAGGGTTCCGATGTTAACTAAAGGTTCTAAGGTTAACTAGAGTCTTCCGGAACGGGGTGGTGTAAGTTAGTTCATCAGTTTTAAACAGCTACAAAGGGCCAGGCCGACAGTCTGACTTCTAACCAAGAACACTCTGACCCAAGCCCTGGATGCTCCCAGGGCCCCACCACCCACAGTCTAGAGGCCAGCAGGGAAAGACAGCCTGGCACCTTCTGCCATGTGACACCTCTGCCATCTTTGTCATTAGCAGCAGGGTTGAGGATGCAGAGCCCCTGCTCTAGTGCATGAGCGGTGCAGCTGCGGGGCGGGTAAAGAAACCTTTAATGAAGATCAGAGTGCAAAGGGGAAGATGTCCCAGAGGCTGAGCTCTCAGCCCTAACCGCTGCCTATGTGTACATGGCTCCATGGAGGTTCTCCAGGCGGTGCTGCTGCTGCTGCCTCCGAGCCTGGAAGAAAGACAACAGGCCAGGCCTGGATCCGCGTGGACAGGGCCACTGAGCAGCTATCATGAGGCCCATTTTCAGGCTCCTAGCATCATCGGTGCTAAGGCCTTGGGTCCTCGCCAAACTAACTTGGAATGGAGCCAAAGTGAGGGGGTCAAGAGACCCGTCCAAGCCTGCTGAAGTGGAGGGATGGGGTGCCAAGCCCATTGTACCCCTCCACAGAGTCCCTGCCCCTACCTTGTCTTTCTTGTGCTCCTCATAACTGTCGTCATCAGTGGGCAGCTCATGGCGGCACAGGGGGCAGGAATTTGTCTAGGAAAATCAGAGCAGTCTCCAGCCCTTTCCTGCTCGTGATTCCCACCCCTGCTCTAACCCTTTCTTGATTTCCATCTCAGTCCATACCAAGGACACAAACACAAAACCAGGAGCTGGTGTTACGGCAGAGTCAAGGCGGGAAGGAGTACCTTACTCAGCCAGGGCAGAATGCAGCTGGGATGGAAGAGATGGCGGCAGGGCATCTCAATGGCAGTCTCCTCCTCCTCAAATTCCAAAAGGCACACAGGGCACTTGAGCTCTTGAAGAGGAAGTGCTGATCAGAACTCTTAAGGCCACACCCCAGCCTCCCACTCAGACCCAGACTTGGCCTAGAAAACTAAGAGGCCAGATTGTGGTGGCTTGCGGTAGATGGCAGGTTTGCTTATCTGCCCTAAACAGAAAGAAAAAAAAAGAACTTGTATTCTCACCAGCCTTGGAGCTACTGATGACTGTTCTGGGGAGGCTCTCCACCACAGCCTTGGCAGCTGGTGGAGGCAGGTGGTGTTCCCAATCTACCAATCCCAAGTCCTCAAAGTCCATCCTATTAAAGAGTGATCTGAGGAAGAGGGTGTAAGGTCAGGAACTAAGGAAACCACACATTTTGGGTCCCCATAATCCACTAGACCCTTAGCAGACAAAAACACCTGCCCTGGCTAATAGTAATAATCACTAGTACACAATTAAATTAAAAAAAAAAAAAGCGGGGTGGAGGCGGTCCCGCGCCCTTAATCACAGCACTTGGGAGGCTGTGGGATCGAGGCCAGCCTTGCCTGCATATTAAGTTGCAGGCCACTTAGGAATACATAGTGAGACGCTCTCAAAACACAAGATGACACCAGCCGGCGATGCGGTCAGACAACCCTACTTCGCTGTTCATTTCCATTTTGCACGAAGTAGCAGTCTCAAGGAAGTCGTTCAGGGAATGACCCGGTAAAGCCAAGTTGATTCTAGGGCGGCAGTGGGCTTCTGCGCTAGCTTTTTTTGCTAGCAAAATCCTATCCAGCTTACGCACACGGGCACAGGCCGTGACGGTGCCTGCCTCGGCCACTCCCTCCCTTTCCAGCCCAGTGCTTCCCACGATCCTCTGGCCGGCCTAGCTCATTAATGGCCCAAATTAAAGACCCCGGATAATCGCGTCTCTCAGACGAACATTCCATAGTATTCCCCCCATCGCCTAGGTTACCCGCCCTCTCCGCCAAGCCCCAGCCCAGAAACCTGCTGCCCGGGGCCCAGCTCCAAGCCCCGCGCACTCTCCTCGCGAGCTCCAGCAACATGCTGTTGCGGGCCTCGCGCTCCGGGTTCAACGGCTCGCAGTCGTGCTCGTCAAAATAAGACGCCATGGCTGCCGGGGTGCCAGGCTGGTCTGACACTAGTTCTGGGTTGCCGCTGGAGAGCCGGGTCTGCCCTGGCCAATAAGCGAGCGAGCTTCGCGAGGACAGCCAATCGGAGTGCTCGTGGGGTGGGCACAGTGGCTCGCTGACAGCACACGGGCGGAAGTACTGACTCAGACGCCTCTGGTTGGTCGGACGAGTCAGGTGACCAAAGGCTAAAGCCAATAGAGTTGGAGGACGGGGGGACTTTCCTGCGCACGCTCAGCGGGGCCCCCTGCTCCTGGAGAGGAAGATCCCACGCACTTACTGCATTTCAGGCTTTCAAAATAAGGGGTGGAGGGGCTGGAAAGATAGCTTAGCTGGCCCAAATTCTAGTTCCAGTGTCCACTATGCAACCGTCTGTAGCACAGTTTCCAGGGGGTCCGACGCTCTTTGCGGGTACACGCACACAAGTGACAGACAGACAGACAGACAGGCATGCAGCAAAACACTCAAACACGTTAAGAAAAAATACATGGTTCTTCATGCCTTTAATCCAAGAACTCAGGAGGCAGAAGCAGGTGAATTTCTGTGTGTGTGTGTGGGGGGGCAACCAAGGCTGCAAAGTGTGACCCTGTCTCAATCGATATAATAAAATAAATACAAAGGAAGGGAGGGAGGGAGGGAGGAAAGGAAGGAAGGAAGGAAGGAAGGAAGGAAGGAAGGAAGGAAGGAAGGAAGGAAGAGGAAGACAAAACCATGCATGGTCCGGAGCGCAAGTCGGGTAGTTTACAATCTCCTTTTACTCCAGCTCCAGGTAGTCTCTCTTTCCCCCTTCAACTGGCAGAAACACACATACACATAGCTTTAAAAATAACTTCTTTAAAAAAAAAAAAAAAAAAAAAAAAAAAGAGGCGACAGCCAGAGAATTGCAAGTTCAAGACCAGCATGGGCTACATAGTAAGATCCTGTCTTAAACAGGATAAAAAGAGACACGTACAGAAAAAGAAAAGCCCATATCTGATCGCTGTAATTATCATACTGTAGAGAGGTACCTTCTGCCTTTCTTTTTCTTCTCGTGGGGGCTTAGCCATAGAGCCTTGAGTCCGTGCTAAGCACCTGTTCTACCCCTGAGCTGCGCCTCCATTACTTTGGTGCCCTTTTATATATATGAAACCTGAAACCCAGAAGCCACTTGTCCAAAGTGAGTGTTGTTGACCTACCTAACAGGGCAAAGTGCTATCCTCCATCTTTCTCAGAAGAGGAAAGTAATAATAAATCCAGAGACGAAAACAAATTCCCAGAGCAGACATGTTGGTATACACCTGTAATCTAAGAATTTAAGAGGCCAGCTTGGGGGCCTTAGAGGAGACTGCCTCTGACAATGAGTAGTAAGCCTGTATGACCCTTACTTGACATAAGCTGGGGAAGAACCCTCGACTGAGAAAATCCCTCCATCCGTGACCCTGCAGACAAAGTCATTTCCTTGATTAATGATTGACGGACGTGGAAGGGAGGGCCCACCGTAGGCAGCGCCACCTCAGGACACTAAGGACTCAGGACTCAGTCAGGACTGAGAAGCCAGTCAGCTGGGTTCCTCCATGGCCTCTGTTCCCGTTCTGGCTCAGTCCCTGCCCTGATTTGCCGCCCTACTTCCCTTCATAATGGACTACAGTTATAAGTTGAAATAAACCCTTTTCTCAACAAGTTCCTGTCGGTCATGGTGTTTTATCACAATAGAAAGCAAACGATGCCAGACAGTGGTGGCTCACGCCTTTAATCCCAGAACACTGGAGGAGGCAGAGGCAGGTGGATCTCTGTGAGTTCAGGGCCAGCCTGGTCTACAGAGCAAGTTCCAGCCCAGCCAGGGCTACACGAGAAACTGTGTCTAGAAAAACCAAAAAGATAAAAATAACAAATAAAAATATGCAAAGCAAACTAGACAGAGGTTGTCACTAGGCCTGGGATATTTCTGTGACAGATCTGAACGTATTATTTGGGGGAAGATTGGTAAGGATGTTGGAACACTGGGCTGGAAAAGTTATTAAAGTCTTAGAACTTAATGAACCTGTGGGAATTTGAAAGATAATGTTGACAGCCATGCAGATGATCGAGGCCTGGCTTAATGAACTTTCAGAGGGAATGTTGAGAGCCTGTCAGAGACTCTGTTGGGTCTGTTTGTGAGGCATATTTGAATTTAGAATCTGGCGGCGGTGGTGGCGGCGGCGATGGCGGTGACGGCATGCAGGCATCTCTGTACACCTTTAATCCCTGCACTCCAGAGGCAGAGGCAACAGCCAGGAATACCAGAAAAAATAAATAAACAAAACAGGAATCTGTGGCGCTGGTCAGCTGGGGCTGCAGAATCAGCAGTGATTAACAAGAGACCAGAACCACTGACATGAAACCTTAGCTCTACTAGGACAATCCATGCTGCTTAGCTGGAGCTGAGAAATTAACAGTGATTAAGAAGAGATAAGCATTATTATTATTATCATCATGTTTTGGTTTTTCGAGACAAGGTTTCTCTGTATTGCTTTGGAGCCTGTCCTGGAACTCACTCTGTAGACCAGGCTGGCCTTGAACTCATAGATATCCACCTGCCTCTGCCTCCCAAGTGCTGGGATTCAAGGTGTGCACCAGCATACCAGCCCAGCCCCAACTCCACAGTCTTCTCTTTAAATATTTATTCTTATGTGCATTGGTGTTTTGCCTGCATGTGTGTCTGTGTGAGGGTGTCATATTTTGGAGTTACAAGACAGTCGTGAGCTGCCATGTGGGTGATGGAAATTGAACCCCAGGTCCTCTGAAAGAACAGCCAGTGCTCTTAACTGCCGAGCCATCTCTCCAAGCCCCAATTCCACAGTCTTTACCCACCAGCTCACATTGTCTTTTTGAACATCTCTTATTGGCCTGGAGATCACCAATTAGGCTAGGCTGCTGACTAGTGATCCCCCAGGAATCTGCCTATCTCTACCTTCCCAGCTCTGTGTGTACAAGAAAGCCACCATATTGGTTTTTGTTTGTTTGTTTATGTTTTATTGAGAGAGGGTCTCACTATGATCTGCCTGTCCCTACTGCCCCAGTGCTTAGATCAAGGCTAATGTTACCACATTGGACTACACCCCTGGCTTTTTAAAATGGGTCTGGGGATGAAACTCAGATCCCTGTGTTTTCAAGGCAAACACTTTATGGGTTATCTCTCTGCATGTTTCTTGTTCATTTGTTTTTCAAGATGGGTTTTTTTCTTTGTTTTGGTTTTTCTAGGCAGGGTTTATCTGTGTAGCCCCAATTCTGTAGACCAGGCTGGTCTCGAACGCATAAAGATCTGCCTGCCTCTCTGCCTTTGCCTCCCAAGTGCTGGGATTAAAGGTGTGCACCACCACCTCCCTGGTCTTCTGTAGGTTTCTTGTTTTTCTTAAATGTTTTTAAAGTGTGTGTGTACGTGTGTACACTTAAGTGCAGGTACCCACAGAGGATGATCTATCTCCCTGAAGGTGGACTTACAGGTGGTTATGAAGTGCCTGACTTGAGAGATGGGAACTGAACTTGTAAATTTGGGTCTTTGCAAGAGCAGTATGCCTTCTTAACCACTAAGCCATCTCTCTAGCCAACTCTTTGCTTTTGAGACCAGTCCTCATATAGCCCAGACTGGCTTCACACTAACTGTAGCCAAGGATGATCTTGACCTTGTAATCCTCCTGCCTCTGCCTCCTGAGTGCTAGCACTAAAGATGCTATGTGCCATCATCAAACTCTTTGTTTATACGAGGCAAGCACTCTGAAAACTGATCTGGACTCCCAGCAAGCCCTTCCTTCTTACTCTTCCCATCTAGAGTCCCATTGGTCCTGTAAGAACCCTCAAAATGTCAGAAATGATGGATTTCTTTCTAATGGGAATAGGTGCAAAGGTCTGTGTTGTGGGTTGTTTGTTGCCCATATTACACAAAGGTCTGTCTGTGTAGAACACGATCAAGAAGAAGGAAAGGAGGGGCCAACCCCTTGAATAAAGTCCTTTGGGCAACAGCTTTTTCTTTTCTTTTGGTTTCTTTTCAAGACAGGGTTTCTCTGTGGCTTTGGAGGCTGTCCTGGAACTAGCTCTAGTAGACCAGGCTGGTCTCGAAGGTGTAGAGATCTGCCCGAGTGCTGGGATTAAAGGCCACCACTGCTTTTCTTTGTTTAATTACATTAATTTAGTGTACATCGTATGTAGTATCTTTTTATGTCTGTGGGATGTGTGTGGAGGGTTTCTGTATCTAGAGTGTGTGTGTGTGTGTGTGTGTGAGAGAGAGAGAGAGAGAGAGAGAGAGAGAGAGAGAGAGAGGAGAGAGAACACACTTTTAACCAAACAGCAGCTTTTACTGAGCTCCAGCGGTGTTGCCTAATAGGGCCAGTGCAGCAGGCTGCCCTCAAGGGCCAGTCTATGGCATGATGGGAGATGCAGATGTGCACATATCCAGGATGCCCTTCAGCACTCACTCGGTGGCCTAGGCACAAGCAAGCGCCAGGATTCTCTGACCAGAAGAGGTCAGTGCAGCCATTCAGCCTGTCCTCCAGGCCTGGCTGGGTCAGTCCCCAGTCCTTAAGCCAGTGCTTGCATCCTAGGCTTAGGGTTTACTAAGAAAGTTGACCAGCAGCACAATCAGGATGATGAGCAGGCCACCGGCCACTGCCAGCCCCAGGTAGATCCGGAACCGGATATTCTCCCAGCGCTTCTTCTGGGCTAGAGTCTTGGTTGTCTTGCTGAAGGCTGAACTCTGTGGATACCCAGAGATATGGAGAGAAAGCGTTAATGGTTCCCACAGTCTGCCCTCCATCCCTGTGCCAGCACCCTCCGCATCCAGTCTGCTGCCTCTCCACGCACTGTACTCTGGGACCCTTCCAGCCTCACTCCTGACCTCAAGCACTACTGTAACACTTGACTCTCTCTGGCCCTGCTAGCTTACACCCACTTAGCCCATGGCGCCCTAAGAATGCACACAGCTCCAACGACTTCTTAGGTTTATTTCTTTGTAAGACGGGGTCTCATATAGCTCCTGCTTGGACTTACTGTGTGGCCAAGAATGAGCTTCTGATCGTCTGGGTTCCCTGAGTGCTAGGGTCACAGGTGGGCCATCGATGCTTCATGCTGTGGTGGGGAATGAACCCAGAGCCATGCACGCTAGGTAAGCACTCTATCAGCTGAACTACAGCCCCAACCCAAGTGTATCTTTGTGAAATCCACTAGTAGGAAACCAGAAGTCCAACACCGGTAAGCAAGCAAGCCCCAGCCCCCACTGACAGCCTCCCCACCAAAGCCTAAGAGCTCCCTCTAAGGGTCCTGTCCCTGCTCACCCCCCAGTGGCTACACACCATGTCCAGGAGCTGGTCTGAGCGCTGCTCCAGCTCTGCCAGCTTGCCATCACGCTCCAGGACTTTGTCGAAATTGTTGAGCATGATTTCCGTCACTTCGTCCGCCTGCCGCTGGCATCGTTCCAATTCTTTCCCTGCCTGAACACCAAGCCCAAGGTCAAGGATGCAAGAGTTCCCCTCCCAACCTTCCTCCAGCACAAAAGACCCATACTCCCCGCTCCCCTACAACGCCTGGGCATGGCAGATGAGTAATAGCATCCTTTGTGTGTAAAGGTGTGAGCTATTTGGGTTAAAGGGCTGCCTTCTGAGCAGTTGGCCTCCGGGCTCCTTGTCCAGCCGCTCTGGATTTCAGCACCTCAGCTTCTTCTATGTTACCTCAAACTGGGAGCTTCCTGGACCTCCACCTTCCCACAAAGCTTTGCTCACCTGCTCCAAGATGGCATCTCCCCAGTGTTCATCTGCCCTATGGCTTCCCGCTGACCCCCCCCCCCAAGAAGTGACAAAGAGCAGGGAGCCAGGCACCCACTCTGTAGGACTAGAAAGGTCACTGGAGCCCAGGTCACATCAGCACCTCTGCCTAGAACCCCACCCCTCCCAGACTGAGCAACTCCTCACTCCCTCTGTGGACCTCTGACCAATCAGGCCAGTTTGGCCTCTGAGCTAACCTGCTCTCCACCTCAGTGACCACCTTCTATTTCCTCTCCTCCTGGGAACCTGAGACCCTCAGGCCTTTGGCCTCCAGCCTATTGGTCTGCCAGGGCTTCACTGAGATGAATAGTTTTCAATGGAATCCAAGTGACAATCTTTGGCTTTTGAGCCTGGGCAGCACAGCTTCCCCTAACCGAAACTCACTTTGTTTTGGAGGATTGGGACGAGAAGGGCACAAGTTTCAATCTAGGGGATATGAAAGGAGGGAGGGGGAGGGTAGGGCAAGTGAGTGGGGGGCAAAAGCCCTACAGTCTCTAGATGTCACGTGCTGAGATCACGGCATGGCAGGGCAGGTCTATTCAGGAAGAGAATGCCAGAGGATTAGCAAACCACCAGTTCCCTCCCCCTGCCTAGCCCTTCCCAGACCATCCCTGTTCTATCTCCTTTCCACAGCCCCTACCCCTTCCTGCCAGCCCATGTCTCCCATTGTCCACCGCAGGCATTTTGGCACTTGACAGAATTCCACTTAAAAGCAGAGAATCCGCGTTGGAAGAGGCCCGGTAGTCACAGAGGATAGCCTCCTCCACAGGCAAGAATCCTCATCCAGGCTCGTCACAGCTGCCCTGCCCACAGCCTCAGGGCATTCCCAGGGCATGAGTCCTCTCTCCACAGCTGAGATCACAGGCTCCCAAAGGGAGGGCAGGGGGCAGCACCCTCCAGCATCCAGAAGCCTGGGATGCCAGCACCATGCTGATTATTGCTAGGACCCAGTAAAGGGGCCGGCTGCTTGATTGCCTATCCAAAAGGATCTCAGTCTCAAGAGAGGTTCTCCTGATTTGCTTATCTGCCCAGCGGGAGTTTCGAGGGACAGGCATCTGAAACCCAAACAGGTCAATATTTACCCAGGAGCTAGAAAAGCAGCTTGTTTTTTGAGTGGGGACAGGCAGACTGAGTAGGCAGAAGGTGCTCAGAGGCAAGGACACAGGGCAGGGGTGAAGAGAACAGGGGACTCATGCTTCCTCCCAGTCCTGAGTCACTTGTCATTCCCACCATGAGAGCTGTATTGCTGGACAAGGCTCCATTGTTTGAACTCCCCCGCATCCCGCATCCCAGCACTCCAAAGCACATGTTTGGGAAGAGACAAAGACTAAAAATGAGAACCACCCCCAGAGGCTGGGATGCTGGGGGGCATTTCTGTTTTTACTCTTGCAGGGGACACAGAGTTGTGTGGGGAGGGTCAGAGGACAACTTGCCCACTTTCCCATGGATTCTGGGGATTAGACTCAGGTCAGCAGGCCTGTATGGGAAGTGCTTTACCTGCTGAGCCATCCCAGGGCATCTGTCTGTCTGTCTGTCTGTCCCTTACCCCACTGTGCAGCGGCGTATGCGTGTGCTGTGAGTGGCTTTGCTGGTATTCCCACCTTTAATGCATGCACCCAGAGGCCAGAGATGATGCCAGCATCCTGCCCTTGAGAGTCGGTCTCACTGAACTTGGAAGAGTGGGCAGCCAGAAAAGCGCCAACAATTCTCATGCTTCAGTGACAAGCGCAGTGACAAGCGCAGTGACAAGTGCAGTGACAAGCACAGTGACACGCGCAGTGACAAGCGCAGTGACAAGCGCAGTGACTGACAAACGCAGTGACTGACAAGCGCAGTGACACGCGCAGTGACACGTGCAGTGACACGTGCAGTGACACGCGCAGCCTTTGCCCCAGCATCTGCCCCCTTTCTTTATCTTTCCTTTTATCTTTTTTTCTTTTCTTTTGGACAAGGTCTTGTATAGCCCAGGATGGTCTCCGACACACTGTACAGCCAAAACTGACCTGTATCCTGCTCCCGTTAGCCTTATTTCCCAGGTCTAGTAGTACAGGCGCTCTACAGTGTCAGCTTATGTGTTGCTGCTGGCGATGAAAGCCCAGAGCTTCGCTCATGCTCGCTCACTCACGCTTCCCACTGAAGCGCATCTCCAGCTCCGCTCTCTCGTTCCGGGTGCTACAGCTGCTGTTATCATCCCCACACAAGGGCCACATGGGCTCATATGCTGTGGAGAGCTGGCTGTGCCTTTTCCCCTACTACAATGAAGTCAGGCCTACTGCCTATTGGGAGCCAAGATGGGCTCCAGGCCTAAAAGGACATATATGTTCCAAGGAACATGACCACCAAGTCCCTGCCCACTTTGCCGCCCCCCACAGCTCAGCCAGAGGTAAAAGGACCCTAACTATGTGCACAGGTCTCTGCTGGCAACATGAAACGTGAATTGCTAGGGGAAGTGTCAGGGAGGAACTGAGCAAACGGAGGAAAAGAGCCATGCTACCCTGTGCCACCTGTAACTCAGCCAAGGGCCTGGCAGCGGGTAGACTCATGACAGATACTTTCTGAATGAACTGTACCTGTTTTCAGGGAGATCCCTCTCCAGCTGAGGAAAAGAAACATGCAATGCCATCAAAGGATAGTTACACACTAAGACATGAAGTACGCTAGCCACCATGGAGTGAGTAGATTACAGGGTCAGAACTGTAACCCAAAGGGTAAGTGTTGGAATGGAGCTGGGCAGAGACGGGGACACAGCCCCCTAGTGAAGGGACCGGGCAGAGGGTGGAGAGGCTGGGTGGGGCTAGGGAAAGCAGCAGAAGTTGAGGGGTGGAAACTAGTGTGAAGAAAGTAATAAAACACAACCCAGTCAGGTGTGGTGGCGTGCATAGCCAGGGAATCTCCAGTCCCAGGCCAGCCTGGGCTGCGTAGTGAGACCTGTCTCAAAAACAAGACAGAATCGTTGTCTGTAATCCCAACATTCTAGAGTCAGAAGCAAGAGAATTGGAAGTTCAAGGCCATCGTTGGCCTGGACTACATGAGACCTCTGGAGGTAGAGGCTCGGGGAGCCTACACACACAGGCTGGGAGACAGCTCAGTGGGTCAGAGCAGTTGCTGTACATATATAAGCTCCTGAGTTCAGATCCCAAGCACCCATGCAAAAAGCCACCGCAATACTCCCAGCTCTGATAGAGAGCAGAGAAAGTTTTACTTTGACTGCCATTCTAGTGTTTGATGAGAGACCTTGTCAAGGGAATGTGGCAGAGAGTCTCTCATCGATCTACTGGTGAGCAACCCCCAACCCGACCCTGGCTCCCCATTTTGTTTTACATAGCTGTGGCCGGCATGGAATTCACTATAGACCAGCTATGCTGCCGCTTGAACTCCACAGCTACCTGCCTGCCTCTGAGACCATGCCTCTTAGAAACAAGAAGCAGGGTGTGGCCAGGCATGTGCGTACCCCCAGCATGTGGGGGAGGGCAGAGCACGAGGCATGGTAGAGGAAGATTCCCAGAACGGACTAGCTCACACCCAAGTGAAAACTGTGTGTTCTGGTGAGCAACCCTATCCTCATTGCTCAGGGCATGGGAGACAGGAGGCGCCTATCTCAAAAACAAGGTGTCTGCCTGCTTCACCTCAAATTCTGCCTGCCTCTGCCACTCACCAGCTGATGACCCAACACTGACGATGCCACCTTTCTGACCAACCACTTCCTCTCTTGTAAAGGTGTGGTAACAGTGCTTAACTTCATCAATCTCATACTAGCTCAGGTTACGTGATAGAAACAAAAGCCTGACAATACCGAACCGATACTAATAAACAGCATCAATTAGTATTAATGGAGACCAAGTTTTCACCTCTTTTCCTTTTTATTAAAGACTTATTTTTGTTAACATATGAATTTTTTTGGTTTATTTTATTCAGATGAGTGTTTTTCCTGTATGTGTGTGTGGGCACCACATGTGTGCCTGATGCCCAAGAAAGTCAGAAGAGGGTGCCAGACTTCCATGGAGCTGGAATTACGGATTGTTGTGGACCGCCGTGTGGGTTCCAGGAATCAAATTCTGATCTCCTGCAAGAATAACCAGTGCTCTGAACCACGGAGTCATCTCTGGAGCCCAAAGACTTATCTTTAAAAAGTATTTATGGGGGCGGGAGCGATGGCTCAGTGATTAGAAGCAGTGGCTGGTCTTCCCATGGACCTTGGTTTGACTCCCCACACCCACGTGATGGGTACAGCCATCTGTAACTCCAGTTCCAGGGGATCTAGCAACCTACCTGGGTCTCTTCGGGCATTGGCCGTCTGAATCACCGCAAACGGGTACGGAGGACTGGACTCAGATCCTCTGCAGAAGCAGCAATTGCTCTTAAGCAATAAAGCATCTTTCCAGTCCATTTTCTTTTTCTTTCCAGGCCTAATGTAGCCCAGATGGCCTTGAGCTTACTCTGTGTATATCAACATACACACTTGGTTCCTCCTGCTCCCCCCTTTTAAAGATTTATTTCTTTTTATTTCTGTGTATATAGATATGTTGTCTGCATGTTTGCCTGTGCACCAGATGCATGCAGGGCCTGAAGAATAAAAAACAAGGTGTCTGACGTCCTGGAACTGGACTTACAGTCAGCTATTAGTTGCCATGTGGATGCTGGGAATCAAACCTGGGTCCCCTGTAAGAGCAGCTAGTGTGTTGTTTTGTTTCTTAAGATTTCTTTTTAATCTATGAGTATTTTGACTGCATGTTTGGATGTGCTCTTGGGTATGCCTGAGGAAGTTAGGTTCCTTGCAACTTGGAATCTGCAGAGGGGTGGTTGTGAGCCACTATCTGGGTGCCGGGAATTTAACACAGGTCCCTGGAAGAGCAACAAATACTCTTAACTGCTGAGCCCCCATTCCAGCCAACACCGCCCCCGCCCCTTATGAAGACATGTTGGGATCTCAGTAAGGACACCTTAGGTGTAGGTGTAAGTCCTTCAAGAGAGTTAGTTGCCTTTTCCTTTTCTTTGAAGATGCACAACCAGCCAAGGCCTTCCCTGTTGCACACGTATGCATTGATTTGCTTCTCATCTAAGTGAGGAAACGTCTGTGGATTTTTGGGAACTTCTGCTCTAGGCCCAGTGTCTGCCTGCACCCTCTTCATTGGGTGCTGCACGTATTGAGATCGTTGTTTGTGGGGAGCTGGGAATTGAACCTAGGATGTCACATACTGCAGCCCTTTCAGAAATTTAAAGAAAAGACAGCCATGAAAGAGACTCTCTATAAACTGCACAGCCTGGCCGGAGACTTGGGGGTCCTCCTGCCTCTGCCTCCAAGTGTTGGGATTATAGACCTTCAGTCTTGAGCAATAGTGGCAGCCACCTTTCAGTGAGCACATAACCTGGCCAGCACTGAGCTAGCTGTGCATGTGGGTATCTGGCTAAATCTTCACAATAACCCACTCAAGACAATATCATTGTCCCTGTTTTACAGCCCAGAGATGTTAAGTTGCCCAGAGTCAGATCTGAGGGTAGAATGGTCAGAGACCTAGGGGCCACAGTCTAAATCCTGTGCTAACCCAGAAACAGAGGGGGGAGTGTGGCGCTCCAGCTGACTGCCTGAACACTGCCAGCCACTCACTCGATGCTGCCGACTCTGCGTGCATGCACGAGAGGCCTGTGATTACACACACCAACTCTGCCAGATGAATGGCTTCAAGAATTATTTTCAGCTAAGCATAGTCGTGACCCTATTTAATCCCAAAACTCAGTAGGCAGACTTCAAGGCCAGTTGAACCTACAGAGTGGGATCTTGTCTCAAGAAAAAACAAAAACGAATTATTCCATAGCTGGCCATGGTGCCAAATAATTGTAATCCCGCACTTGGGAGGTAGAGGTAATAGCATTGCTGCAACTTCAAGGACAGCTTTGCCTACAGGGCTATAAGCAAAATAGATCCTTCTAGTCAGGCATGGCGGATGGTGGCAAAGCTTTATAATGAGTTTCTTAGCAACCTGGTCTACACAAGACCTTGTCTCCCCCCCATCACCACCAAAAAACAAACAAACAAACAAACAAGCAAGCAAGCTAAGTAATTTTTAAAAATTATTTATAGTGGGGCTGGAGAGATGGCTCAGTGGTTAAGAGCACTGGCTGCTTTTCCAGAGGACCTGGGTTCAATTCCCAACACCCACTTGGCTGCTCACAGCCATCTATAATTTCAATAACACCCTCTTCTGGATTCCACAGGCACTCACATACATGGTGCACATTGATACATGTGGGCAAAACATTTGGACACATACAATAAAATCTTTTTGTTTTTGTTCTTTTGAGACAGGGTTTCTCTGTAGATTTGGAGCCCGTCTTGGAACTTCCTCTGTTGACCAGGCTGGCTTCGACCTCACAGATATCTGCCTGCCTCTGCCTCAGGAACACTGGGACTAAAAGTTTGTGTCACCACCGCCTGGCACAATAAAATCTTTTTAAAACTGATTTATGGTTCTAGGGAGATGGCTCCATAAATAAAGCTCCTATGGCACTAGTTTGAAAACCAGAGTTTGAGTCCCGAGCATACACACAAAAGCCTAGCCGTTGGTTTGTTAACTTAGTGCTCAGCATGCAAAAACAGGGGCTCCCAAGGACAAGCTGGTGAGCTCTAGGCCCAGCCAGAGACCCTGCCTCTGTAAATAAATCGGAGAGCTGTTAAATAAGACACCTGACATCAACCTCGACTTCCATGTGCACCTAAACACGTATGTGCCCACAGGTGTGAACAACCATGCACAGAACACGGGAACACACGCAAAGACTGGTTGCTCACTTTCCCGTCAGTGCTTTGTCCTGTGGTAGCGGCACAGAGAACTGCTAAACCCTTTTTGGCCCAGTGAGTCACAGAGCAGGGAAGGAGGGGGAAGGGTGGAAGCAATTAGGTAGTCAGAGGGGTGGGCCGGCCGGCCGCAGAGAGGGGGACTTAGCTGATGGAGCTGGAGGCACCCTGAATCCCCATGCTCGGAACCCCCTTGGCCTGGAATGCACCCCAGGGTTCTGCACAGTCAGGTAGCTAACCTAGCTCGGTTCAGAATTTCTCCTCCCTAGGCTGAGGGCCAGCTGGAAACCCACCCCCACCTCCTCCATCTCTTACCCCCCACTCTTAGCTCTTAGCTCCAGCCCATTCTCAGAGCCTCCCTTAGTTTCCTGGTATGGCCTCAAAGCTTAGGGCTACCTTCCTGTCTCACTTCCCTTTCCTGCCTCCAGTTCCCTAGAGATGAAGCCATCCAGGCATTGCCATCTCTAGCCAGGCCGCATCCATCCAGCCTTAGAGTACTAAATTTGCTTCCAGTGGCATCAGAGGTCTCTGACACCTTTGCCTTGGAAATGGCAGGTCTATAGCAGGAGTATGGGTGACTCAGCCCAGGATTATGTCACTAGATAGAGCTTAGGGAAGATTCAGCCTGTGACACACTGATAATTTCATGGAACTTTTATGGTGAACATCTTATTTTCTCTTTCCCCGGGGAAAGTGTTTATCTTTCAGCGCCCGGTCTAGAGAGGCCTTGCCCAGGCATCTACTCAGGTTTCCAACCCTTGGTCCAGCTCTAGCTCCTCTCAGCCCCAGGAAGAGCCCGCAGAGGTCATCACATTACCTACTACTTCTTAGCAAAGGGTTCTGAGTGCCAGGCAGCAGCAACCACAACCGTCTCCTTTAACCTCTCAAGGACCCACTAAGGTAGGTATTGCTGCCCTTACTTTATGGCACGGAAAAGAACGCTCAGGAAGGTTAAGTGACTTGCCCGGTATTGCCAGGAGCTGGTAACTGCCGCTGGAGCGTGGGAAGCTGCAGCTCCGCTCACTCCGCCCCGACGGGGCGCACTCTGAGTCTCCTTCCCCAGCTGCCTGCAAAGTTGGGGTCTGGCCCATGCGACCAGCGTGACCCGCACCCCTGGTGTTCGGACTCACACCCCAGCACAATCGCCCTCTGCCCCTGCCCGTCTCACCATCGCCTCCGCAGCCTCCACAGCCACCGCCGCCTCCTGCTTGCCGGCTCCAGCTCCTCTGCCCGGCGCGGCCTCGGTGCCCGCCGCCCAGGAGGAAGCCGCAGGGCGGGGCGGGCCCGCGGGCCAAGGGGGCGGGGTGGGGGGCGCTCCTTCTCAGAGAGGTGCCCGACCCGGGCAAACCGAAAGCAGCAACAGGGTCTGTGGGGCGCCTCCTATCGGGCCACCAGCGTCCGATTTCCGATGACACCCCAGCCTGGTGAACTGGCCACCGATGATGTCTCTCGGATCTGGGGCTGCAAAAGGAGTTATCGAGGGAGGCGTCATTCTGTCATGCGAGAAGCATCAGTGAATGCTAAGTGGTCCAGATATCATGAGCATACCAGGATGGATGTTTGCCACCTTGGTGAGTGCATGTCACCAGAAATTGAAAACACATCAACCACTCCAAACTTCTGGTTGTTTTCAGATGGAGCAAGCAGCATTCTGAATACATTACATGTCACCAAGTTGTACACTTACAAAAGACAAATTGAGGTCTGGCCAGATGGCTCAGTGGATAAAGAAGGCACTTGATGCCAAATCTAATGATCAGAGTTCCATCCCGGGACTCACCTAGTGGAAAGAACCAAGTCCTGCAAGTTGTCCTTCTGACCTCCATACACGGGGGTGGGGGGTGGGGTGGGGATTTTTTTAAATGCTAAAATTCTGCAGAAATCCCTGCGAGCTAAAAGTCTCAGTGGTGTGTGGATGGATGAGCCTCTAAAGTTGCTGGGATGGATCCCAGCCTGATATAAAAGATGACAACAGCAGCCACACCAAGTTTTGAACCAGCAAGAGGCAGGAGAGGAAAAGGAGGCGATTTGAGCCAGTTTCCAGAGCAGTACTCAAACAGAAACCGACCTTCCCTTTCCCACAAGAATAAAATTCAGACAAACCTGGAATGCCCTGAAGAGTCTCACAGTGGGAGTTTAGGACAACTTCCCCTTAGGTCCCACCGCCAGCTGTGTGGGATTTCTCCCAGGTGGGGAAGATAGAGACTTTGAAGGGGAGTGATGAAGAGGATACTTCTTGCAGAACCAGGAAAATTTAAGGAGGAGCCAACTCGCAAACCTCTTCCTTAATCTCACTGGCCCACCCTGGCCTCAGGCCAAGTTTAAGGTTAAATTAGCTTGTTTTTAAGTACTGTGCAAAAGGTATAATCAGAAACTCAAAATGTTTAAGTGATACACTGTGCTCTGAATTTCACAAAATAAAAAACAAAAAAACAAAACCAACCGTGGACAGATATATTAAGTAGTATTGTTTTATGTGCTTAATCAAAGACTAGAATGTGGGACTGGAGAGCTAACTCAGCAGTTAAAAGTCTTAGGAACTAGCAAAAGCCCTGGCTGTTCCTCCAGAGGACCCAGATTGAATTCTCAGCACCCATGTCACAGCTCATTACTGTCCGTAACTCCAGCTCCAGGGGATCTAATGCCCTATTTTAGCCTCCAAGGGTAACCCCAGCCACGAACATGGTGCATTGTTACACATGCAAGCGATGCATCTTTGCACGTAAAAGAAAAAATAATTTAAAGAAGAAGTATTTTTTTATTATTTATTTTCCATCCTGACTTCACTTCCCCCTCTTTCTCTCCCCCTGGTCCCTCTGTCCCCTCGCCTCTCCCTCTCAGTCCAGTCCTCTTCTGTTTCTGTTCAGAAAATGCCAGGCCTCCCGTAGATATCAACCAAGCGTGGCATGTCAGGCTGTGGTAAGACTAAGCATCTCGACCTATATTAAAGCTGGGCAAGGCATCCCAGTATGTGGAACAGGATCCCAAAAGCCAGTAAAGGAGATGCAGTCAGCTCCTGTTCCCACCGTTACAAGTCCCACAAGTAGACCAAGCTACCAAACTGTCACAAATACGCAGAGGGCCTAGGTCAGTCCCATGCAGGCTTCCTGGCTGTCAGTTTAGCCGTTGTGAGCTCTTATGAGCCCAGGTTAGTTGTTTCTGTGAGTTTTTTTGTGATGTATTTGACCCCTCTGGCTCCTCCTTCCCTCTCTTCAGCAGGATTCCCAGAACTTGGCCTAAGGTTTGGCTGTGGGTCTCTGCATATGTTTCCATTAGTTTCTGGGTGAAGGCTCTCTGATGACAGTTGAGCTAGGCACCAATCTGGGATTCAGGATTCTGGCCTGGCCTCTCGAAAAAGTGTTTTTTTAAAAAGACCAAAGTGTTAAGGAAAAAATTAAATTGTTAAATGTGGCTGAGCATGGGCAAGCTTTGGGTTTGATGTCCAGCATTATATGAACCAGATGTGGGGATAAATGCCTAAAACCCCAGCACTGGGGAGCCAGTGGCAGAAGGATCGAGTTCAAAGCCCTGGTCTGATATATAGTGATTTGTTTGTTTGTTTTTGTTTTTGTTTGATTGTTTTGGCATTTTGAGACAGAGCTTCTCTTTGTAAAACCCCTTCCTGTCCTGGAACTCACTCTGTAGACCAAGCTTGTCTCAAATTCAGAAATCAGCCTTGCCTATGCCTCCCGAGTGCTGGGATTAAAGGTGTGTAAGCCACCACTGCCCAGTTACCGTATAATGAATTTAAGGCTGGCGTTTACTACACGAGACCCTGTCTAAAAACAAAACAGACAAACTGACTTGGCACTGTGGCGTTTGGCTGTGGTCCTAACACTTAAGAGGATGAGGCAGGAGGATGGACTGACTTTGAGACAAGCCTGGGCTACATAGTAAATTCCAAAATAACCTACAATAGGCTACAAAGTGAGACTTGGTCTCAAAACAAAAAAAAAAGTTTGTCATATGAATTTCACTCCAGTGTAAAAAGAAAGCAGCTTCTCGTGGGAAGTGCTAGCTCTGGCTTTTCCCTGTTCTAAACTCATGAGAAACTTGCAGGCCTGTTCCTGTGCTGCAGACGCTGGTATGCTTCTCGAATTGTGTAGTCTCCTGAGCTTCTGAGGAGAAATCACCAAACCCATCTTCCACCTTCCAGACTGCCCTTGGCATCCCAAGTGAGGCCTCTTAACCAAAACGTCAGAGACTGTCTTCCCTGGGGTTGAACCACTGTGAAGACAGAGCACTGGTTTCCACGCTTGGCCACAGCACCTCAGAACAGGCTCAGTCTTAGCAAAGCTGATCAAGAAGGGTTATTTGGTGCTTTCCCTGCCCCCTGGAATCAGGAGCATGATTCCAGAGCCTGGCCTCTGTTTAGTCTCAAACATTTGTCTCCTAACCCTGCCCTTACCTCACATCCTCCCAGCAGCAGGCTGTTTCTAACCCTGGAAAGGCTGTGGAGGAAATGGGCAGAGGTAGCCAAGAACCCTTCCCACAAACCAATGCAGACTGGGAGAACCTGGTGGGGAGGAGGGGTCCAGAAGACAGAAAGCTCATTGTGCTTCAGGCCCTGTCCTGTGACATTGACTGTGACTAGCATGGGACTCTGGGGAGAAATGCCGGCCCCCACCCCCTCACAACAGCTGAGATCCAGGGCCCGATGAAGGGCCCGAAGAGCAAGGGTGGACAAGAGACAGCCACGGCACACAGAACGAATGAATGACCAACAAAGGAAGAGCTGACTAGTTCCTCCTGCTTTTGGCTCTGAGTTAGACCAAGACCACAGAAGAGACATGGCAGAAGAAGCTCTTCAGCCAGGTCATAAACGACACAACGTCTCTGCGAACTCATCCAGGAGGACAGTTAAGAGACATGACAGGATCCACAGGGAAGACACTGCATCCTGTACCCTACCCTAAAGTGCTGAGGAGGTTTTAATTCTCCCTGTGGTGAGGTCCCTAGGAAATCCTTCTTCCTGTGGCCTGTGACAATGAACAGTGTGGTCTGAAGAAAAACAGGACGGATTGGGAGATAGCTCAGTAGGGAAAGCACTTGCTGTGCAAGCATGGGGCCTGAGTTAGGATTCCTGTACCATGTAAAAGTTTGACACATGCACCGTAACCTCAGCACTGTGGAGACAGCAGACCCCTGGAGCTTGTTGGCCAGCCATCCTAGCCAAATTCATGAGCTCCAGGCTCAGCGAGCGATCCCATCTCAGAAAGTAGGTGAGGCCTGGAGCTGTCACTCAGTGGTAGAATGTGCTTATACCACATACACGATACCATAGGTTCAATCTCCAGTATCGTCAGGAAGAAAAACAGGCCTGCTAGACAGTAAGGTGGAAAGCAAGGAAGACATCCGACATTAACCTCTGGCCTCCACACATGCATCCACAGGTACATGTGCGTTCACCCACACACATGTGCATTCACACATGCACATATATGCAAGATGGAAGGGAGGGAGGAAGATGGATTGGTGGCTCTTTGGTTGAGAGAGCATGTGTGGTGGCACACGTCTTTAATCCCAGCACTCGGGAGGCAGAGGCAGGGGGATCTCTGAGTTTGAGGCCAGCCTGGTCTACAGAGTTCCAGGACAGCCGGGGCCACACTAAGAAAACAAAACAAGACAAAAAGTACAAACTGTTCAACAATCAGCTGCCTACAGGAGACCTGAGCAAGGACAGCATCAATAGGCTTGCTAACACGGGAGGGGGAATTGCAAGATGCCCCATCTCTGGACAAAGAACTATAGGCAATTGAGGGATGCTGAGAGGGAAAATAAATCAGTCTTCCCCAGAGATAAGCTCCTTATTCCGTTATCCAATACTAAGGGGTCAGCCCTGCAATCATGTGCATACAAGCTACACCTAACAGACTCAGTAAGGTAGGTGTGTGTGTGTGTGAGTGTGAGTGTGTGCGTGAGAGTGTGTGCGTGAGAAACAATAACTAAAGAAAAAGGCCATGAATTAGAGGAGTAGTAAAGGGAGCATGAGGAGGTTGAAGAGAGTAAATGCAAGGGCAACACAGTATAATTATATTTTAAATAATAATAAACTAGATTTTTGCCTGGCAGTGGTGGCCCACGCCTTTAATCCCAGCACTCAGGAAGCAGAAGCAAACAGATCTCTGTGAGATTGAGGCCAGCCTGGTCTACAAAGTGAATTCCAGGACAGGCTCCAAAGCTATACAGAGAAACCCTGTCTCAAAAGCCTAATAATAATAATAATAATAATGGGTATTTTTTGTCTAAGAGGAGGGGGAAATGCAAACTGTTCTTGTAGATGACCTAAGTTTGGTTCCAAACACCCATATTGGGTAGTTCATAGCAGCTGTCTCTAACTCCAGTTCTAAGGGGAGACACCTTTTTCTGGTTTCTGGAAGCACCTGCATTCACATACCCATGCTTTTTAAAAAGCAAAAGTAAGTCCATATAATAAGTAAACACACACACACACACACAGGAGCGTGTGTACATGTGTGTGTGTGCCAGACAGAACTATAGATTCTAGCGGGGAATGGAGACTCACACTGTAATCCGGGTGTGCAAAGCCTCTGAGCTGCCATGTTTCTTCTACAAAGCTGTGCGCTGTCTCTGCACCATCTTGGTGCTAGATCGGGAGAAACCAATCCAGAGGGGACCCTCAGGAAGAGAGACACAGAGGGACAAGGGGCGAGAGAGAAAGGCGGGAAGTACCTCATACACTTCGGGACAGTGAATGGTCTTTATTGCCCACCCGCCACCAGCAGTTTCCCAGCCACAAGCAGGGTCCTCTGGGTCTCTCTAACCCACTCTCGGGACCCATGAGATGCAGCCGCAGTCCAGCTCTCTCCTCCCAGGGGATCAAGGTGCTTCTGGAGCACATGGTGTAGCGGAAGGCCCTCACAGGGCCCGAGCAGCGTGTCTGTGGAGGACAGGAGAGGGCCCCTCTTGGCACACATTAGGGAGGGTGGGGGGAAGGGGGCTCTTAAGTGGGGATGGTGCCAGTGGCAAAAAGCACAATGAGGATGATGATGACAGAAACTATCACACAGATGAGGACAATCATCTTCACATTCTTCCACCAGAACTTCCGGGCCACCTTCTGCGACGTTGTCTTGAAGTGTTCAGACTGTTAGGGACGAGATAAAGAAGCGACAGTGACTCCTTCCCTCAGAACAAGAGTACACACGGAGGCCCACAAGTCATGGTGTCCGTGTCTACATTATAAACTGAAGTAAGAGCCTGAAAAGGGATGCTGGAGCCAGGGCAGGGCTACCTCGAAATTAGTCAACCGATTGATTAATCTTTCCTGTTACAGTGGGGATGGAAAGGTTTTGTTTTGTTTTTTGTTTGTTTCTCTCTCTCTCTTCCCCCCCCCCCACAGGGTTTCTCTGTAGCTTTGGAGCCTGTCCTGGAACTCGCTCAGTAGACCAGGCTGGCCTCAAACTCACAGAGATCTGCTTGCCTCTGCCTTCTGAGTGCTGGGATTAAAGGCGTGTGCCACCACACCCAGCTATGGGAATGGAAAGGTTTTTAGAAACATTTTTATAACACTTATTTGTGTCTGTGTGTGTTGCATATGCACCACAATACTCATGCGATGGACAAAGGACAACTTGCAGGAGCTGGTTCTCTTTTTCCAGTCTGTGAGTCCCGGGGATTGAACGCATGTAATCAGCCACGGTGACAGCTACCCAGCTACCTCTCTGGGTTTCGTTTGTTTGCTTGTTTTTTAACTTTTGAGACAGGAGCTCACTATGTATCCCTGACTGGTCTGGAACTTCAGAGACCTGTCTATCTCTGCCTGCTGGGTGCTACAATGCAATACCCTTCTACCTTGATAAATTTCTCCCCACAACAACCTGCAAGCTAAGTTCAGGGTTAGAAATTCTTGAGCTCATGAAGCTTCCCTCTGAGCATGACAGAGGCCAGGACTTCCTTTCCTTTTCTTGTCCATACTTTCTAGTAAGGTACTCATAAGACTGGCCTCCGTTCCTATGTAGAGGATGACCTTGAACTTTTAAAAATTACATTGATGTTTTCGTGTCTGTGTGTGTAGTGTGCACATACCAGAGTGGAGGTCAGAGGTTATTTTGTAGGGATCGAGTCTGTTCTTCCACCAAATGTGCGCATCCCAGGCATGATACTCAAGCCCTTACTTGGCAGCAAGAGCCCTTACCCTTTGAGCCATTCTGATGGCCTGTTTTTGAACTTCTGATCCTCTTGTTGCTACCTTCCAAGAGCTGCAGTTACAGGCGCGCACCACAATGCTCTATTTATGTGGTGTGAGGGTCTGAACTCAGGGTCTCATGAGTTCCAGTCAAGAACTCTACCTCCAGAGCGGAATCTCCAGCCCCCTCCTTTTTCTTGCCTCCCTCCCCAAACTGGCCCGCACACTGAGGGGTCTTTTACCTACGCTCACAGTCTAGGTTTGTTTGATTGGCAGAGCAATCTGGCCTTTGGAGAGAAGACCCACAGGCTGGGGGCGGGGCACAGGAATGTGCTCCAGGAGCGCGCATCTCCTGGCTCTGTGACACCTTGTCTTGTAGGGATTGTGGAAGCTGGAGGAAGAAGCAGGGTACTCCAGAGGGTTGGGAGAGTAAGGAAATGCCTCCTGCTCCCCCAAGTAACCTACAGACACTAAGTCTCAATGTACCCAGCTTACATTGCAGGAGACACCGATTCCAAGCTTACACTTGGGACCCACAGCATGTGGAAACTGAGACTCGAGCCTTGGTTGAGCAGCTGGCCTGAGCCTGTGGCTGCAGAGAGAAGACTGTCTAAACAAGCCGTCTAGGAGGTATTATTCCAGCCTTTGGCAGGCCGAGGGTTCCTGGGATCAAAGAATTTCACTGCTCTTCCCAATTGTTTTAAAGCAGACTCAGCAGAACTCTATTTTTACACTCCCAGCCTAATAATTTGTGGAAATGCTAAAAGCCAAAGACGTCTTCCCCTGTGCTCATAACTTTGCCTTGGGGACATCAACTCTGACTGTCAAGGGCTTCTTCAAAAGAAGAGTCAGCTTCTAGCCCCCAAAGAAGCCTAAGAACACAGCAGTGGGCCGAGCTGTCTCAGAAATGGCTGTGCGGGTGGACCCCCACCCAAAGAGACCCACTCACTGGGCTCAGTGCCAACCAGCCAATAGGCAAGAGGCCAGGAGACATGGCAGCCTGCCACACCCTCTGCTTTTGCCTCCACCCCCCCAGCCCCCACCCCCGCTGAGCTGTCCCCTCTGGTCCCAGTTTGCTCCCCATCTCACCGTGGCTTCCAAGTCCTCCGTCTTGTTTCGGAGATGGTCCAAGTTTTCCCCTCGGGCCAAGATCCTTTCCACATTCTGGGTCATGATGTTCTTGACTCCTTCCACCTCACTCTGTAGGTTCCTAACCCGGTCATGTCCGGCACCCCCGCTGGCCTCCTCCTGGGGTCAATACAGGGGTTAATTAGGCCAAGCAGCAGAGGATGCAAGAGGCCAGAGGAGGCTGGAAGAACTAAAGTAGATTTCAGCCTTTTCCAATACTTTGTTTACAAAGAGGATGTCACTGGTCTGTGATCACATGGGTGCACGCGCATGTGTGTATCGAGACATGGAAGGCCAGAGATCAGCTGAGGGTGGCCAGGTGTCACTCGGAAGCTGCTTCCACCTCAGAGGCTGGGTGTCCCATTGGCCTGGGGCTCTCAGATTAGGCTGACCAGCAAGCCCCAGGGACCAGCCTATTTCTACCATCCTCGTGCTAGGAACCATCACACCTGATTTTTTTTTTTTTTTAAACATGTATCTGGGGAATCCAACTCAAATCTCCATTCTTATGTGACAAGCACTTCTGCCACAGAGCCGCCTCCCCAGCTTTATTATTTACTTATTTGAGACAGGGTGTCATATAGCCCAGGAAGGCCTCAAGCTTCCTAAGTAGGATGACCTCCTGTCTCTACCCGCCCCATGCTGAGATTACAGGTGTGTATCACCATCCCTGGTTTATGAGGTGCTGGGACTCAAACCCAGAGCTTCATGTGTCCCTCCACCTCCAGGCAAGCCCTCTACCAACTGAGCCACATTCTCAGCCCTGCGCGCGCACGCGCACGCGCGTGTGTGTGTGTGTGTGTGTGTGTGTGTGTGTGATCTATCAGTGGGGGTGGCGTGGGGAATATGCATGCACCCCACAGCACTCGTGGAGGTCAGAGGAAAATGTCTTGAGTGGATTATCTGCTACTGTCGGATGGATAGAAGCGGGAGGGATATTGAACTCAGGCTGGCAGGCTTGCACTCAGCAGTGCACAGCCAAGCCACCCTCTTCCCAATCCTCATGGGTTCTTAGTGTGAGAGCTGGCCAGCAGAGCACCCTTGTCTGACCCAACCCAAGTGCCTCTCCAGACAGCTGTTGGTGAGTTGTTCTGGTTCCGGCCTGCTGGGCAGTGTAACTGCGTTTCAGTGGCTGTGGCCCCCAGAAAGTATCCTGTGCCGTTGGACCACACACTTCTGCTTTCCCCAGGCTTGAACGCCTGGTGTAGGCCACACTCCACAGCCTGCTTATGTAGATATCAAACGTCCTCCCTGCTGCGGTCTCTCTACCCAGGAGGCCTCAAGATAAGGCTTTTGAACTAGGAGGGAAAAGGCATGGACTCCTCCCTTAGTGACCTAGGGGGCCTCAGGTACCAGCCACGGGTGTGGGCTGAAGCTGGATTGTCAGGGAGAGCCGATGTCGGGCTGCTTTACAAACCCGGGAGCTTTGCTAAAGTTTCTAGAGAAGGGGCTGCTTTCGGTGGCCAGGCTGGTCCTTTGGGTGTCTGCCTATGTACAGAGAGAAGTTAAGGGGAGAACTCCAGCCTGCTGGACTGGAAATCTGAGTCCATATGAGCAGGGGCGCTTGTGGCCCGGTAATGTCACAACACCGGGCTCAGGCCCAGCTGGAGGAGGCGGAGGAAGGGGAGGGCGTGAGGGCGCGGGCGCAGAAGCTTGGCTTGGAATTCGGGTCCCCCAGCCCCCACCGAAACTTTGATCCGATCCAGCACCGAGGTCACCGGAGGAAGGCAGTGGAGAGGTGTCAGGAACCCCTGGCCCGGAGTGCAGAGCTATTTGTGGACCAGTTGTCAAAAGTAAGGAGACAGAGCCAGCGCTGGCCCGGTAGGGCTAGCCCTGTGTCTGCTGCCAACTCCCCATCGCGACGCAGTCAACCCCCAGCCCCGATCCCCCCTAGCAGCTCCCCTAAACCCCTCTTTTTCTAGTCCCCACGCCACTCACCATGTCTCGGAGCACTCGGGCCTCTCAAAGCAGTACTCGCCTAGTCGGTTTCCACTCAAGGCAGCCACAGCTTCACTTCCTGCTTACTCCAACTTTCTGCCCGCCTCCTGCCCATCCCGCGACTCCAGCCTCTCCAGCTCCGGCCAGCCACACCTAACTGCAGGTTTCTCCAGGTAGGCGGCCCTCCGCTGCCCTCCCAGTCTCCTCCCAAGCAAAAGCTTAAGCTTAAAGCAACAGGCACTCCGGACTGGGGCGGGGTGGGGGTGGGGTAGCATCTAAGTTGTCCAGAAGGAGAAAGAAAGGACCAACCAACCCTCCTCTGTTTTCAGAAACCCGTGACCTCTCCTTTTTACGCTTCAAAGAAGTAATTCTAGTTTTCAGGGGCTTAAATTAGCCTGGTTCGGATAGAAACGAATGGACGGGTGAAAATACCTCCCTGAACAACCTTTGTCCCCCAGGGCCATCCTGAGTGAGAAGAAAGCACTAAAATCCCCAGAAAACAGAGCTGGAGAGATGGGTCAGCAGTTAAGAGTGCATGCTGCTCTTGCAGAGAACCAGAGGGCGGAAGTTCAGTTCCGTGTACCCACATCTGGCTGCTCACAAACTACAGCTGTGGGGGGGGGCGCTGTGTGTGTGTGTCGGGGGGCAGGATGCCCTCTTCTGGCCTCTGTGGGTACCCGGAGCACACATGCGCATACACACACACACATAACTGCTATCTTTAAAATCTCTTGGAAAGTTCAGGCGCTAAGGCTGGCCTCAGGCAGTGGTGAGGAGTGCAAACTACAAGGGCAGGGCACCTTAGCAGTGTCCACAGGGCAGAAGACTCGGGAAATGATGGCTCACTTGTCAGCCCCTCCTTTCCTTCTAGTCCTACATTCCCCTCCAAAGGTCACCACGGGGCTGGTGACCCTGGCCAGTTGTCAGAGGATTGTCCAGTGAATTAGGAGGGGGCCTGGGGTAAAGGGTTTTTCCACCACATGTGGCTCTCAGCCAGAGAAAATCTGCTCTTCTCCGGATGGAGTTTGTCAAGACAGAACAATAACAGGGCACCAAGAGAAGAGGCCTTCTTTCCCACCCCAGAAGAAATAACAGCGCCAAGGAGGAAATCTTAGCTCCTCTGACAAATAAGAGCTTAAAAAAAAAAAAAAAAGGTTTTAAATATTTAGAATCCCTGTATCATTTTGAGACCCTTTTGTGTTTCCCCTTGCTCAGGGACTCATGGGTGGGCTTCATCCCAAACACTGCACACTTAGTTTTACAGAAGTAAATCAAAGCAACTGGTAACACTTAAAAAAAAAAAATAGGTCTTTTTTTTTTCTTAAGGATTGTTTTCATTATTTCTAATTATGTACATGTGTGTATGTGTGTGTGCCTTAGGGCAGAGGTGTCAGGTTCCCTGGTGAGTTTCAGGCAGCTGTGAGCTGCCTGATGTGGGTGCTGGGAACTGAACACTCTCTGCTAGAGTATGCTTTAGGATATTTGTAACAAAAAGCTGAACAGCCAATAGCTAGGCAGGAAGTATTAGGTGGGGTTTTGGGGAAGAGGGGAGGAAGAAGAGGAGGAATTTAGGCAGGAAGGAAAAGCCAGGAGACATGGAGAGGCAACAGGGTGTGCAAGATGAAAGAGAGTTAATGCCACACAACAGAACACATATTAATATAAATGGGTTAATTTTAAGTTATAAGAGCTAGTCATGAACAAGCCTAAACCATAGGCCAAGCTTCCACAAATAACGTGTCTCCGTGTCATTGTTTGGGAGCTGTCAAGCAGGACAGAGAAAGGGTAATACCTGCTCAGCTACCTCTCCAGCCCCCTAGTGACACCGTAAAACTGCTCAGCCCCTTTCCTTCCCAGGAAAGCAAAAGAACAATCTAGAGTAAACAGGAATGAGATTACAGCAGAGAATGTTAGTTCTCTACCTGACCTTAGCCAAGAGGCAATGAGAATGTCAGATCTAAATGAGGTCTTTAGGGCTCTGCTGTTTCTCTCATCAAGTGGAGGATGCAAGTGGCCACAAAGAATGAACTGGGCCCTGGAGAGACGGCCCATCCGTTAACAGCACGGACTGTTCTTCCGGAGGACTCAGATTCGATTTTCAGCACCCATATCAGGCAGCTTGTTACCTGTAACTCTAGCTCCCTCTTCTGGCCTCAGCAGAGCCTGTACTCATGTGCAGACACACACACACACTTAAAAAATAATAGGAATAGGTGGGTGGATCTCGAGTCTGACGCCAGCCTGGTTTTCTTAACCAGGTCCAGGCCAGTTAGGATTACGTGATGAGACTGTGAAAAAAATAATAAATATTAAATTAAATATTTTTTTAAAAGAAAGAATTGTATTTTGAAAGAGTCACCTTAAACTGCAAGGGGGTCTACAAGACCCAACCCAAACAGGCTGGGTGTGGTTGCGCACACCTTTAATCCCAGCACTTGGGAAACAGAGGCAGGAGAATCTCTGTGAGTTTGAGGCTGGCTGAACTATATAGTGTATTCCAGAACAGCAGCCAGGACTAGATAGAAAGAAAGACCCTGTCTCAAAAAAAAAAAAAAAAAAAAAAAAAAAAAAAAAAGTGGGGATGGATGTCTCAGCAGCAGGGATTCAACTAGAATGTTCGGAGCCCTCGGGTCTGTCCTAAGACCTCCTGCCTTTATTCTCTACTTCTATTGCCCAATATAACAATGACGACATGTGGTCATTAAGCATTCACACTAAGGCTAGTGAGAATCGAGGCTATAAAATGCATGTTAGATTTCAAAAACTTAGTATAGAAAATGCTACTTTCTGGGGGCCATGCGAGGGCGGGAGGGAGAGGGAACTGGGATCCATATGTAAAATAAGAAAAAAATGTTAAATAAAAAAATTTTTTAATGCGGCTTTCATAAATTTCATTAATATGCTATATCCTGCTGTGGTGTTCAATACCTGTAATCCCAGAACTCAGCAATCCAAGGCCAGGACACTCACATTCAAGGCTACCTCGGGTTCCATAGCCATACCTTATCTTCAATCAGTTCAGCCAGTCAGCCAATCCGTCAGTCCACCAGCTTATGGCACGTTGAAATGATATTTTAGATGGGTTAGGTTAACAGAAAGATACACCTGTACCGCCATGCCTTCTCTTACGCGGTGCTGGTTTGACCCTAATGCTCCCTGCAGTGCCAGGGGAGGCCTCTCCCACCTGAGCTATCCCTCCCACATCTTCTACCGTTTCCGTTTCCGTAGACTGGTACAAAGGAAAACTGAACTGCACACTAGTGAAAGGGTTATTCTGTTTTCTTTGGAGACGGTGCTGCGGATTGAACCCAGGGTCGGGCATGTGCGTGTTAGGCAAGAACCTACAGCTTCAGTCTGGTCTCATTATTTCTATAGACTGAGAGGGCCTTGGAATCCCTCAGTGTTATGAGCCACCCAATGTGGGCGTGGCCAACTGAACTTGGGGCAGTTTGTTCTCCCAGGGCTGAGCGACCTCTCCAGTTCTCTCCTTTGGGTTCATTATTTGTTTTACATTTTGAGGCAGAGTATCATGCTGTAGCTCAGGCATCCTGAAACAGGATACGTAGTCCAGGGTGGCCTGAAACTCACAATGAGCGTCCCTCCTCAGATTCCTAAATTTGGGGATTAGAGTTGTGCTCCAAATGCCCAGCTGCTCCTTCCCCTGCCCCCTGCCTCCCTCTGAACTGAGAACTCCCCAGACTCTGGGCTGTGTGTAGCCTGTTGAGATTGTCTTCCATGGGGTTTTTTTGTTTGTTTGTTTGTTTGTTTGTTTGTTTGTTTCTAGAAAGAAGAGGGTGCTCTACTCCAGAAGAAATGAAAATCTCAGTAACTTTTCTGGGCCTCTTGTTAAAGTGTAATTTTTTTTTTTACCCCCTTGAGACAAGGTCTTATGTAGCCTGGAGCTCCCTGTGCAGCTGGGAACGATCCTGCTGTGGTCCACTAGTGCCAGGCTAGAGGACACACCCCGGGAGTGGGAACTCACACACTTTGTGAGGAATGAGGACAGTAGGTCACAGGTCACGGCTAGAGAAGCCGGGCAGTGTTTATAAGGATGCTCTCAGTCTCTGGTGAACAGAAGACTGAGATGTCTACTGTCTACTGAGATGTCTACTGGGTTACCTCAGGCAAACCATTTCCCTCTGGAGCTTTCAGTTTCTGGTTCTTCAAATAGGAATGAGAATGAAGGCTACTTGCAAAATCACTTTTTATGCTGGGCCTGTGGCTCGATCCTGTAATCCCAGCATGTGAAGGCTAAGCAGGAGGATGGATTACTGTGAGTCTGGGGCCAGCCTGGACTACACAAGGAGCTTGAGTTCAGCCTAGGCTAACAGAGTCTCCAAAAACAAAAGCAACAATAAAACAACAACCACCACCACAACAAAAAGTCAGGCATAGTGGCACATTCCTGTACTTAGTACTTGAGAGGCAGTGGCAAAAGTATGAGGAGTTCAAGGCTAGCCTCAGCTACATAGCCATGTCAGAATCTGTCTAAAAACAGAGCAGAACAAGTGGGAAGGAGAGAAATGGGATGAGGGTAGGGGACAGGGATGTTACGACCTCAAAAGGAACAGGTTTCAGGCTGGCAGAGTTACATAGGAAGACCTCATCTCATAAACAAACAAACAACAGGTGGGCATGGTGGTCATGCATGTAAGTCCAGCATTCAAGCAACAGGAATAGGGGGTCCCTTGGAGTTGGAGGCCAGCCTAGGCTACATAGTGAGCTCCAGGCTAGACCGGGCTAAAGAGTGAGAAAGTCTCAAAAAACAAACAAATTCAACCAAACAATTGTACTTCAGTCTAGAAGCCGGGTCTGGGGAGAGCCAGGGAGCTTACTCCTTCGGATGACAGGCTACATTCCCCACGTGATGTGATTTTGGTGCGGGGGGCCTCTTGTTCGGGAGAAATGTGTGGTGGGTCTGTCGCATCTAGGGTCACTTCCCTAGGGACACTTTCCTGTTTTACATGCGTCCTCTATAGAGGTGTGTTGTAGGATAGCCTTGTTTTTTGTTTGATATTTAAAAACAAAACTGTCTTGGGGAAAAAAAATTCAAACAAAGTGAAAGCAAGTAGGCTGGCATCAGGCACGGCGCCCATATTGGAGGATGGGGTGTAAGGCAGACGATCTAGCCTGGGCTACAGTGTGAGCCAACACACAACACAATGAAGGGAGCATAAAAGCAAGGGCTCGGGCGTAGCTCTGTGCTTGTTTCTGTAGCCCAGGCCTGGTCCTGGGTTTGATCCCGGCCTCACACCCTGGGAGTAATCTTCATTCCTTCTCATTTCGTGTGTTCACTTTCTACTTTCCACCAACTCCGCCTTCCCAGTGGATGCCAACATGGTCTCTGCTCTAGACAACCCCATCCATTTCCAAACTTACCTTTCTGGTCCTATCCCTTCCTTTAGAGTCTGCTTGCTGTGTCCCCCAAGGCGAGTGAATTCACCTCGCCTTCTGGTTAAGGGCAGATTCTGCTCAGGCATTCCAGGTGTTTGACCACTTTGGGAAGCTTTTAGGAGCCGGCCTTCTCTCCCTTACCCTGCCTGTCCTCAAACTCACATTTTTGCTGGAGGGTTTCTTCATTCCTGGGGCCTGTGGAAATTCTTCTCATATTTGGTTCTGGAATTCCCCACACAATTGAATTTGCCTCTTCTGCCCTCATCTCCATCAATTTCCTTTTTTACATGCATGCTTGTAGCTGCGAATACATTCTTCACCCAAGACTTAACATTTTGTATTCATTGTTGGGACTGTATTTTGCTATATAATCTTAGCCTCGATTTTATGAGAATCCACCTGGGTTTACCAGCGAGGGGCACCACACCAGTTTATATTGAAATTCTGAAACACAGCACCACTTTTTAAAAAATAATTTATACGCTTTTATTTTATGTGCATTGGGGTTTTGCCTGTGTGTATGTCTATGTGAGGGTATCAGGTGTCCTGTCATTGGAGTTACAGACACTTGTGAGCTGCCATGTGGGCACTGGAAATTTAACCCAGGTCCTCTAAAAGAAGTCAGTGCTCTTAACCTCCGAGCCATCTTCCCAGACCCAACACAGCACTACTTACTTTGGGGGTGGGGAACTTAAAAAAATGTATCTCTGACTTTGAGGCCAGCCTGGTCTACATAGTAAGCTCCTGGCTAGCCAAGGCTGTGTGCTGAGACCATCTCAAAAACCAAAACAAAAAGGACAAACACAGAACCCCAGAAAACACTGAAGCAGTGGGCGGTGGCGGCGCACACCTTTAATCCCAGCACACAGAGGCAGAGGCAGGCGGATCTCTGTGAGTTTGAGGCCAGCCTGGTCTACAGAGCTAGTTCCAGGACAGGCTCCAAAGTTACAGAGAAGCCCTGTCTAGAAAAAACCAAACCAAACCAAACCGAAACCAAACCCTGAAGGCAGGTAGCCTTGATTGGGAGCTGTTTGGATATACTGAACCAGAGCACCCTAAAACAGTGCATGAGACAATGACAGGGACTTCTTTTGTTTTGATTTTTATTGGGGATTTCCAGAATAGCTTTTGGAGGCCGACATCCTGAATTGTAAATCTTCCTGTTAATTATTGAGGGTACTCCTGCTGAGAAATGTTGAAGGCCAGCAGATACTGACTTCAACTGTTTACCCAAGCCTATTGGAACATTCTGTGGTTTAACCTTTAGCAGGTCTGAGCGCAGGCCTCTTGGAACCGCCCAACTCCACTTAAAAAAAAAATATTAATTACTAGGAGTGGGTAGTGGCGTGAGACTTGTCACTCCAGCCTCTTGGGAAGCTGAAGACAGCCTGGGCAACAGAGAAAGAAGACCACGTCCCAAACTCAAAACGAGAAAACTGTCGGGCGCAAGAGTGGGGGTGACCGCTTGTGGTCTCAGCTCTCAGGAGCCCTAAGTGGCAAGATAAATAAGTGCCTGGCTAGCCTGGGCTGCACAGTGAGGAGCTCCGAAACATTCTTAGTTTAACGGTTTCATTTTCCTTGGCGGAGGGCAGGGGCTGCGCCCTTACTCTTTATTATACGACACAGCCTCCCCTTAGGCAACTTATTCAAAGTTTTGGATGTTAGAGATAAATAAGGTGGTTTGTTGCTGTTGTCTGCTTGTGTGTTTGTTTTTTCCCACAATGAAGACAGACAGACATTTTTATTAGAAAAGGCCATGAGGAAGTGTATTACCCAGCCTTTGGACTATTTCATGAGACACGATGCTGAAGGCTTTGTATGCGAAACTAACAACTAGTTCCCTGAGCAGAAGCAGGTCACTCGGCAAAGGCCACTGAATTGGCACAACCCTTTACTTGCTTGTTTGGGAGGGGGTATTTTGTTTGTTTTTTAATTTACTTTAATTTATTTTATTTTTGTTTTGCCTGCATATATGTTGTGTGAGGGTGTTGGATCTTTGAGTTACAGATTGGTGTGAGTTGCCATGTGGATGCTGGGAATTGAACCTGGATCCTCTGGAAAAACAGTAGGTGCTCTTAACTGCTGACCGACCTCTCCAGCCCTGGGTATTTTACTTTCTAAGACAGGTGTAAACTGGGCAGTGGTGGCGGCACACACATTTAATCCACCCCCCCAAAGAAGACAGGTGTATTTCTTGTGTCCTGAAAGCTCTAGGTGAACATTGCCACCTACCTGGGTCACCCAGAACTTTTGACTTCTCAAAGGAAGTTGTACTTAACTTTAAAATCGTTTTTATCTTTTGTTTTATTTGATATTTTGCACGCATGTATGCCTGTACCCGTGCACCCTTTGGTGGTGGTGAGAGGCCAAAGAGGGTACCAATCACCTAGGACTAGAGCTATTGCCAATTGTGAGCTGCCGCGTGGGTGCTAGGACTTGAACTCAGATCCTCTAGAAGAGTACCCATTGCTCATCTATCTCACCAACCCGAATGCACTTATATTTTAGAGCAATCTCAAGTGCTACTGCTGTGTGTGTGCATGGGTGTGCATTTGGGAATCAAAGTCTGAGGACAATCTGGGTGGGATTCCTCGCAAGCAATGTTCCCTTTTCTTTTTTAAGACGTGGGCTCTCATAGGCCTGGAATTCACCAAATAGACTACATTGACCCAAGGGAATGGCCTGTCTCCATCCTCCCACCCCTGAGATTACAAGTTCATTGTGCAGCTTTGTTTGGCTGAGGTCAGAGCTAGGGCCTTGTTAGGGCCTTGTGTGTGGTTTGGACACATGCTAGCTGCACCACCAGCCCAAACTCAGAACAAGCAAATGAAAACTGTCTTGATTTTTCTATTCCTAATTCATTTCCCCAGTTCTCCCATAGAATTTATTTAATATTTATGACTTTCTACATCACACTGCTAGAGTTCTTAGGGGCAAACCCTGGCCTCCAAAAGCCCCAACAGGCTAGGCTTGACCACCAACCAACTGAAGAGACAAGTAATAGAAAAAGGAGATTGGTTCCATGTGTCCATGTTGGAGAGAGGGACAAAGAAAGAGGTTAAGTGGCCCCAAGTCCACCTTTAGGGTATTGGCATGAGGTTTAGGTTCAAATAGAGGGCAAGAGGCAGCATAACTGGGCAGCCCTGGTCAGTATGCACCCCTGGGTATGGACCCCTAGTTACCTCTCCTCAAATGTGCCTGCAGTGTAGTCTGATAAGGAGTCAGAATTCGGTGAAATCTCTCCTGGGAAGCAACTTCTTCCTGGCTGACACCAGACTTCAGCCTTTCCCTTACGCTCGCTTGGGAATCCTGGAGGAATTTTAATTCTTTGGAACCAATATTCTGAGAGCTTAGGGATGGGCACAAGTGTCTCTCTTTAGGCCATCCTCACTCCTATTAGATAGATGGTTACAGAAGCTGCCCATTGTTACCATATCAGTGTGTGTGTGTGTGTGTGTGTGTGTGTGTGTGTGTGTGAAGTGGAGGTCAGGGGACAATGTGCAGGAGTTAATTGTCACCTTCCACCAAGTGGGTTCCGAGGTTAAAACTCAGGTCATGAGGCTTGGTAGCAGTCAATGAGTCGTTCTGCCAGGCATGTTATTGTCTTAGTCAGTGTCCTATTGCTGTGAGGAGACGCCATGACCATGGTAACTCTTTTTTTGTTTTGTTTGTTTGTTTGTTTTTCAAGACAGGGTTTCTCTGTAGCTTTGGAGCCTGTCCTGGAACTAGCTCTTGTAGACCAGGTTGGCCGCAAACTCACAGAGATGGGCCAGCCTCTGCCTCCCGAGTGCTGGGGCTAAAGGCGTGTGCCACCAACACCCAGCCCATGGCAACTCTTATAAAGGGAAGCACTTAGCTGTGGAATTGCTACAGCTTCAGAGGTTCAGTCCTTTGTCATCATGGTAGGAAGTCCTCATGGTGGCAGGCAGGCACGGTGCTGGGACCATAGTGAGAGCTTTACATGCTGATCCTCAGTGCAGGCAGGGACACTGGGCATGGCATGGGCTTCTGAACTCACCGACTCCAACAAGGATGCACTTCTTATCCCTTCCCAACAGGCCACTGACTGGGACCACACATCCAGATATATAAGCCCATGGGACCATTCTTAATCAAACCACCATAGTTATTGTTATTATTATTAGTCATGTGGCTTGAGCTCAGGACTTCGTGCTTGCTGAGCACACACTTATGCCCACCTCCATGCTCCATCTCTCCATTCTGTTGATATTGCTACTGTTCTCTCCTTCCCCACTTTGTTTTTTAGACAGAGTTTCATATAGTCCAGGCTGGCCTCTGACTCAATATGCAGCCAAGGATGGCCTTGAACTCTGTACCCTCCTGCCTCTACTTGCCAAGTGCTGGGATTACAAGAGTGAGCCACTTGTACTTAACTTGGTGGAATTAACTTGGGCGGTTGGGTACGTCTGAGGATGAAACTCAGAGTCTCATGCATATTAGGTAAGTACTTTACCACTGAGCTACACAGCCCAGAGCCATCACTGTAGACTTTGCAAGCTGCACTGACTCCCTTTGGGCCACAGGTTTTTATCTTTTCATTTTCTATGTATGGATGTTTTGCCTCCTGGGCCACCCTTTGAGAGTGCCTGAGAGACCCACCTCTTACAGGTCTGTAGCTCCCAAAGTGATGTGACCCGCTTTGCTTGTTAGGGTAACCCAGCAGTGGACATGTTCTCAACAGCAGGAACACTCTTGGCCTAGTTATTCCAGCTGCCAAACACATCTGGCCCCAGTAACCCCTGCTTTTATGTCTGCATCTGCCAGTACTGGCCCTCAGTGTGGCTCAGAGCTCCTGGGGACTTCAAGGACGGCAGCTACAATAACACTGCTGTGTTGACATTTGCGCTGTGATGCTGGTAACATAACAAGAGGGAAGACAGAGGCAGCAAATTGGAACAGTATCCATTCGTATCCCTTCCTGTCAGTGTTGCCAGTAGGCAGCTATTTACTTATTTGTTCATTTATCCATCTTTTTGGTTTTTTTTTTTTTTTTTTTTTTTTTTTTTTTTTTTTGGGACAGTGTCACGTGTAGCCTAGGCTGGCTCCAAACTTTCTATTCAGCTAAGAATGGCCTTGAATTCTCCATCCCCCTGCATCTCTCTCCCTCCCTCCCAAGTACTGGGATTACAGGCATGCTGCAACATGCCTGGTTTGAAAATTTCTGTTTGTTTTACTTATTTTACATTTACTTATTTATTACAGTTTTTGAATGATTTAAAGCCAAGACTGGTGGCATTTAAATACCAGTAGTTGGGAGGCAGAGGTAGGTGGATCTCTGTGAATGAAGGCCAGCCTGGACTATGTGTTTAGTGTGTTACAAGCAGGGCAGAGCTACACAGTGAGATTTTGTTTGCATGCCTGTGTGGTACTCTTGAAGACCAGAAGGGGGCATCAGATCCCTTAGAGCCGAAGATGCAGGCATTTGTGTGTTTCCAACACAGCTGTTGTGGTCCAAACTCTGATCTTCCGGTAGAGCAGTAAATGTTCTTAACTACTAAGTCATATTTCCAGCCTTTATTTCTCTCTCTCCTTTTCTCTTCCTTCCCTTTTCCTTACCTTCCTCCCTCCTTCATTTCCTTCCTTCCTTTTAAATTATGTGTACCTATGTATGTCTCTGATACCCACAGAGGCCAGACACACTGGATCACCGTAGAAACAGACGTTGGTCCTTATTATCCGTCTTATTTGACAGTGTTCCTTGATGCTCACTGCTGTTTAGGCAGATGAATTAGTTGGCCCTGCAAGCTCCCAGGAGTTTTCCAGTTTGTGTTCCCCATTTCTTAAAACCATTGGAATTATAGATATATACTTCTTCTGGATTTCACACGGGTTTAGGGAGTCTGAATTCAGGTCTTCAGGCTTCTTGCTGAGCCATCTCCCCAGGCTCAGCTGCAACTTCTTTGTGTTTGTTTGTTTGTTTGTTTGTTTGTTTGAGCCTCACTAAGTAGCCTTGGTTGCCTGGAACATGCTACAGAGACCATATTGTCCTCACACTCATGGAAATATGTCTGTCTCTGCTTCCCAAGTGCTAGGATTAAAGGCCGGTGGCACCATGCCCAGCCCTTGGAACTTGGAATTTTTAAAAAGTATCATTTTAATTTCCTTGGTTTTGGACTTTTGTTTTTGTTTTTAGCTTTTTGAGACAGGGTTTCTCTGTATTGCTTTGGAGCCTGTCCTGGTACTAACTCTGTAGACCAGGCTGGCCTCGAACTCACAGAGATCTGCCTGCCTCTGCCTCCCAAGTGCTGGGATTAAAGGCGAGCACCACCAACCCTGGCTGGTTTTGAACTTTTGAGACATAAAGTTTCATGATACAGTCCTGGCTATCTTGAAGCTCCATAAGTAGACTTGGCTTTCATGGAACTTGCAACAACCCTCTGCAATGGGAGATGTCATTCTGTAAGTATGTTTCTCTTATTGGTTAATGAATAAAGCTCTGTTGGCCAATAGGAAGTCAAGATAGGTGGGACTAGGAGACAAGGAGGATTCAGGGAGAGGTAGTAGACATTCAAGATGTAGAGACTTGAGAGAGAAGAGGTCCAAACCCTCTCTCTGGTAAGACCACGTGGAAATACTTAGATGAATAGAAATGGGTTAATATTTAAGGCAGAGCTAGCCAATAACAAATGCTAGTAAATGGCCAGCAGCTTTATATCTAATACAGCACCTCTGTGTGTTATTTGGGGTTGATGTGGCTCTGGGACCAGGCTGGCAGGAAAAACTGATCGTAACAAAATGGTGCCTGCAACATGGGTACTAAGAATTTCCACTTAAAACTTGACAAAAGCTTAAGAAAGGATTTTAAAAACAAAAGAACAAAGACATTTGTTCTCGGTTGGGCTCTGTTTTGCTAGAGACAAGCAGAGATTGTAAGACCCTCAGAATGAGGAGTCTTCCAGGTTCGGTCGATACCCCAAGAACTCAATGTCCAGTCCAGTTGCTGCAAAACGCAAGAGGCTTTAATGAACAGGAAATGTTTGCGCAAACGGGCTCCTCCATCACGCAGGCTAGGGAGAAGCCCCCTCCCCCGGGCACAGGTGTTTTTAAAGGCAACCCCACAAGCTTAGGGAGGGGGTGGGACCCTCTGTCCATTGAGTATGTGACCCTTGGAGGCCGGATGGTCTGCTATTAGGGTCAGCAGACCTTAGGGCCTCAGGTGTGTTAATTAATCTTGTCTGGGCAAACCAGAGTTACAGCTATCTCTTGACCCTATTTACCACCTGTTGACTCACAGGAAAGGAGGGGCAGTGTGAATTCTTATCTCAGGGCCTTTTGAGAGGAAGCTAGCAAATTCCAAGGAACAGATATTGGTTTCTAGGTTAGTCCATCATTAACATTACTTTTTAGGTCTTTCAAGATTTGCTCGGCTCCTTTAACGGAGGTTTCCTGACTTGGCATAAATGGCAAACCCTGCTAACAACTTAATGGTGTGTATGAGAGCTGGCAGCAGCAGAGACCACATCTCCAATCCAGCAGCATGCTGCTTGATGGCAGCATGGACCAAGGCAGTGAGCACAGCTCTCAATGCTGGCAGCAATCATACCCCCCCCCACCCCACCCCCCGCCATCTTGGATAGACCATGGTTAAAACAGCTGTGGCTTTCATTTTAGCAATGTTGTTTGGCAGATAAAAGAGTTGTGGCCAGAAAAAGATAAAGATTTACAGTAAAGACAGATTCAGATTAAGAAAAACCTCTAAACCTCTAAAAGTTTACAGTGTGTTTTAAAATATACATAGGTTTGGGAGAGAAAAAAAAGTAGTTAAAAAAAAAATAGAAAAAGAGTATCTGGGTGTGGTGATACATGCCTTTAATTCTGCACTCAGGAGGCAGAGGCAAGCAAATCTCTGTGATTTCTTAGTGAATCTGGTGTACAGAGTAAATTCCAGAGCAGCAAAAGTTACATAGAGAAACCCTGTCTCAAAAAATGAAAAATAGAAGTAAAATAAATACAGTAATAAGAAAGCCACATGAAGGTGAAAAGTATACAAAGAGTCTGAATACTGTATGCTATTGTATGTCTTTGTATTGTTTGACTGAGGAAATAGGAACAACTGTTAAAAGAAATGCTGCTGAATTAATCATATATATATGTATATATATATATATACATACATACATACATATATATATAATGCTTTGACTTCAAAATTTAAGTCTAAGGACAGGTTACTGGAGAAAAAAATTTCTAGTTTTGTTCCCACAGAAAAGCTGTGGAATCCTTCCAGACTAACATGGTTTGATCAAGCCAGACCACCTGAAGCAGTGTCCCAGGTGATCCAACATTCAAAACAGCTGGGACAAGGCAGCCTTGCAGACTACAGCCAGGATTTTTGTGTCTTCTTAGGATTCCCCCATGACAGTGCCCCCTACCAGCAGGAAGCAGTTTGGAAAGAATGATGCCCACATTCCCAAGTATTGTTTATAAATGTTTGTTTTCATTTAAATGGGGTTGATTATAAATGGTAATGATCACAGCCAATCTCTTTTTAAAGGAAAAAGAGAGGATATGACATAGAAATGAATACTTTGTTTTGGAATGGATTTTCATTTATTGATACAAATTTAAGGTCAATTTTGTGATATGTATATTTCTCCTCTTGTTCAGGTATTGTGTTTAGATAGCTCAATCAAAAATGTAATGTATAATATAGTACAGATTATAGTTACCTGTGACAGCCAAAACTTATAGTTAAGTTAGTTAGGTTTTCTAGATATACAGAGATATATTTCAAATGGATAGGCATTTTTCAAAGACCTACAGAATATGGCATTTAAAATGGTTTAGGGTTTTTCTTGACAGTGAGACATAACTGCTCCTGGGAACACCACCTTCGTCAGAAAGAAAGATGGACATCAAAGAAACTCATTATGGGGTTTGCTTCCAATATGTCCAGACCAGCCATTTGGGCAAGAAACTGCTGTTGTCTGGACTGTTTGACTTTATGCTGTATAAACTGGATGTGCAGGACCCACAGGAAAGTGACTGCTGAAACAAGATGGACAAGATGGTAGGTGATTCAGAGCTGTATGAGGAGTATGATGAGCAAGCCAGGAAGGAGCCAGTCAGCAAGCAGCATCCCTTCAAGGCCTCCGGTCCTGCCTCCACGGTCCTGTCTCGTGTTCCCATCCAGATTTCACTGGTGTTTGGGGGCTGTAATCGGAACCAGCTGATCAGCCTGGAGTCTGTTCCTGAGTGGGGGGCCTGTGGATGAGGGAAAGGCTAGCTATAACCGATAAAGGAAAGACAGAGACATAAGATAGAGTCAGGAGGGCATATTCAGTCCAAACTAAATGCACCCCAGTTTATTCATACACCAGTTTAAGCAATCAACCAAATGTGGGACGATGGCAGAAGACTTCTATTATGTATAAAGGGCAAATAGCAATTACTTCCCTTAATCCCAAAGACATCCATAGCTGCACTATACTCTGTGCCTTCAGGTACTCCATAGCACATATCACCTAGCCTTCAGGGTGAGTGTAAACCCCTCTAGGACCAAGTCTATTGATGTTTAGATAGGAGCCATTCACCACGAGGCCTGGGCATCCTGTAGCTGTTAAGCTAATGTCTTAGAGACAATAGGAGTGATTTGAGCTCTCTGAACTCATGGCAGGATGGGATGGATTCCATCTATGTCCCAACAACTCAATGATGGACTGTGATGTGGAATGACAAGCTGGAACAAACCCTTTCCTCCCCAAGTTGATTTTGGTCATGGTATTTCATCACAGCAATAGAAACCTGACCAAGACAGTGTATTGGAAGACAGATTAGCCAATAGCACCAAGCTTCTTTGCAATTTAAATAAAAATTGCAAAATGTTTTGAGACTCAATTTTGGAATACTAAGGGTGTTTGATTTCTAATTTCTATTCTCTGTCGAACAAAAGCAGGTCATTCCATTGATATGTATCACACAATGCATTTTCTGTCCTGCTGATATAAATTCAACACCAACTCTTCAGACACGTCAGTTATGAGCATCCAGTGTATCATATAACCACAGCTCTCTAACACTGGACAAGAATGGATGCTGCTAGAGTAGCGTCGCCTCCTTTGATGGATGCTGAGCATGGCTAAGCCATGCCTCCACCTCCACCTGATCTCTCTGAGACAGGGTCTTTCAACGAACCCAGGACTCACTGGTTGCTTAGTGATTGCTTCAGTGAGTCCTGGTTATCTTCTTCCTGTCTCCATCCTTCAGGACCAGGAGCACAGATCTTCAGGACCAGGCCTGATTATCATGTGTGTGGTATCCAAACTCAGATGCTATGCTTGCTCTGCAGACATTTTACCCTGACACACATGTTCCAGTTAAGTGAGGCTGGAGAGATGTTTACCTTCCTGCCGTTTTCAAGTCTACTTCTTTTAGGTATAGAAAGGATTGACACACTAGCCTCAAGTAGGGGCAGTTATTCCAAGTGCATCCTTAACTCTCCAGTCCACGTCTGTGGAAAAATCTGCCCTTTAGCCCCCCCCTTTTTTTTTTAATGCCAGGAAGCACTTTAGGGACATTCAAACCCAGAGACACCCGATGGACTCGGGAAGGACATAAGGAGGTTAGGAAAATATTGCAACAGTCCTGCAACCCAAACATTCGGGAGACAGAAGCAGGAGGATCGCCGCGAGTTCCAGGCGAGTTCTGTCTTAAAAGGAGGCATGCCAGTCATGGTGGTGAATGCCTTTAGTCCCAGCACTGTGGAAGTAGAGGCAGATGGATCTTTGTGAGTCTGAGGCCAGTCTGGTCTGCACAAGCGAGCTCCAGGACCGCCAGAGCTACAAAGAGACAGCCTGTCTCAAAACAACAAAACAGAGGTGTCGGGGTTGAAGCTCAAGCATAGGATGTGTAGCTAGCATTGCAACACTTGTTCTGGGAACGGTCACTCCTCCCTCTCAAGGCCAAGGTCAGATTTACTCCGGTCCCTTAATTCCTGCGCCGCCCAACCTCCAAACCCCTTGCCCTGCCCTCTTCCCCGGGCTCCGCAAGCTCTCTGGGTGGGCTCAACCCTGCGCTCAGGATCTCTCCGCCCCGCCCCGCCCCGGCCCCGCCCCGGCCCCGGCCCCGCCCCCGCCCCCGCCCCCGGCCCCGCCCCCGGCCCCGCCCCTGACCGGGCCCGGCCTTCGCGACAGTGCGGGCGCTTTCCGGCCTGCCGCGCGAGCGTTGACGTGTCGAGGGGGCGGAGCCTAAGCCGGCTAAGCCTTGGCTTCCACTCGCACGGTCCCGGCTCCAGCGGCGCGTCTTTCCCTGCAGTCATGGCTGTGCACCGTGGCTCTGCACGGGCCGCCGCCGCCTCGGGTAGGCTGGCTGAGGGTTGGCGACAGGAATGGTGGCCCTAGTGAGGAAGGGACAAATTGAGGGAGATGGAGGGCCTGCAACCCAGAAGCTCGCAGCAGCAGTTCGGTCAATGGCAGAAGCCAGTGGGTGGAGGCCCCAAGCTGTGGGGACTTCGGTTTTCCTGCGCACTCATGTCCCCCGTTTCTTGGTTGTAGATAAAGTACAGAAAAGCAAGTCTGCACGGCCGTCAGGGCTCAGGCAGGGCAGCCGCATGGAGAAACTTTTGGGGTTTGAATGGACAGATTTATCTAGCTGGCAGAGTGTCGTGACCCTACTTAACCGACCGACGGACCCTGCAAACCTGGCAGTCTTTCGTTTTCTCTTTGGTAAGTCCGTTTTCGGGATGGGGGCATTTTGACTGGGGGGGGAGGGGAATGACATCCTATTTCTTTCTTTCTTTTTAAAGATTGATTGATTTATTATGTGTGCAACTTTCTGCCTCCATGCATTCCTGCACGCCAGAAGAGGGCACCAAATCTCATATAGATGGTTGTAAACCACCATGTGGTTGTTGGGAATTGAACTCAAGACCTGTGGAAGGGCAGTCAGTGCTCTTAACCTCTGAGCCATCTCTCCAATCCCGACATCCTATTTCTTTTTAAGATTTATTGTTTATGTGCGTGTGTTAGTTTGCTTTCTGCTATTGTGATAAAACAAGAGGCGACATGGAAAAGAAAGGGTCGCAGCTCATCATGAAGGGATGTCAGGGCAGGGATCTGGAGGGCAGAACAGAAGAAGGGGCCGTGGAAGAACGTGGCTGCTGGCTTGCTCCTCACGATTTGCTCAGCCTGCTTGCTTTTACCACCCAGGATCACCTGTCCACACAGTAGGCTGTGCCCTCCCACATCAATGCTCACAGGCCAATCTGATCGAGGCATTTTCTCTATTGAGGTTTCTCTAGATCGTTTTAAATGGACAAAGATTAACCAGGACAGTCTCTGTGTGGATGTATGCCAGGTCACTGTTTGCTTGGAGAAGCCAGAAGAGGGTGTTGGGTTCCCTGGAACTAGAGTTAAAGGCAGCTGTAAGCTGCCTGATATGGGTGCTGGGAACTGAACTGTGGTCCTTTAGACCACATCTGATCCATTCTTTCTAGCCCAGTCATCCATTTCTTAGATGTTCTCTTTTCCTTAGAGCTGAAGGTATTAGCGAATGGTAGAATTCCTTAGGAGTTTAGAACCATACCAGGCCTTGTCATCTCTAGTTAGGGTTTAGTATTTAGAAATGCTTTCTTTGATCTGAGGCTATATAGGATGCACAGATTAGAGGAACGGGTTGGAGCATGGGCATGTGCTCTGTGGGTGTGTGTGCGTGCATGTGCGCGTGCTTGTGTATGTGTGTGTCTGTGCATGCATGCATGTGGACCAGAGATCAATGTCAGGTGTCTTCCTTAATTGTTTATCTGCCTTATTTTTGAGCAAGGTCTCTCCTGAACCCGGAGCTCACCACTTGAGTTAGACTGGCTGGCCAGCAAACCCCAGGGGTCATCCCATCTCCCTGCCTGCACAGTTCAGCTACTGTGCCAGGCTTTTTGCACGAGTACTAGTGATCTGAACTCATGCCCTCATGCCTGCAGCCAGCCCTTTTATTTTTATTGACTGCATAGTATGCCCAGCTCTGTAGTTTGAAATGGTCTTATCCTGTGGACCAGGCTTGTCTGGCTTCTTGAGTGCTCTTCTTGCTTTGGCTTGTTTGTTTTGGGGGTTTGTATGTTTGAGACACGGTTTCTCTGTAGCTTTGGAAGCTGTCCTGGAACTCACTCTGTAGACCAGCTGGCCTCGAACTCACAGAGATCCACCTGCTCTGCTTCCCATGTGCTGGGATTAAAGGCCAGCACCACCACTGCCCATCTTCGTCACCATCACACCTGAAGGGACCTATTTTATTCCCGTCAGGAAGCTGCTTAGGAGCTGTGTTAAACACTCAGAGAAGCAGTCATAACAGCTCACAGAGTTAAGATGTGCCAAAATATTACTCCTTTAAATCCAGTAGTTTCTCTGGGTGTTGGTGGTGCATGCCTTTGTCCTGGCAGAGGCAAGCAGGTCTCTGGGAGTCTGAGACCAGCCTGGTCTACAGAGCGAGTTCCAGGACAGTCACCAAAGCAATAGAGCAACCCTATGGGTAAATACCTCTACAGATAATTAACCAGGCTGGTTAAAGCAACTGCTTTTGGGATTGAGAAATCTTGCCTGAACTCAAACCGGCTTCCAGATCTCTCAGTGTCCCTTATTTATCTTAGTGTGATCACCAAATACCACTTCTTCCTGTGTGTGTCAGGGACAAAAAAAAAAAAAAAAAAAGAAGTGTTAACCCTAGAGCACTTTCTGTGGCTCAGTAGGATGTAGTGGGGTGTATCTTTATAAATGTAAGTACTTGAACCCTACCAGTTTCTATGGTGTTTTGTACATAGCTCTTATTTAATCCTGCCTGTAACCCTGTGACGTTTTGCTACTGTTTGTCTTGTTTGTTGCCTGCTTTTATTTCTTGAGACAGGGTCTCAAGATGTATAGTCCTGGATGTCCTGCAACTCACTATGTAAGTCAGGCTGGCCTAGCACTCACAGAGATCGGTTTGTCTCTGCTTCCCCAGGGCTGGGATTAAAGGTGTGTTCTAGGCTTGGGAACTATTTTTTTAGAACGTTTTTTTGTTGATATGTATATTTGTGTGCGTGTATGCACACACTCCAGCATGTGTGCACAGGTGAGAGCCCCTTTGTGTGAGCACAAAGGTTAGAAGATGATCTCTCTGCCCTGAGCCTCTGGGACTTGCAGTTTCTCAGCAGTCTGGAAGCCAGCAAGCCTCCTGTTTCTACCCCTTTCACAGCTGGAATTGCATATGCTTCTAGAATTCCCAGCTTGTTATGTGAGTGCTGGGATCTGAGCTCCAGTCTTTGGATTGTTGTTGGGCCATCTCTCCAACCTGCCTCCCTACCCCTGTACAAAGTATGAGCATGGTTGTTAGAGGTGGGAATTGGCTCACAAAGCTTAAGGATTTTGTCAAGGTATACAACTAGCATAATTCCTGCACAAAATAGACTCAGCATTAATATTAGTGACTGTTACTTTGAGGTTTTTTTGAGACAAGATTTTTCTGTTTACCTCAGGCTGGAATTGAACTCACTATGTAGCCCAGGCTGGGCATGCTTAGAGCTGTGTCTTGCCTCCTTCGTGGATGCTTAACAGTTATCTTCCCCTGTTTGCCTTCATAGCATTCTTGATGCTACTGGACATTCCCCAGGAACGGGGCCTTAGCTCCCTGGACCGAAAATACTTGGACGGGCTGGATGTGTGCCGCTTCCCCTTGCTGGATGCCTTGGGCCCACTGCCACTTGACTGGATGTATCTTGTCTACACCATCATGTTCCTGGGTGAGGGGAACTGGGTGCTGGGGATCTGAACCCGGGAGAATTGACCGGCCTGTCAGAAACTCACCAGCAGCTCGCTGGATGTCTTTTGCTTCTGCTGTGACCCAGCTTCACGCTGCTCATCTGTTGTCCTGTGAGCTGTCGTGGTCCCATAATTCTCCTTTCACTTAGTTCTCTGCCTCATTATAAAATGCCTGCTGACTCTTCTTAATTTCAGTCCCAGGGAAGCTGGGCCTGTGGTGACACTTTGATCTTGAATCCTCTCCTCACAAACCCCCAGGGGCACTGGGCATGATGCTGGGCCTGTGCTACCGGCTGAGCTGTGTCTTATTCCTGCTACCATACTGGTACGTGTTTCTCCTGGACAAGACATCGTGGAACAACCATTCCTATCTGTATGGTTTGTTGGCCTTTCAGTTGACATTCATGGATGCAAACCGATACTGGTATGTGCCTTGGGGAATAATAGGGATAAGGTGTGTCTGGGTCAGGATGCTTGCAAGAGAGATAGGGGCCCAGTGAAGTCCTAGAAATTGTCACATAGGCACAATTGTTATTGGTGGTTTGGGTTTTTTTTGGGGGAAGGGAGGATTTGATGTGGGTTTTGTATTGCTGTACGTCAGGCTGGTCTGGAACTCACTATGTAGTCCAGGCTGGCCTTGAACTACCTGTTCTCCTGTGCTAGCTTGAGTGTTAGAATTATAGATGTGAGCCACCAAGCTGGCTCAAAGCCGTATTTTTAACCAAGTTTTGCAAAGTTGGCTTGGATGGATTTGGGGGGAGCCTGCTCTCTCCTTCCATGTGGGCTCTGGGGACCCAGCCGAGGTTGGCTTGATGGTGAGTGCCCTTGTTTGTTCAGCTGTATTGCTTGCCTGACTTGGATGGGTTTGGGAAGGGGAAGGACCAGCAAACTGGGTGATTGCAGTGACATAGGAAAATGGCTCCTCCCACCCCTTCACCCTTTCCATCTCCCCAGGTTATCTACTCCTGCATCCCTGTTAGAAGAGAAGACTAAAGCCAGACAGAGCTGTTTTCAGATACCCCAGGGGTGCAGACTTTTACTTTCTGTGTGTGAGCCCAGAGGCAGAGTTAGAGCCAAGCGTAGAAGTTGCTGTGAGGTGGAAATGATAGCGGGTACCAAGAGGAGAGGGACTGCCGGGGCTGCCCGGCAGCGCTGCCCTAGGAGAGAGTAGGCCGCCCCGTCTCTGGCCTAGGTGACCGTCTGTCAGGGGAGGCGGGAAAAGCCCGGGACCCAGGGTGGCGGGGCAGGAAGCCTTGAGAGATTCTTCCCATTGTAGAGTGAGAAGTAGCTGTGGATGGAGATGGCATCACCACTGGCTCTGGAGTACAAATCTCTCTCCCGTAAAGCCTTGTGTGCGTGTGCACACAGGTGTGGGTCGCCCCCGGCCTCCTGTGTGCTGTGAATGCGCAGGGGCCTACGTCCCCAACCCCTAGTCCCCACCTTTGACAGACTTGATGTCAGGATGTCTAGCTTTGATCGTAGAGAATCGAGACATTATTTGACAGATGGCTCCCACTTCCAAGTTCCGTTTTCGTTATTTTTAGACATTGTGGCGGGCGTATTTAAATACTTTTCCTCATTAAAACCCTGTGAAGAATCAGCTGTAGTTGCTCATCGACAGCGCTTTGGGATGCTGAGGCAAGAGGATGCTTTGAATTAGAGGCCAGCCTGGGTTATATGTATAGTGAGACCTTGTCTCAAAACAAACAGATTTGAGGTCCGTAGAGTTGAACTAATTTTGTAGATGAAGTAAGTCTTGGGAAAATAAAGAATCTGCCTAAGTTTACACAACAGGAAGTAAACGAGGCTGCATTGTCCTTGACCAGGTCTGGTGCTTTGACCACAGTGTAAACCACGTTCTCCCTGACGTCCTCAAAACCTGCTTGACCTCAGCCTTGGAATAAGTCTGCTGTTAATACCCTAGCTTTTTCAGTTCTGCCTTGGGATAACATTTTAAATCGGGAGTCAGTCCTCTAGCATGGGATCCTGGCATCCAGTTTTATAAATGCTAATTTATGCTGGGAATTATTTTGCTGGGGAGTATTTTGAATTTATTTTTTCTTTTTTACCTCTTTGGAAGTGGGGGTCAGACTCGGGGCCTTGTACGTGCTAGGCAAGAGCTTAGTCTCTGGACTACTTTATCAATCTTCCCGTCCCCCCTGCAAGATAATATTCTGTATAGCTGAATGTGGTGGTGCACACCTTTATTCCCAGCATCCAAGAGGCAGAGGCACGCGGATTACAGCTTGGGCTACATGGTGGCTTCTAGGCTACCTTGTCTCAAAACACCTAAACACAATACAAAAGATACTGCGCTGAGTGTGTGTGTTTGTGTGTGCGTGTGTTTATGCACCTTCGTGTCTGTGTTTTGATTTTATTTCTTGTGTGTATATATTTAGCATACGTGTGTGTGTGTGCACCATGTGTGTTCCTGGTGCCCGTGGAGGTCAGAGTATGGCACTGGCTTTCTTGGAATTGGAGTCACAGGCAGTTGTGATGCCGCATGGGTGCTGGGAGTTGAACTCAGGTCCTCTAGAAGAGCTCCAGTCCCCCATTTTGTGATTTTTATTGTTCATTTAATTACTTTCTTTCTTTTTTGAGACTGTGCAGTCCTAGAACTTGCTGTGTAGACCAGGCTGGCCTCAAACTCATGGGGGGTCTGTTGGCCTCTGCCTCCTGAGTGCTGGGACTAAAGTGTGTGCACCATACCCAGTCCATTTTTTTTTTTTTTTTTGATTGTATTTGTTATTATGATGTGGGGTTGGGAGAACAAGGGTGCACGTGCTGTGCGTGTGTGTAGACATCAGATCTTTGCAGGCTCCAGGGATGAACTCCAGGTTTCTTTCTGATCTGAGCCATCCAGGGTACCTCTCCCTCAAATTTGTTCCTCCCTGTTTCTGTTATAGCCTTGACCCTGATCTGATTCTTTAGGACAAGCCGAAAAGGGAGCTAATAAAAACACTGTGTATGTGCGTGTTTGTTTTGAGTCAGGCTCTCATTGCAGATCAGATTGGCTGCAAACTTTGAGCAGTTCTGCCTCCCAAGTGCTAGGATTGTAGGCATCTGCCACTATACCCTGCTACACTGAAGTTTTCATTCTTGTTTGTTTGGACACTGTTTCTCTTTGTAACAGTCCTAGCCATTCTGGAACTTGCTTTGTTTGTAGACCAAACCAGCCCCCAACTAATAGGGATCCACTTGCCTCTGCCTCCCCAGTGCTGGGATCAAAGTTGTATGCCACCGTGCCCAGCCAGTTTTTATTCTTATGATTTATTATAGACAGTCTCTGACTTATGGCTCAACCTCAGTGTTTTTAGACATGATAGCAAAGTATACCTGTACTACTCTCTTACTTAGCTGACACAATGTTCAATAAAATATTCAACCCTGTATTGTAGAATAGGCTTTATTTTTGCCCAACTGTAGGCTATTGCAAGTGTTCTGAGCACATTTAACACACTGTATAGTTCATGGTGTGATACCTAGTAGGTTATGTATATCAAATACATTTTCAAATTAAGGCTATTTTCAGCTTATAGGGGATTTATTGGGATATTACTTTACAAGCTACAGAACATCTATAGTAGTGTTTGTTCATGATCTTTTTGTTTGTTTTTGGTTTGTTTGTTTTGAGAGAGGGTTTCCCTGTGTAACCCTGGCTGTCCCTAGCTCTGTAGACCAGGCTGGCCTCAAACTCAGAGATCCTCCTGCCTCTGCCTCCCAAGTACTGGGATTAAAGGTGTGTGCCACCACTGCCCAGCTTGAGAGCTATTTCTGAGGTAGATAGTATTGGCCTAATTGGAGGGTGGCAATGTAGCTGTACTAAGAGGCCTTTCTTGATGTTTTTACCTCCTTCCTGTAGGTCTGTGGATGGCCTGCTAAATGCTCAAAAGAAAAATGCCCACGTGCCCCTGTGGAATTACACAGTCCTGAGAGGTCAGGTATGGGATCTTGTCCACCTGGATCGAGCCAAGAGCCCCCACGTGTTTATTTGATGCTGCCTGTGCCAGGCTAGCTGGCCCTGAGCGTCCAAGGACTCCCCTGTCTCCATCTCCCGTCTTACCGTAAGAGTGCTGTAAATACAGATTCACAATACTATGCCTTACTTCATGTGGGTTCTGGGGATTCAAACTTGAACCCTCATGCATTTGTGGAGCGGACTCTATCCACCATGCACTTCCCAGCCAAGGTATGGGGTTTCAAGATGGGGAAGGGGCCTCTCCTCCGCCTCCCTGGATTATTTCTTGTTTTTAAAAAATACTAATTTATATACCCGGGCATGGTTGTACACACTTTTAATACAAGCACTCAAGAGGTAGAGGCAGAGGATATCTGTGAGTTTAAGGCCAGCCTGGTCTACATACTGAGTTCCAGGACTATACAGTGAGACCTAATTAAAAAAAAAAAAAAAGTTAATTTATTTTGTGTGTGTGCGTGCACATGCATGCAGGCATGTACTTTGCCATACATGTGGAGATCAGAGGATGACTTTTGGGCCTGGGTCCCTCCTTCCACTGTATTGAGGCAAGACGCCTCTTGATGTTTCTGCCCTGCTGACCCATAAGCTTCTAGATAATTCTCCTGTCTGTAACAGTGACTATCGTTACACCCTACTGCATCTCTTTTACACTGGGATTGAACTCAAGTTGTCAGCCTTGGGCGACAAGCACTTTTACCCCTAAGCCATCTTGCTTGTTGGCCCTGGTTCCTTTATTCCTTTTGCTGGAAAGCTAGCTGGGCCCCTCATTTTTTCCCAGTTCCCCAATCCCTGAGTTCCCAGCCCATCATGGAACAAGTGGTCCCTTGTCTGTTGGGTTAGACCCCTCATGAAATAGTCACGTCAGTGCTTTTCTTCCTCTTCCCTTTGTGCCTAATGTGCCTGGCAAGGTGGGACTGTGCTCTGTGTTTTTAGAGCTTCTTGGATGAATGACTATGAGATGAAAGGCTAGAGGAGTGGATACATTCTTTCTTGGGTACTGGCTGAGATGAGAACTTTTATTCTTTACATTTAAAAAAAAAAATTAGTTAACTTTACTTTATGTGCACTGGTGTGAAGCTATCAGTCCCCTGGAACTGGAGTAACTGGGACGGGAGTTATAGACAGGTGTGAGCTGTTGTGTGTGGCTGCTGGGAATTGAACCCCGGTCCTCTGGAAGAGCAGCCGGTGCTCTTAACCACTGAGCCATCTCTCCATCTTTTAAAGTTTCATTTATTTTTATTTATGTATGAATATGTGGCTGCACGTCTGTGTGTACACCGTGTGCGTGCATATGTGTGAGTATGTGGTTATACCATGTGCATGCAGTGCCTACAGAGACTATAAGATGCCCTACAACTGGAGTCACAGCTGGTTGTGACTTCCTCAACTTGGGTGCTGGGAACCAAACCCAGCTCCTCTGTAAGAGCAGCAAGTCCTTGGTTTTTAGCTTTTTGAGACAGAGTTTTCTCTGTAGCTTTGGAGCCTGTCCTAGAACTTGCTCTGTAGACCAGGCTGGCCTTGAACTCACAGAGATCCTTCTACCTCTGCCTCCCAATTGCTGGGATGAAAGGTGTGCTCCACCACCTCCTGGCTTGGGCAGCAAGTCCTTAACTGCAGAGCTTCCAGTCCTTAACTGCAGAGCTTCCAGTCCTTAACTGCAGAGCTTCCAGCAGAAGACAGGGCCTCTGTTTGCGGAAGCATTTGTGCTACGCTTTTCTGTGCAGATCTTCATTGTGTATCTCATTGCCGGTGTGAAAAAGCTGGATGCAGACTGGGTCGAGGGCTACTCCATGGAGCACTTGTCACGTCATTGGCTGTTCAGCCCCTTCAAGTGAGTAGAGTCCAGGTAGAACCCTTCTGGGTTACAGGCACTGAGTGGGTGGTTCAGGTCTATGTAACAGGGGTCTGACATTCGCCATGGCGTATTTGTGGAGGTCAGAGGACAGTTTGCAGAAGTTACTTCTTGGCTTCCACCATGGTGGGTCCCAGGGATCAAAGTCAGGTGTCCAGGCTTAGTTGCAAACATCTTTGTCCACTGCAAACATCACACCAGCCTAAAGCAGTCAATGTTTTAAAACAAGTTCCTTCTTTTTGTTTAAAAAGATAATTTATTTATTATGTATGTAGCCTCTGCATGTTTCCCTGAAGGCCAGAAGAGGGCATCAGATTTCATTATAGATGGTTGTGAGCCATCATGTGGTTGCTGGGAACTGAACTCGGGACCTCTGGAAGAGCAGCCAGTGCCCTTAACCTCTGAGCCATCTCTCCAGCCTCTGGTTTATTCTTTTCCTTTTGAGGTGATACCATCTATTCTAGGCTGGCTTTATGGCCTCGAACTTCCTGATCTTTGTGTTTCCACCTCCTAAGTGTTAGGGTTACAGGTGTCTGACGACGGGGGGGGGGGGGCAGCCCTGGCACTCGCATTTTTATTTCCCTCCCAGTCTAACTTGTTATCGATTCTTTGTGGATTTCACATCACACATCTGGATCCCACTCATCTCCCTGTCCCTTCCCATCTTCCCTGTACCCTTGCAACCTCCTACCCATGATAAAACAAAATAAAACTTAAGAGAAAAAAGAAAAGAAAAACCCTCCCGTCATGGACGCTGTATTGTGACACAGTGACACAGCAAACCCTTCAGTCAACGCATTTATTGCAACGCGTCACTGGTTTGAGGCTTTGGGTTTGGCTACATCGTAGATACGGGGCGCTCACTGGGGTCCTCTAGGGTGCACTGCTGTTGTCCGGGTCATGGTGACCCTGCCACTTTGGGCCTGCAGGGCCGGCCCCTTCACGCCCAGCACTCAGCTTTTAAAGCTTCTCATTTATGATTTCTATGAGTATACTTTTCCATCAAATGTTATCTTAGGAGATTGGGCTTTTACTCATTGTGCAGGGGATACTAAAACAGAGAAAGAGAGAAAGGAAGGAGAAGAGAAGGGAGGAAGGGAGGGAGGGAGGGAGGGCGGAAGGGAGGGAGGGAGGGAGGGAGGGAGGGAGGAAGGAAGGAAGGAAGGAAGGAAGGAAGGAAGGAAGGAAGGAAGGACACCTGTAAAGGTTAAGGGGTTGGTAAACTCCAGTGTAGAACTTTTGTTTTTGGTTTTTCGAGACTGGGCCTCTCTGTGTTGCTTTGGAGCCTGTCCTGGAACTCGCTCTGTAGACCAGGCTGGCCTCGAACTCACAGAGTGCTGGGACTAAAGGCGTGCGCCACCAACGCCCGGCTCAGTGTAGACCGTTTGTGTGAGCGCATTTGTAGCTTAGCTGTTATACCCCGCTGGTGGGTGGGCCCTTCCTCGGGGACAGGTTGCTGTGCCACCTAGAGCTTCGGTTGTGCTGTGGCTGCTGGGTGACCCAGCTGGCTGGGCCCACTTTTGTCCCTGTGTCTGCAGGCTGGTGCTGTCTGAGGAGCTAACAAGCCTGCTGGTGGTGCACTGGTGTGGCCTTCTCCTCGACCTCTCAGCTGGCTTCCTGCTTTTTTTTGATGCCTCGAGATCCATTGGCCTCTTCTTCGTGTCCTACTTTCACTGCATGAATTCCCAGCTCTTCAGCATAGGTCAGTGCCCGCCGCTTGGAGGGAAGCGGTGACTGCGGGGAGCACCTGGGGGGGGGGCTGTCTGTAGGTGGGAGGTGGCGGTGGGGGCAGGAGCTAAGTTGAACCCTGTGTAGTCACTGAAGTCAGAGGTAAAGGGGTCGGCACGTCTAGGTACAACATGCTGCGGTGAAGAACATGCTTCTGTGAGAAGAGCAAGCCAGACTCTTCCCTTAGGGCCAGCGGTGTGGCTCAGCTGCTCCAAGGCTCCCCTGATAGGACCAGAGTCCTGGCTTCCATCCCAAGCACAACACAAAACCAACTGTGATGGCACGCACATCTTGTCCCAGCACCTGGGACATGGAGTGAGTCTAGGTCAAGGTCATCCTCAGCTACACATTGAGTTCTGGGCCAATATGAGACGTTGTCTCAAGAAAACAAAGTCAGACCTTCATTCAAGGAAATACTTTGGAGGTATTTACCTCCCTTTAAGGGAAGGCGGTCCAGGGAGCCTGACCGTATTGCCGCTTCTCCCTGCCTCCCTAGGTATGTTTCCTTATGTCATGCTGGCCAGCAGCCCCCTCTTCTGCTCAGCGGAATGGCCTCGGAAGCTGGTAGCCCGATGCCCCAGAAGGCTGCAAGAGCTGCTGCCCACCAGAGATGCTCCTCGGCCCAGTGCTTCCTGCGTGTATAAGAGGGCCCGGGCCAGAGCGGGCCAAAGGTTGGGGCTGCGCCACCAGCTGGGCGCAGTCTTCACCGTGCTCTACCTTCTGGAGCAGCTCTTCCTGCCCTACTCCCATTTCCTCACCCAGGTCTGTGGTTGCACAGAGCTGGGCTTGGACTGCTGGGTGTGGCGGGGTTGGGGAGGTGAGGGCTCGGCTTTTAACTCTTCCTTGCCGGAGGACGAGGTTGGGTTGAGAGACATTAAGCTGATGCTGCCTGCTCTGCCTTCCCAGGGTTACAACAACTGGACAAACGGACTGTATGGCTATTCCTGGGACATGATGGTACATTCCCGCTCCCACCAGCATGTAAAGATCACCTACCGTGATGGCCTCACTGGCGAGCTTGGCTACCTTAACCCTGGGGTGAGGCATCTGATGCTGCCAGTTCTTCAGAGGCCCCTGGGCTTTAGGATTTTATTTGGTCCTATACATATCATAAAGTAAAACAAATTTGGGTTCCCGCCCTTTCTCCAAAACCAGATAGAACCTTCTTATTTTCTTTCTTTCTTTCTTTTTTTTTTTTTTTTTTTTTTTTTTTTTTTGGTGCTGAACCAGAGCCTGACACATGTTAAGTGTATGCTCTACCATTGAGGTACATCCTCATCCCTGAACCTTTTGTAGTTTTAAAAAGTGTGTGTGTGTGTGTGTGTGTGTGTGTGCGTGTGTGTGTGTGTGTGTATGAGTGCACATGAGAGACAGACAGACATGCATGTGGAGACAACTTTGTGGAGTCAGTTATTTCTACTACTTTGTGAATTTTGCTAGCTTAAGTCATCGGGGTTTTGTGGCAAATGTTTCTTAACATGCTGAACCATCTCACTAGAGCATATTTTTAATTAATTAAGCAAGGGTCTTTCTGAGTAGCCCAGGCTAGTCCCTTTTCAGCCATTATGTCTGGTGCTGTGCTTTTAAAAATGTGGATAGATGTGAGACAGCCTGTCATTGTTTTGAATTAAGATTATGTTTTGGAAAGGTGAGTAAATACCTAGTAACGAAAAATTCACACCCCAAGACAAGTCCCTTTTTTCCCTCCCTCCTGCTCAAATTAGGCAGCAGGTGGAGATCGTTGCATTATTGGCGGTGCATGTCTTGGAGGTTGACAGTGACAACGTGGGACTAATATGGGGGTTTGGGGCAGGTATTCACACAGAGCCGGCGATGGAAGGATCATGCAGACATGCTGAAGCAATATGCCACTTGCCTGAGCCTCCTGCTTCCCAAGTACAATGTCACTGAGCCCCAGATCTACTTTGATATTTGGGTCTCCATCAATGACCGCTTCCAGCAGAGGTGGGCAAGGGGAGCAGAGACAGGGAAAGATGAGGCGCAGCTCTTTTTGTCAAGATGAAAAGCTGATGTCTCCTCATGGTGTCTTGCTTTTTACAAGGCTGTCTCTCTCTCAGTCTAGTGCATGTTGGGGTTGATCTGGTTGTGGGCATAGCTGGTTGTGTCCAGCAGGGGGCACCATCATCCAGGAGATAAGCGAACCGACTGTTCTTTCACACTGTTAACACGATGATGCCTTCTCCTCAGGTGGCCACTAACTCACATTCTTTCCTCTCCTCTCTGCCATGGACTGGCAATAACACGCTGACAGTAGGCATTTCTCCTGTTGGGAAACCCTGTTCACTCTCCATGGGTCCAATGGTGAAAGGACCAGAGATCTGGTGGGTGGGCAGCCACCGCCTCCTCAGAACGCGGTTTCCTTTTTTAAGGCTTTTTGACCCTCGTGTGGACATCGTGCGGGCTGCCTGGTCCCCCTTCCAGCGCACGCCTTGGGTGCAGCCACTCTTGATGGACTTGTCCCCCTGGAGGACCAAGTTGCAGGACATTAAGAGCAGTCTGGACAACCACACCGAGGTGGTCTTCATTGCAGATTTCCCGGGTACGGAGGACAGCGAGGGCAGATTGTGTGTGCTTTCCTTGGCTTCCTGGACCAGAGTTATTGCATATGATGGGACAGGGCGGGGACTCTCAGGAGGTGATGGTGGGGAGAGGCTGTTCTGCTGGGGTGGATGGTGAACTCTCTTAATCCCTGGCAGGGCTTCACCTGGAGAATTTTGTGAGTGAAGACCTGGGCAATACTAGCATCCAGCTGCTGCAGGGAGAGGTCACTGTGGAATTGGTGGCAGAACAGAAAAATCAGACTCTTCAGGAGGGAGAAAAAATGCAGGTATTGACTTGGCTGGGGTTGCCACAAACCAAGCTCTAGAAGTGGTGTGAGGTTTAGGGAAACGGCTCATTTATTACAGAAGAAATCTTTACCAGTGCAGTGATACAGGGGAGGCTCAGAAAGCAAGGGCTTCATGGGGCATAGAAGCACATGCCTGTCAATTTCCGGACTCGGGAGGCTGAGGCAGGAAGACTGAGAAGCCCAGGCAAGCCTGGACTACATAGTGGGACCAGAACTCAAAACACAACACGGGGAGAAAAAAAAGAAAAAGGACCCTTGAGGCTGTGAACAACTTTATCCCGATCCTAGAGGCCATTATTTCAGATACCAAGACACAGGGAAAGAAAGCGCCAGCAGATTAGAGTAGGGAGGCCAGGGGCTTTCTGGGGAGTTAGAATTGAATGTTCCTTCTGTTCCCCTGCCAGCTGCCTGCTGGAGAGTACCATAAAGTCTACACTACATCATCTAGTCCTTCCTGCTATATGTATGTCTATGTCAACACTACAGAGGTCGCGTTGGAGCAAGACCTGGCCTATCTGCAAGAGCTGAAGGAGAAGGTGGAGAACGGAAGTGGTGAGCGCATCAGGGTCAGGGTTATAGGATCTAATAGAGTGCTTGAAGCCTCCGCTGATGGGAATGGCACCTGAGAGAATGGTCCGTCTTACTGGTTCCTTTTTGTCTTCTGAACAGAAACGGGGCCCCTGCCTCCAGAACTTCAGCCTCTTTTGGACGGGGAAGTAAAAGGGGGCCCTGAGCTAACACCTCTGGTCCAGACCTTTCTAAGACGGCAGCGGAAACTCCAAGAGATTGAACGCAGGCGAAATAGCCCTTTCCATGAGCGACTCCTCCGCTTCTTGATGCGGAAGCTCTACGTCTTCCGTCGTAGGTAAGTTGCACCACAGAAGCGTTTGTCATTGCTGTCAGGGGTTTGGTCAGTTCCCCTCCTCACCTGGCTGTTTTTAATCTCTAACCTTTGCATCTTTCCATGGTCATCCCTATTCTATCCTAGAATATCGTCAGGCTTCAGAGGAGGTAGGGCCCTTGCGTTTGGGATGCGTTTGGGCAGTGAGGTAGATATTTGTGTCCTCAGGTGAGTGGGTCTGAGACCACGTGCTTCCTGAGGGCTTTGGTTGGAGTTATGTAGAAACATACATTTGGACTGTTTAACTTTCTTTCAGCTTCCTGATGACTCGAATTTCACTCCGAAACCTGCTATTAGGCCGCCCTTCCCTCGAGCAGCTAGCCCAAGAAGTGACATATGCAAACCTGCGGCCGTTTGAACCAGTTGATGAGTTGAGTGCTGTGGACACCGTCTCTTCAAACCCCAACCCTCCAGAGCCAGATTCTGAGCATGCTCACTCTGAGTTCTAAGAGGTCAGCGCCTCTGTGCAGATGTGGAGGCAGCCTGCTACAGGCTCACTGTCTATGCAAAGGATATTTATTGGAGAAAAAAAACTATTTTGAGACAAGCTTTCACAGTACAGCCCAGCCTGGCCTCAAACTCATGGTAGTCCCTCGACTTCAGCCTGAGTGTTTTATGGTTACATGTGTATCACCAAACCTAAGTTTTTTTTTCCACCCTTGTTTCCCCTCCTTATAAGTTCTTTATGATAGTTTACAGAATCCAAGGCAACAGAAATTTGAATCCCAAGCTTTTTTTATTTAAGCAACATGAACTCATCTTACAGTAAAGCAATAATTTTTCCCCCTCAAGTCAGGGTATCTCTGTCGCCCTGGCTGTCTTGGAACTCTCTGTAGACCAGGCTGGGGGTCCAACTCAAGACATTCATCTGCCTCTGCCTCCCAAGTGCTGGGATTAAAAGTGTGCTCATCCCTGCTTGCTTTTTATAAAAGTAATTTTTAAGCTGTTTAGGAAAAGTAATTTACCACAATGAAAGCATGTGTTTGCTGTCTGAAGCAGTGTACCAGAATTATACTTATTTGTCTTTGAAGAAAGGAAATTTGGTAAAATTTACCCAAGGCACCCAGAAGTTGTTGACAATTTGAATTGAAATCTGTTGGAGCAAGGTCTTATTTGCTGCTGCTTAGTAATTTTCAGAACCACTGACAGTAAAATATACTGAAGCAGTGCATTATAACTTGTGTGAATTCCAAGTGATTAGGATGGCCAAGTACTAAATGCACAAAGGAATTGTATATTTATAATTCCTTTTTGTAACCAACAAATTTTTCAGTAGCAATGGTTTCAGAATAGCACTACTAAATAGGGAAACTAGATGGCTGGCTCTAGTATAAATCAGCTTAGCGAATGGCAGTTTTCTAAGCCATGACTGAGTCATAAGCCTTGAGGTTTTCCTTTTCCTTGCATTTATCAAGCCCCATTATGTCTATTTCCTATTCATCCTATTTTTATCTTTATTGACCTATTCCTTCACCCTTTGCAGTGGGAGGGCCCACTACCTTTTTTTGCACAGGTTGGGCCCAAGTCCCACTTGATGCATACAAATCATTGTATTAGGACACTGGTGGCTATGCACAGGGAGCTCTGATTATTTCCTAACAGGAAAAACACGTTTGCATTCCTTTTTATAATCTTTCTTTTAAACACACACTACAGATATACCTTAGCACTTTTTCCAAGTTCAGCTGTTTCCTTGTTCCCTTAGCCTGCCACCCTTGTCTACCAAGACAAAACGTTTTTACTAGGGAGTGGGAGGGGTTATTTTTCAAACATGTGCTAGGAAATGAACCCAGGTTTCATGCAAAGTACATGCAAAGTTTGTACAGAAATGCTGTTCCCATGCTAATTTACTACCAGACTTTTTCCTCAAGAAAAATGTTGGGGTGAATTAAATATAGAAGAGGGCATTACTAGTTAAGCTGCTTGTGGCTCACTTGATAGAGGCTTAAGTCCTGGGTTTGATCCTCAGTACCATGTAAGTGGGTTTCTATAGTGTGCATCTGTAGTATCAGCAGAAAGATCAGTTTAAAGCCACCCTGGTATAGGTGAGACCCTTTCTGGTTAAGGTTGTATTAGTATTCCCAAGTTTGTTCTCTCAGATACTAGGATTCCAAGTAAGAGTCACACAGGGGTTTTCTAGGCTCTTTGAAATCACTAACCCTTTATCAGACAATACAGTGAATTTTCTATTTGCCATAAATTAAAATTACTTTTTACTGTTTCAATAAACTGTACTCTATGACTTCCTGCCACCACAGAAATCTCAAGCTGCCTTAAGTCCCAGGTGTTACAGGTTCCTGACTCTGCCATTGCAGAGGCATACGAGTTCTGGCTTCTGCTTATCAGGGGGGAATTAATGTAACCTGCAGAGCGTAGTAAACAAAGTGCTGAATGAACCCCAGGCCTTCGAATGGCACTTGTGAATTAAAATGCTCCTACATGTTGTCCTCACCACGTACCACACATAGCATTAAGTCAGGCTTTCTAAATTATCATTCCAAACTTTCAGCATGGCTCAAAACTTTAGTGGCAAATGCAGTAAGGGGGAGCATGTAGATTTACCTTGAAGAGCAACAAATGGACAAAGTTTGGGTAGAACCTAGCATTTTATTTAGATCTTCATTTAACTGTTGGAATTGAGAACCAGACATACGTAATAAACCTCCAAAAATAGATCCTGAAAGGCACTTTCTTGCTTAGGGCAAGCAGTCATGGAATAAGCATGTAAACAAGCTGGCTTCTCTGTACCACACCAGCCAAGTCCGCTTTCTCCATGGCCAGCTGCACCAGCTCTGCCCTCCCTTCTGTTAACACCAGCCAGACCCCCTGTAGGTCTAACCCAAGGTTTTTCTGTAGGACACCTTGGCCTACCTGGGAATGCTGGAAACATGTTAAAGGAATCATGGTGTTGAGGAAAAAAAAAAAAAAAAAAAATCTTTTAAAAGCTGCCATCTGAGGTGATGGCTTCTCTGTACTTACGCCATACCCCAGAATACAATAAATAAGCAATTAGAAAATGTTCAAGTATGAAGGGATTTCCTCCTCCCCGCCAAAAGCACTGCTCTCTGAAGGAAGCTGGTTTCTCTGTAGCTACACCAGCTGTTCAGAAAGCTCATTGGACCTGGTTTTGAAAATAAAACAAAGTTAAAACCCTGGGAGGAGCTATTGTGCAGTGTGGAGTACTGTCTTTCTTATAAAGAAAAAAAAAGTTACCTGGTACCAAAGTGTGCAACCTACAGACCCTCAGGTACTGCCCTGTGACTTCTCTGTATGACATCACAAGGGTGCCAAGTGCCTGTTTTTCTAGAAATTGGTGAGGTTTGGCTAGTGCTGAAACCATGCATAGGATTGGTTTACTAAATAAAACCTTATTACGTACGTCCTCCAAAGACAGCTGAAAAGTGGAGAGATTTTGATTTGGTGCTGTTTAAGAGGTGGCAATTAATAGCATAAGCACCAGGGAGATGGTTTAATTGTAACTGCCTTTTTTTTTTTTTTTTAAACAAGTCAGGCTAGAGCTCCAAATGAAACTTGCGTTTCATGCAAGATTGATTGGATAGGGAACACTCCCTGACAAAGAACTACATAATTAGAAATGACTGAGTTACAGGGAGGATGAGGGAAGGGGCTTCACATTCAATAAATAGAGCTCAGGACATTACAAATTCATGCTGACAGGGCTATGTATGGCATTGCCAAAGTCTATAGTCAAACTACAAGTACTTTACGTGCACATTACAAGGACATTTTCAGCATCTGGTGGGAAAGTAATTGCAATTAGGACTTTGGAGGATTAGGTGATAGGGCACAAAGGTTCGATTTCAAAGCATTATTCACTACAGTGTTTGTTTCTAGGCAGTTACATGGATCACCTATGCTCACTATATCCATTATAATGGTGAACAAAACACCTAGGGACAGAATAGCAAGCCCAACTTACAGTCCCCCACAAAAGCTAAAATTCATGTCATTGATTAGAGTGACTGCAACTGATCAGGAGCTGAAAGAGGACAGAAAAGTTTAGGAAGAAGGGCCCTTTCCCTCAGAGCTTGAAGGCTTCTCTGTAGCCTACGCCATCAAGTCTGGGGAAAAAAGGCTAACACTTTCAATATTTAAGCTTTTTGGGCACTTCCCATGGGAAGCTGTCCCTACCAAAGTGGCCATAGGCTGCAGTCCTCTGATAAATTGGCTTCTTCAGATCCAGATCCCTGGAATATACAAGTCCATAACTTAATATGTAGCATTAAATTAAAACAAAGCAAAACAATCAGCAAGACTCATTTCAAGAGCTCTGGCAAATGAGTTCAGTTCTCCCTGGGGTTTGCTAGGAAAAAAGTTCATGGCAAAAGTGTTACTTCCCTGGTGTCCAAACTCCTTGAACAGTTCTTTATTAGTAACTATAGTCCTTGTTTTCCAGCCCTGGCTTGACAAATATGAAAACTTATCATTCCAATTAAATACTTACCAAGGTCCAATCACTGCTACTATGGTTATTTTCTTTGTAACTTTGAACATCCCACCTTATTAATTCTTAAGGCAGCACCCTTAGTTAAGGTAAGCACAAAGCTCAGTATCAAAGATGGAGAATTTAGAACGTTACTGAGTCACAGAATACTTTATCAGCTAGGCAATTTAAAATACTGGCATATTCTAGGAATTAAAATTTATTTCCCTACATCGAGGAGTCTACCTTCATTTCCTCAGATTTTAGTATATGTCCACCCCACCCCTTATTTCTCACTAGCAATAGGCTTTACCATCTTTACCTGACAATGACCCCAGGGCGAAGATCAAAATTCTTCTTTACAATTTCTAATAGCTCTCTCTCACTCTTCTGAGAAGTACCATAATGGAAAATGGAGATCGACAATGGATGAGAAACTCCGATAGCATAAGAAACCTAAAAGTCAGTAATATATTGTTATAAAATAGGAAGTATATAAACTATTTTACTAAATACCCTTTTCCCATTTACCTGTTCATTACATACCTGAACAAGAACCCTCCTGCACAGACCTCCTTTAACAAGGGACTTTGCAACCCAACGAGCAGCATAAGCAGCTGAGCGGTCCACTTTGGTATAATCCTTTCCTGAAAAGGCCCCTCCTCCATGAGCTCCCCAACCGCCATAAGTGTCCACAATGATTTTTCGGCCAGTCAAACCAGCATCACCCTGAAATTACAGGATTTAACTCATGTAATCTTTTCTAGTGAGTGATTCTTGACTAGGCTATTAGGAACCATTCGAGACCCACATGCAGAAGCAGTAGCTCACATGTATAACCCTACTGCTTAGAAGGTTGAGGCAGGACAAGGTGTTGAAGGCTGGCTGTACACAGCCATATAACATCAGGCACAGTGATAATTTGGTGGTAGCCTGGACCACACATGACATGGAGTTATGTGTGTGGTTGGAGCAGCTAGAAAAAAGATGGCAGCAACCAAAATTTTCAACTAAGCAGCAATAACCAAAACATTTCATACATTCATTACCTGAGGCCCACCAATGACAAATCTGCCACTTGGCTGTAGGTGGTAAATTGTATCCTCATCAAGGTATTTTGCAGGCACAACAGCTTTGATCACTTTCTCCTTTAGAGCATCCCTCATCTCATCAAGACAAACTTCTTCATCATGTTGCACTGATATAACAATTGTGTGGACTCTGATAGGAAGTACAGCACCTCGATCTTGCATATACTGCACAGTCACCTTGAGTGCAAAATAGACCAGAACACTTGTCTAACCAGCTTTGTTCTCTATCATAAGTTTAAATGTAGCCAAAAGATAGGTATTATTCTCCTCAGCCAGCTATAATTAACTTAGGAATTTTAATTTAATTTGATGAACGTAGGTTTAAAATCACTACTTACTTGAGTTTTAGAATCTGGGCGTAACCAAGGCAATGTGCCATTGCGGCGTAGTTCAGCCAGTTTGGCATTTAGTTTGTGTGCCAACACAATGGTTAAAGGCATACACTCTTCAGTTTCATCAGTGGCATAACCAAACATCAAACCCTAAGTAAGAAGTGGCAACAGTGAGATCTTAAGTTCTAGAACTCAATCTTAAGAAGAGATGCGAATAAACTCTCACAATACCTGGTCTCCTGCACCAATGTCTTCTTCATTCCGGTCAAGATGCACACCTTGGGCAATATCTGGTGACTGTTGTTCCAAGGCAACCAACACATTACAAGTCTTGTAGTCAAACCCTACAAACAACAAGGTGTTTCAATAACCCTCTTCTTTAAGTGAAAATGGTTGGACACTCCTACTTTCTAAAAGAAAAGGGTACCCAGGCTGTGTTGGCCCACACATCATTAATCCCAGCACCTGGGAGGCAGAGGCAGGCAGATCTGAGTTCCCAGGCTTCAGAGAAACCCTGTCTTGGAGGGAGGGAAAACAAATAAATGGGTAAGGGCTAAAAGGAGAAAAAATATTGATGGTTTGAAACAAGTCCTTAACTTGGTTGGCCTTAAACTAAGCAGTTAACTGCTGCCTGACCTCCAGAAGTTGAATTTACAGGTGTCTCATGCCTGGCCACTCCATTGATGTGAATCTGTATTTTATTTGTAAAATAATTGTTTTGCATTAAATGTCATAGTTTAAAGGACAGAGTAGGTTGGGTCAGAAAGCTGAGAGGATGTGGTCAAACTATGTAATCAGTTAAGGATTACTGATAACATTCTAGAAGCGTCTCCCAGCAGCATCATATTCTATGTCTGCAAAAATTTGAGTTCACAGAAAATATTTAAAACAAACCTTTGGAAGAATCATCATATCCAATGTGCTTAATGGCTTCACGAACCACTTTCTGGTAATCAATGGCAGCTCTGGACGTAATTTCCCCAGCAAGTAGGATCATTCCAGTTTTAGCAACAGTTTCTAATAAAACAGAAATTTATACCTAAAATTAGTTGGGGGTGGATGCTAGTTGGAAAATTCTATATCCATGCTGTACATGCTTTATCCCTTCATTTTCTACTTCTGAGATAAGGTCTTGCTAAATTGCCCATTTAACCTCCCAGACTTTACTTCAAATGCTCCCCTTTCCATTCATAAACAAGTGTTGTATACCTACCACAAGCCACTTTGGCATCGGGGTCCTGCTGAAGGTGAGCATCCAGAACAGCATCACTGATTTGATCACAGATCTTATCTGGAAAAAAAAAATATATACCCGATTCAATTTAACTGCTACTGATGACCCTACTACCTATCATGTAACAAGCAGTTGGTGCCCAAGTATACTTGTGAATTTGTAATGATAGAATTCTTGACATGCTGTCCAAAGATTATATATAGACTTATTCTGTACCAGAAAAATCTCTGGAGTCCTTTCTTTTGGTTTTGAGAAAGAATTCCAGCATATTACACAGTATGAGCTCAAACTCATGGAAATCCTGACTCCCACATGCTGGAATTAAACCATGTGCCATCATTCTGGGCTCGAGATTTTTATGGTAAAAACAAATTAAAAACAGTATTATTTATGCACATATGGTTCACACTTGTGCCATGGTGTTCATGTAAAGATCAGAAGACAACATTAAAAAGGAGTTGGTTTTCCATTATGTTATGTATCCCAGGGTTAGGCCACATAAACTCAGATTAATCAAGTCCAACAGAAATGGTGATTATCTTGAAATCCCAAAGCCTATCCCAGTAAATATTTACTGGGATAGTGTATTTTAGAGACCAACTGTTAACCCCACTTAAAATTCGTTACAAATTTAACCCTCTAAAAGAGCCAAGTGTCAGGTTACTAATTTCTTATTATTACAAACAATGAGTTCCTCAAGTTTTAACTAGAACCAAACCTGTTCCTGAGGTTCTGAATAATCCAAGGCCTATGTAGACCAACCACTTTAACCTTAAAAACAGCAACCCAGGAGTAACAGCAAGAGGAAAATGATCCAGGAAACGGTCCAAATGCGTTCTATATAGCACGTTCAGTTTCTCCTGGCTGTATCATCTCTTTAGAAAAGGACAGGGTACTGGATTGGAATGTGTGTAGCCCAGGCTGCCCTCAAACTCAATCTCCTGCCTCTGCACTCCAAATGCTGCAATTACAGAAGTGTACCGCCATGCTTGGCTCCTGTCTCCTGGATTGTGTTACCACTCCCTCCCAAAATGCGCAGTTACACAGCCGTAAGACCTAACCCATCCTGTAATAAGGAGCAGCTCAATCGACATGGAGAGGCGCCTTCTCTGAGGAAAACCCCACCGCAGCAACACTTGATTTTCATTCATCACTCATCAAGACCATCCCAGGTCCGTTCTCCATCACTAATTAGGCCACTAACTAAAAGCAGACCGGGTTGTTGGTTGATGCGGACCCCCCTTTACCACAAGCAGCTCAGAGAGCACAGCGTTTGCTAGATGCTGCGTTCAGCCCGAGACCCAAAGTTGCCGAAAATAGCCTCACTGTAACCCATCTCATCATGGCGGCTCGGTGGACAAAGCCAAAGGGAACGTGAAGCAGGAAATCGCCAGAGAGCCTTTAAAAGGAGACCTAACACGATGGGAAGCTGCACTCAATTCGCGCTCCTCACCCTTGTCACGCAGCCTCCAAATAAGGGTGGCCGTCTCTAACCCTGTGAGCTATATTTATCGGCGGCCGTCCGTCACCTTGGAGGCTAAGGACACGTCCACCCCTCGTCTTAAGCATTGTTCTTAAGCCACGGATAATGGGGAGAGGGCGTTCGGGGACACCAGTGCCCACCTGAAACCCGGGTGGGGGTCGGGTATCTAGAGGCCACCCCGCCGCCACATGCGGCGAACACGTGGTCGCCGCTGCAATGCGGGGCGCGCGCTCCCGACGGCCGGACGCGAGCACGCGGGGCGGGGTCGCCCACTTGAGCCTTTTCCAGACGTCGGGACCGAGGAGGAGGAGGCAGAGCCCTCCCCGCGCCGATCGCCATCGCAAGCTGCCGCGGCCGGGCCCCCGCCCTCCTCCTTTTCTGGAACCTTCCGCATGCCGTGTGCGGCCGCCGGATGGGGATGGGGGAAGGGGGAGGGGAGCGGCGGCCGCACACGGCAAGCTCGCGAGGCCACCGCCGTAGTCACCGAGCCCGCCGGCCCCGACCCCCGGCGCCACCGCCCGCCCGCCCGCCCCGAGTCCCCGCCGCCTCACCTGGGTGACCTTCCCCCACCGACTCCGAGGTGAACAGGAACGTGCCCTCCTCGATGAACGCCTCGTGGAAGCCGTTGAGCTGTCCGTTCATGGCGGCGGCACTGACGAGAGAACGCGACTCCGAGGACACGGGGCGGCGGCGAGGCAGGGGACTGACCGCGAAGCTAGGCCGGGCCGGCTTCAGCTACGGACGGGCTGGCGACGGGGAGCGGACGAAGCGGCGGGCGAGGCGGGCCCGGTATTTATAGAGCGGCGGCGGCGCGCGCCCGGCCCTGGCCCCGCCCCTCGGCGGCGCGCGCCAATGCGCCCTGCCGAGCGCGGGCTAGACCATTCTCCCGGCGGGGGGGGAGAGGGACGGCGGGGTTAACCCGCGCCTCCTGCCAGCGGTTAGTCATCGTGGTGGCGGGAGGCAAGCGGAGGTGTGAGCGCGTGAGGAGCCTGGGGTTCCACGCCCCTTCCCACGTTGGGAGCCGCAGGAAAGACGACCTGGACTTGGGGCACGGTCCCCCCTGCGCGGGGACATGGCACATCCCTTCCGACCGTTTGCCCGCGGGGGTCTGCGGGGCCGCGCGCCCCCCAGTGGCGGCTGCGGGGACGGCGGCCGTTTTGTGCTGTGGCTCCAGGGCCAGGGTCCCCGCAGCCGCCCGCGCACTGCTCCACCTCGTGCTCTGGCGCCCGGTGGCCCTCCGCCACGTGAAGGTGGCCATGTTGGCGGCGGAGGCGGCAATGCACGGCCCTTATTCATTCATCCTACCCGGTTCCCTGAGGGGCACGAGAGATTCCGAGGGCCTGCGGCCCGGCTGTTAGTCATTGCTCCACTGACTGCTCCGCTGAAAACGGCTGTGAAGCCAACTAACGGGAGTGCTGTGGGTTTTTTTTTTTTTTTAGACAATTGCCACTTGCCGGTCTCCCCTCCCCCATCGCCGGGCTTCGTGGACCCTGGGAGTCGGAGCCTCTCTAGAGCCACCTCTGTCCCTAAGTCTAACCTTGCACGGCTCGGTTTTCCATGCTTCTGAGGGAGAAGTGGATGCTAATTCAGTCTTTTCGGGAGAATATCGAACGTGTGCGTGTGTGTGTTGGGGAGGGAGGGTTCCAAGCCTTAGAATCTGCTTGTGTGTGTGTGTGTGTGTGTGTGTGTGTGTGTGTGTGTGTGTGTTGGGGAGGGAGGGTTCCAAGCCTTCGAATCCGCTTCAGATGGCTTGTCAAGGTCAAATGGCCTGGGTTTCATGACAGGTTCTCTTTCAAACCTTTGCAACTGTCTCAGTTATGCTCATGAAAGGAATTAAGAGGAAAACGTGAAATAAGACACGTGCTAACAAAGAGGGAGCTGATGGCATGCGGAGAGCCACTGTGAGACCAGTGTCACATCTGCTCTGACCAGCCTTAGGGCAAGCCTGGGGCCGGTACCCTTGGTGGCTTCTGAGATCTATCATTTGTGAAGAACCTAAGGTTTTTATGATGTTAGGGAACAGCGAGCTCCTTCCGTAGCAAGCACTTGACGCTGTGAAGCCAGCTGCATGCTGTGAAAGCCGCTGGCGGCTCAGAAAATCAGGTTCTGCCCCTCTGGGGTGAGTGTGCCAGCTGAAAGGTGGGAGTTTGAGAAAGGCCCTGTGGGAAACAAAGGAAGCTCTTGGGCTGTGCTAGAAGCTTCAACAAAGAAGATAGGAGAGACAGGCTCATGCCCATGCCCAAGGCCTCATCCCTTCAGGCACCCTGGCATTAAGTCACACAAGAGACTGTTTTGTTCCTTTTTCTTTCTTTCTTTCTTTTTTCAAGCTAGCCCTTCATGGGAAAGTAGTCAAGACTTTGATAATTTTCACTTGTTTTAGAGACTAGAGAGATGGCTTAGTCATTAAGAGTACCTCCCAATGAGTAATAAAATTGCCAGCTAGACCAAAATACCTATGTCGACTAGTCAGTGCATTATCTTCCCGAAGAAGAATCTATATGGAAACCAGAATATAATTAAAAAGTTTATTAATAGGGAGGCAGAGGAAGGGGATTGAATCCAATGATTAGCTCATTAAATTCTGATACTTCTCTGCTCCCAGCTCCACAACTAGCTCATCCTGCCAAGGGGTTAGACTCAATTGTACATTATTAACTTCTCTCTTGCTCATAGATCAATATAGGAGCCTTCCAGTTGTGGCTTTGGGTCATGCTTCTGCCGTTTACTAATAGAATAAGCAACATCTGCACCTCATCTTTGCCCTGTAAAGTTGGGATAATAGTAGGAATTTTTTTCCAAGAAATCCTTAGCATAGTGTCTAACATATACCAGGGTTTGGTTTGTTGGTTGTTTTTTTTGAGACAGTGTTTCTCTTTGTAACAGCCCTGGAACACTCTCTGTAGACCAGGCAGACCTGGAGATCTGCCTGGCTCAGCCTCCTGACTGCTGGAAGCAAAAGCAAATGCCATCCCTGGCCAGCTTATAACAGGATTTTTTAACGCAGTGAATGATCTTTTACAGGTGTCCATTTGCTGGTGGGACAAAGGCTAAAATTCTCCACATATTCTGCTTTGTCTGTTTTGGGGACAGGGTCTCACTCTGTCGCCCATGTTGGCCTGGAACTCCTTGCATAGCCTAGATTGGCCTAGAATTCCTGACAAGCCTTGCTTGCCTCCGCCTCTAGAGAGCCAAAATTTCAGGTGTGTCCCACCGTGCCCGGCTGAGCCGAGCACACTTCAACGGGTGGAGCACGGTGTCACTGTTAGCGCATCATGCCTTATCGTGTACATTACTCTCCTCCATCTTCTACTTTGAATTCCCCTTGCTAACAGTTCAAGTATTGATTGATTCACAACAAAGACACATTTTCATTCATCTTACATTACTCACACTGCCCATGCCTTTCGTCTGTACATATTCATGAGAACAACTGTTACAACAACAGGTTCGGATAAGACAACAGCCCTGGTTCTCTTCCGACTACAGACGCTTAGAAGCGATGGTACTTGGCACACTCTGCCCCTTCCTTCCAGCTCAGCTGCCACTTCCTAGATGAAGCCTTCACTGCCGGAGATTTCTCACAGCCTTCAATTAGTTTTGCTCACGCTGCTAAGTGCTATTTGAAATTGCAGACTTGATGATTAGTTGACGGACGTCTCCAATTCTCAGTTTGGTACATAACCTCCATGATAATAAGGCTGTTTTGCTGAAGCTTTGTTCTGAATGCACTTAACAAAGTGCCAGAGAGCGTCTAACAGGGAGGAAGGAACATCGTGAAGGATTCAAGAAGTAAGCGGGGAAATAGACCTCAGAGATCCAACAAGACCAATGAAAAGAGGCCCTGCCTTGGCTTTGTGACCAGCTTTGCAATTAATAAAATCAAGAGTTCTTTACTAGCAGAAAGGTACATGGCCATCCTGTTCTGGAGGGAGGGTGAGATTTCTTATTTCATAATTATTGCCCTGAGGACAAAAAACCCCAGAAGTTATTGGCTTAAGTCATAGTTAGCATTAATTAGATGTGCTGAATTTAAATTGTTATAAAGCACACAGGGAAAATTTGAACCATTGCCTGAAGGCTCCAGATTTCTCAACCCAGAGACTATTAATGTATCAGTGAGATCTATGAACACTCTCAAAGACAGGTCTGGAAAAGCTGAGGTTGGTTACCTATTAAGCAAATAAAAAACTCCAGGGCTCATGAATCTTATCAGAGCTTCTGGGAGAGTTCTGGAAAGTGAAAGACGACATTTACATGGCATATGTATACCATTGAGCTGGGCACTGTGGCACAAGCCTGTAGCCTGTAGCCCCAGCATTCTAGGGCTGAAGCAGGAGGATTGCTTAAGATTCAAGGCTAACCAGTGCCACAGAACAAGATACTGTCCGTATTAAGGTTCTATAGAGAAGAGAGCAGATAGAGTGAAGTGTGTGTGTGTGCGTGTGTTCGTACATATATATGGGATCTATTAGAATGGCTTACAGGCTGTGGTTCAACTCTTTCAGTCATGGCTGCCTGCTGAGGGAAAGTCCAAGAATCCAATAGTTGTTTGGTCCCTGAGGCTGTATGTCTCAGCTGGGGTTCAGTATGTGTTGGAATCCCAAAGAAGTAGGCTGTAAAGCCAGCGAGAGTGAGGGCAAGCAGACAAGCAGCAAGAGCTGGCTTCTTCCCTGTCCCTTATATAGGCTGCCACCAGAAAGGGTGGCCCAGCTTTAAGGTTGATCTGCCCATCTCAAATGGTTGAATCAAGAAAAAAAATTCCTCGCAGGTGTAGCAGCTTGAGTTTAGTTAATCCCAGATGTAGACAAATTGAAACCAAGATTAGCCATCACACCGTCTCACCAAAGGGGGAGGGCTAATCAAGGGGCACATACCTGTAATTGTAGCACTTGGGATGGAGGCAGAAGCAGAATAATCAAGAGTTGAAGGCCAGACTGTAGCTACTTAGTGAGTCTGAGATGAGCCTGGGCTGCAAGAGACTTCGTTTCAAACAAAGCAACCAACCAACCCAGCATCGGCTGTTACACAGCTCAAAAGAAGAGGGTGCCTACTCGGGCAGAAGGCAAGAACATGCATATGGTCATCGCCAGGTGAAAGGCCAGAGCGGCTGAAGCTAAAACAAGGAAAGTCTGAGGGCGTGAGTCTTCTAGGTAAAGACACAGCAGGGGGAAAGAAGTCTATGCCAGGTATCTCCAAAAGCGTGCCAGGCTCTAGTCAGAAGCAAGCTAGCTCTAATACGATCAGAACAGGAACTGCATAAACCCCCTCCCACTTTTAAAACTCTTTAGAGTGTGTGCATGTGTGTTCATCTGTGGGTGTGTGCATGTGTGTTCATCTGTGGGTGTGTGCATGTGTGTTCATCTGTGGGTGTGTCATGTGTGTTCATCTGTGGGTGTGTGCATGTGTGTACATCTGTGGGTGTGTGCATGTGTGTTCATCTGTGGGTGTGTCATGTGTGTTCATCTGTGGGTGTGTGCATGTGTGTTCATCTGTGGGTGTGTGCATGTGTGTTCATCTGTGGGTGTGTGCATGTGTGTTCATCTGTGGGTGTGTGCATGTGTGTTCATCTGTGGGTGTGTGCATGTGTGTTCATCTGTGGGTGTGTCATGTGTGTTCATCTGTGGGTGTGTGCATGTGTGTTCATCTGTGGGTGTGTGCATGTGTGTACATCTGTGGGTGTGTGCATGTGTGTTCATCTGTGGGTGTGTGCATGTGTGTTCATCTGTGGGTGTGTGCATGTGTGTTCATCTGTGGGTGTGTGTATGAGGTCAGGACAACCCTTGGGGATTCTGTCTCTACCAGAGATCCAGTGCAGATCACAAGACTTGGCAACAAGCACCTTCACCTACTGGGTCATCTCGCTGGTCCAGGCTCCTTACTTTTAAAGTCATTTTGTGCTTTTCCCTGTTTTGGCCCTTGATTCTTAACAGGAAGGATAGAAAATGCGTTGCTACCGTGAGAAGACACTGAAGGAGATGATGAGGACAGTATCTACAGTTGACTTCACTGCCCTAATGTCCGCACCTTACAACAGCTCTAATGAGCAGTGGCTACATTTATTTCTGTTTTATAGATAAAAAAAAAAAAATTGGCATGTAACTCATCCAAGTCATACATCAACTCAGTGGTAGATCACAAACTTGAGCCTGGGTCAAAGATCTGATATCTAGATTGATGAGATTTCCTTTATAGCCAAACCATAAATATGTCGTATTCTCTGAAATGTAATATTTCATCTTCCCATAACTTTTCATGAACTTTACTGTTGAGAGATGTGTGGCATGGTTTCTCTGCCTTCCTCTTCAACTAGAGCTTGAGCATGCCAGGCTAACACTCTGCCCCTGAGCTCTAACTGTAGTTCTGTTTGTTTTTAGCAGTTCTTTGTGTTCTACTCCAGCACTGAACCTGCTCTTTAGCCCTGGGAGGCCTTGAGCTCTCTGTCCTTCCGACTCCTGAGTAGCTGAAATACCAGGCCTGAGCTGCCAGGCATGGCTGTTTCCTCTTAGCAATTTTTTTTTTTTTTTAAGTGACTTCTCTAGATAAAACCCAGAGATACTCATTCTCTCCCTCCCTCTCTCTCTCCCTCCCCCCCCAACTTCCTCTTCTCCCTGTCTTTGTGCTTAGCCAGGGTTCTCATGTAACCCAGACTTGCCTTAAATCCCAGATCCCCACCTCCCAAGTACTGGGATCACAGGTGTGTGCTACCCTGCCCAGTTCCTCATTTTCTTTTAGAAAAATATTCCAGCTACTTTTTTTTTTTTGGGTGGGGAGAGGTCTACTCCCTCTTGAACACTCTCTGAAATCAGTGTCCTGTCTCCTCTTACTTGGTTTCATCTCTGAATTCTTTCTTTGACAAGACCTGGGGACACCGGGTACGGTCTCAATCTGCTCTTTATCTCTGAGGTTGCTCCCTAATGCCCTGCTACACAGCAATGCAGTGAGGTAGGAACCAGGTAATAGACCGAAGCCAAAAATGGGGTGTGAGTTGGGCGGTGCTGATGACTCCCAGTACTTAGAAGAGGAGCTGTTTGGCCTTGGAGAACTTGATTTTAAAAAAGTTTTAAAACATTTTATTCCTTACCCACAGATAATGGTCAAGAGCTAAAAATGGGTGCTCTTGAAATCCATATGTTCAAGTCCTAACCTAGCCTCCTAGTGCCTCAGAACATACTTTTATTACCATTACTGAGACAGGGTCTTACTGTGTAGCTCAGCCTGCCTGTGAATGTGATCTCCCTGTCTAGGCTTCCCAAGTGCACAAAGATCTGCCTGCCTCTGCCTCCCGCGTGCTGGGACTAAGGGCATGTGCCACCACCCCGCCCAGCCAGCATGTTGTTTTAATTCTAACATTAGGAAGGCAGAGGCAGCTAGATCTCTGAGTTCAAGACCAGTCATGGCTGTGTAGTGAGACTGCCTCAAAACAAAACAAAAAACAAAACAAAACAAAACAAACAAACAAACAACAACAAAAAAAACAACCAAAAAAAAAAAAAAAACAACCAAAAAAAAAAAAAAAAAACCAGTAAGAGAAAAAAGGAAAAATATCTTCTTAATCTGGGTGATAGAGTGTTGTAATCTCAGTGTGTGGAAGGTAGAGATTGGAGGACCAGAGAAAGGGTCAGCCTGAAGGCTGGCGAGATGGATTATTGGTTAAAGGCTGGTCTCTCGGAGGGCCCAGACTTGGTGCCCAGAACCAGCAGAGTAGCTTACAACCATTTATAACTCCAGTTCTAGGGGGTCCAGAGCCCTCTTCAGGTCCCTATAGGCACCAGGCACACACACACACACACACACACACACACACACACACACACACACACACAGGCAAAACTCTCATACATGAGAAAAAACTTTTAAAAGGAAAGAAACACAGCTTGGAAACACAGAGTTATTGTGCAAGGCTGTGGACTCCATCCCCGATTGCATACCCACACCCCCACACAAAAGATTATCATGGTGGTGCACACACACTTGTCATCCCAGTACCTCAGTACCTAGAGACAGGAGGATCTGGACTTCAAGGTCATCCTTGGCTATGCAGAGAATTGGGCTCAAGAGACCTTGTTTCAAATCAACCACACTTATAGAGAAATGCAAGGAAAGATGAGATTCTCCTTTTCAAGCTGTTATGCTGGAAAACGAACCAGTGCTGGTATTAGCCGGGAATGTGAGAAACAGGCATTCTTGTGAGCTGTTGCTGCAAGTGTAAACACATCCACCTCTTTTGTAGGGTCATTTAGCAATGTCTGTCAACACTGGCAATATTTACACTCTTGATTCGGCGATTCTACCATGAGGAATTTGCTAAGAAAAGCTGACAAAATACATCAAAATCCTCTGCATGGATGTTCATTTCAAGGCTGTAATAACAACTGGAAAGGGCGCAGACATCCCACAGTAGATGCAGTAGAAGGCGTCAGATCCCCTAGAACTGGAGTTCCAGGAGGCTGTGAGCTGCCTGATGTGGGTGATGAGGATTGAACTCAGGTCTCCTGCCAGTGTGTTCTCCAGCCCTGAGAAAATAATTTTTGCCTCTGTTATTGTTGCTTGACCCTTTTCAAGAATGTTTGAATTTTTTTAAATTTATTTTTTGAGACAGCATCTCACACTATAGTTCAGGTTGGGCTGGAACTCACTAGGTAGCTCAGGCTGGACTTGAACTCAAGGCGCTCTCCTACAGCTGCCTGGTCAGTGCTGGGAATTCACGTGTGAGCCTATGCCCGGGACCCTGGGGACTATGCCATACATGCATTTTCGCACACTCACAAATAAATATAATTCAGGTAAATCTTTTGAAAGAAGCGAAGGAACACGGGAGATGAATGACGGGAGATGAATGAGAGGAAGAAGAGGAACTTTAACTGGAGAAACGATGGTGCGTTGTGGGCCAAGATAATTGTTTTAGCGTGTGAAGGAAAGCAGGGGTGCGAACATTTGGACTCTTTTGAAGAGCAGGTCAGGAGGAGGAGGGTTAAGGGAGCATTTAAAAAACTGGAATAATGGGGCCCGGCGATACGAAATCAACATAGTTCCACATAGCAGAAGGAACTACCAGACTGCCACATGTTATTCCATGAGCTGCATGTGTGTGCCGTGGTGCACATGCATACAGAGCACAGAAATAATAGTAATTAGTTCGAGGTATAAGCAGGAGGACCAGAAGCTCAAAGCCACTGTGTCAACTACATGAAGAGTCTGAAGCCTGCCTGGAATGCATGAGACTTTTTAAAAAAGACACCCAGTCTCAGTGAGCAAAACACACACGCGCACACACACGCACGCACGCACGCGCGCGCGCGCGCGCGCACACTGATACTTCCCCTGCTGCTGCTACTTTATTTTTTAGGGGCTTTTATTTGCTAGTTAATCTAAAAAAAATCAGGACAGCTAAAGTTTTCATCTCACTTCCTCTCTCTGTGGCCAGTCTTCCTCCTAAAGAGGCCCTGGGGTGAATGCCTGAGACATCTTAGTCCTTACCCTGTGTGCATGCTTGGAACCCAGCCAGCTCTAACCAGACCCCCGTTACCCTGGAGCCTGGGGTTTTTCCTGTTTGTATTGCTGTCCCATGTACCTCTACTGTGACATTTATAAGTTCATGTCACTGTCTCCTTCAGTAAGCTTGATGATACACGTGTTTTCTTTCCTTATATATTTTTTTTAAAATTTTGGGGGTAAGGGTGGGTGCGTATACATGCACTTGCACAAGCAGGCCACTATACACCTTGTAGGTCACAGACAACTGCAGGAGTGGATTGTCTCCTTCCACTGTGTGGGTCCCACAGACTGAATTCAGGTCATCAGGCTTGGCCGCAAGCACCTTTACCAGCCAAGCCATCTTGCTGGCCTTTATATTTTGAAACATGGGGTGTCTGTGGAACTCACTATGTAGTTCATGCTGGCTTAAAACACTCCGAAATCTTATTCAGCCTCCCAAGTGCTGGGAATACAGACATAGCTAGTTCTAACTGGCCTTCAAATTAATATGATGGTTTCTAGATTATTGTTGCATGTAATCATGAATGGTTAATTCCCACTTCTCTATCCCATTGTATGAACAGAGCACAATCCACTCATCCATTCATATATGATGGTAAAAATTTGGATATGTCCCTCTGAGAACTATTGTAATGTGAGACAGTAGAACTCCCCAATATGTCTGTTACAGAGATAAAACAAAGGGCGTGGAGAACAGACACAGAGCAGGTTGCTTCTGAAGGTGCTACCTTTCATTAGTCTGCATCTTCGGCCTGTCATGAAGGCCCAGCAGCATGTATTTGTATGAAAATATAGAGATCGAAGAATAATTTGTCACTGCTTTTGTTTGTTTTGTTTTTTGAGACAGGGTTTCTCTGTGTAGCCTTGGTTGTCCAGGAACTCACTCTGTAGACCAGGCTATCCTCAAACTCACAGGTCCGCCTGCCTCTGCCTCCCAAGTGCTGTGATTAAAGGTGTGCGCCACCAACACCTGGCTGCCACTGTATTTCTGAGTAGTAAGATAATTGCCAAAATTTTGCATTTGTTTCTGGATACTATGTTTACAATATTTTGTAAGGACTTTGATAACTTGAATTGTCTCTTGGGGACATCAATAGTGGCATGTCTGGGAGCTGTGCAATGACGTAAACGGAGGAAGGGGAAAGTTTCTGCAGCCGATAAGCCTCTCTGCTGACACAGCAATCCAAATCAGACCAAATCAAAATGAATTAGAAAAAGCCACCTTTAATAGATACAGCGCTCCCAGATGAGTTTCCAGCCTCCCAGAGAGGAGATGGAAAAGAGACCAGAAAGCCACAAGTCTGTTTTCTGGGGGACAGTTTAAACTCTGTGGGAGTGGTCTTGAGCATCTCTGGAGGAAGGGTCATTATTTGGCAGGCTCTCTGAGATACAGCAGGGTTTGGAGAGAGATAGGGCAGGGAGTTTGGGGTGGAACTTCCACCAGAACAGGAAGAACTAAGGATGCTTGTCATGCGGATGAGAGCAAAACTGGATCAGGTGTGGGCCAGGCCGCTTTTGATGGTAGCACGGAGCTAGTTGTTAAGTATGTGGGGAAGGCAGCTTTCTGGTCAATCATTCTGTGAGCTTGTATAGAGGTTTACCGTATACCTGGCCTGGCATGTGCCTTTGTTTTAGTTTTGAGATAGGGTCCCACTATGACTCCCAGACTGGCCTGAAGCTCACTGTGCAGACCAGGCTGGCCTGTGTTCAGCTTCATTTGAACGAGAGCTTCCTGAGGATATCAACCATAAGACACAGCCTCCCAGATTCAGCTCTCTTCCCATCTTTACACTCACCCAATAGAACTGGCTTTATTCTAGAACCTGGCTTCTTCCAGGCTGCTATGGACCTGTCACTGCACACGGCACAGCGAATTACTTCAGCCCTCCGTCTCCACTCCTGAAGGCTGTCATTCACCATTACTCTGTCTGCTACTCTCTCTGTCCAGTGACTTGGAAGAAGAAAAAGGAAGGGAAGGCTAGGTGGGGGGGGGGGGACTGTGGCACAGTGGATATAGCCGAGAGCCCTTTGGGTTTACCCTGACGGTTTTGTTTTTGCTGGTACGTGTTTGCCTGTGCTCTGGTGAGAGCAGATGCCCATGCATGTGTGTGTGTGACTTCGTATGGAGCTTCCACGGCAGCTTGGGTATTGTTCCTCGGGACACTCACTGTCCACCTTTCTGAGACAGGGTCTCTCAGTGATCTGGAACCTGCTGAGTCAGCTGTCTGGCTACTGAACCCTGACATCTTCCTATCTCTGTGTCCTCAGCAAGGGGATTGCAGGCATGTACCTGACCTGGCTTTTGTGTTTTTATGTGGGTTCTGGGCACCCAACTCCAGATCTTTGTGCTCATGTTGCTGACTTTGTTCTCTCTCTAGCGCATGCTGTCAATGTTTTAGTCTTTTCATAGACCCTGTATAGCCTAGGCTGGCCTTGAACTCTATGTAGGTGATCCTGAGCTCCTGCCTCCACTCTTGTGTGCTGAGACCCCAGATATATAGCACCACGCCTGGTCTTATGAGGCAGTGGGAAGACAGGCAAATAGAGAAGACATCCTTCTCCAGATGTATCTGTCCAGTTTGTTACTCCAGGCCTTACAAAGAAGAAAAATCCAGACAAATAAATCTGGGTTACTGTATTTTTTATAAAAAAGGTGTTTGTTAAGAGAAACAAAATGCTTGTCCTTGCAGGGCTCACAGTCCCTCTGGTCCGGGGGTAAAATCCTTTATCTTCTCATTGGCGCCTGAGACCTAAGCTGGGTGATAAGATCACAAAGAGAAGCAGTGGCCAGAGCCAGACAAGCTGTGTGCAGAGCTGGGCTGCTGCCTTGCCTGCCCACTCGTTCCAGAACCCTTTTCTTTCTTCTGAGTCCTCTAATTGTATTTTAATTTCTGGGCAGGGACATGAGGGAGGGAATCTAAGGTTTCCAGAGCACGGCGGCGGCGCATGGGCAGATCCAAGCCTCCCTCTCTCCTCCCCGGTAGTCCTCTGCCGCACTGATCCAGACACACGCTAACAGTGTTAACCGGATAGATATCAGTAGGCCTGACCTTTTTCTCCGCCCTCCAGTCGCCCTGGCTCCCCAGCTCTACCTAGCTTGTGCTTAAACTGGATTAGCACTTACTGTAGGCAAAGGACCCTGCCTGCACTTATGCTGGCTGGGGATCAAACTAGAGATTACCTTATTTGACTTGGAGCGTTTTCCACTTGAGGGACAAGATCCCCCAGAGAGATCCACTGGAGCTTACACATATATGACTTTAAAATGGATTTTAAAAATAGCTTGCCAGCTGTTTGCTAGGTCATGCTTTGGGTTCTTGTCCTTGATTGCTGCTGTGTCCATTTGGGGAACAGGGGCTGCCAAGACCCTAGGGCTCTAGATGCCTGGGGACTTTCCCACGAGCCCTGGCAGTTGTTGCCATGAAACGCTCAGATCCCTGGCACCAAGGTCTAAGTCTCACCCAGAGAAAATAACCACACCATTCAAACCACCCCTCCCAGAGTGTACCTCATCCCTGGGCTGCCCCTGCTCAGACCAAGTCTGAAAGATCAGAAATAGAATGGAGGACTGTTCTCAGCGAAAGGGATCGCCACGCTATTTGAGGGTTTTTGTTTTCTCAAAGTTCTTAGTTAGCATCGATCAATTTACTTAGTAGTTGTGACATTTTCATAAGCGAATAAAATGTATTCGCATCATATGTGCCCCTTATTTCCCTCTCTTGTTCTCTTCCCACTCCCCGGCCTCCTTCCTCTTCCCTACGGTCTCCTACGGTTTCTGTGATGCACATGGGGGGGGGCACCTGTGTGTCCCGGTGAGTTTCATTAGGATTACTTATAGGGGCATTGGTGAGTGGCTGTTTTCAGGAAGGAACATGGGCAACTTACCAGTTTCTACACCACTGGGGGAAAATGTCTCTCAGGGGCTGGAGAGATGGCTCAGTGCTTAAGGGCACTTACTGCTCTTTTAGAGGACCTGGGTTCAATTCCCAGCACCCACGTGACAGCTCACACCTATGTGTAACTCCAGTTCCAGAGCTTCAGACATGCGTGCAGGCAAAACACCAATGAATATTAAATAAAAAGAAATTATTAAAACATTTATTTCCCTCGTCCAATAACTGTTAATTGCCTGTAAATCCTCAGGACGGGTGGAACTCTGGGAGCTTTTCCATGCTGATAGGCCCAAGTCTGTGCTTGCCTTGTGTCAACAATCACACTTGCTGAGAGCTCAAAAGGGCAGGAGCCATGCCACGCCCTGAAGATAGTGCTTAAAAATCTGCACTTCCCTCCCATCCCTCAGTTCTTTCTGCCCGGCCCTCTGGGACAGAGATGCCCAGTTTATGGCTGAGCATTCAGGGGTCACCAATTCTCAGCACGTTGTGTTGACCAGTTATGAGTCTCTGCAGTAAAAAGAAGCTCAGCGGAGAGCAGCACTAACTGGGCAGAAGCATAGTTATTTAGAAGAGTTTGACAGGCATATTCTGCCATTGACAACAGCAGTAGCTTTCCCCCTATAGCCTATGGCCTCTGAGCCACTGGAATCCCTTCCCTCGGAGGAGGCCTCAAATGCCATCAGAAAGCAGCCGGTTACCATGACAGACTCGACCCCACTACACCGGTGGGCTCATCTCACCTAGTGGGTCTGCAGTATAGTTCCCAGGTCCACAGATGAGCAAGACTGCTGGTACCTGGTACCTTTTCTTTCTCAGCAGCCTGCACAGCATCTTCCAGTGTGATGAGGGCTGGCTAGCTCCCAGCTCAGTGTGTCCTGCCGCCAAAGCCTGTGTCTTCATCAGTGAGGTCTTACCATCTAGTTCCGCTAGAATATTACACATTTTTTTGCAGCTAAATATTTTCACTCTTTGTATAAACTCCAGGTGATACAAACAGGGCATCTCACCCCCTTCCATCCCTACTTGTTATCTGTCACAGCTCCGACGTCACTTTCAGGGGGCTGGGCTGGGGGTAAGAAAAGTATGACAAGTTCCAGGTCATCCTCAGCTACATGAGACTGTGTGGAATAATCTTTTTACACACTGTGAGGATGTGTCACTCTGATTGGTTTAATAAAAAGCTAAACGTCCAATAGCTAGGCAGGATTCTCAGGCACAGAGAATGCTGGGAGAGAGAGCGGTGGGGTCGCCAGCCAGATGGAGAGCAAGTCGCATGGACAGTCCAGGGTAATGGTAACTGAGCCATGCAAAAGAACACAGGTTGAAACAGATGGGCTATTTAAGTTATAAGGACTAATTAGAAACAAGCCTAAGTTATCAGCCACGTGTTCATAATCGATATGACTCCATGTCAATATTTTGGAGCAGGCTAGCAGGAGAGAAAAATACTCATTACATACGGTACCCAATGTCTGGCAACGTATAATCACACCGGGCCTTTAAAAAGCTTTAAAAAACATTCAAACCATGGACTCAAACACGGCTTCCTGGTGACCCCCATCTCTTGGGTAGGGTTGGATACAGAAAAACTCTAAACAGGTTACGGTGTGTTTAAAAAAGAATGTGCTTAGGCTTTAAAAAAAGGAAAGAAAATGGGTATAGACAGTCATAGAAAAAATATTTTATATCATAACAAGTTCCAGGGCAACCTGAGCTATAAGAGACCCAGTTTAAAACCAAAACAAACACCCAACAACACCAGCAAAAAATATATATAGTATGACACAATATATAGCTAACCCTGATGGCGTAGGCCTGTAACCCCAGCCCATGGGAGGCTCAGGCAAGAAGGTCTCAAGTTCAAGTCCTGTTTGAGCTTCAGAGCCAAGCCTGAGCAACCTCATCTCAATAAATAGGTAAGTAAGGTCTAGGGTAAAGATCAGTGGTAGAGCACTTCCCTAGCATGTGTAAACCCCAGTAAAGAAAAAGCAGGGGGGGAAGCCGGTGGTGTTTGATGTACAATATGTACGTGTGTAAAAATGTCTTTGTACAATACAGTATCATGCACCATGAGTAGGCACAAATGGAAAGCTTAAATACACAATTTTATAAACAAGAACAGATGACACAGCATGACAAGATTTGACACAGGCGACCTTGACCTAGTTACTCCTCCCTGTGCCTCCTAGTTTCATCTTCTGTAATTTGGGAGAGTGATGGTACCCCTTGGTTAAGGCTGTTAGGAGCAGAGGATCGAATGAGTTAACACGGACGGCACAGAACCCTGTAAAGCATTGGGTGGCCGTGCATCTGCTCTATCACTGTTTAGTGCCTCTCCAGGCTTGGCTGCTGGTAGCTGCCCTGTGCTCCTCTAGCTCTGTCCCTGTTCATATTTATGACTCAATGGTCGCCTCCCCCACTGGACCAGGAACTGCCCAGTCTTTACAACCAAGACCATTCCTGCCTCTCAAACACTCAAGATGCGTGTGACTACAATAAGAAATGCTAAACGGCAGATGGGATCCAGAAAACAGACTCTCGGGCTCGCGGGTCATTTTTTTTCATCCATGTTTGCTCAGTCTATAAACTTGGCCTTTTCATTTTGTTAGCTTGACTGTTAAACAAAGAGAGAGATTGATGAGTTTGGAGTTCCGGGATCATGAGGATAAAGCTTTATAATCAAATCTTTTGTAAGGGACCTCTGTCCCTATCAAGTTTTTCAAATTTTAATTAAATATTAAATGTATGCTGAAGAAGGATATGAAGATGGCTCAGACAGTACCCTGGCAGTCTGAATTTGATCCCCGGAACTCATGTGATAGGAGAACTGATTCCTGCAAGTGTCCTCTGACATTCACAATAGAATGTACGCTGCCCACAGACAGTGTTTGTGTGAGCAACCATACAATCCCAGATAGAAAACCTATTATTTTTTCATGTTACTTCTCTTTTACTCCGCTACCAAACTCATCCGTAGAATAAAATATAAGCCTCCATGCCAAAGCACGCAAGGATTTCCCCAATCCATTTGACCCTTTACCTGCACAAACAGTTGTCATAGAAGTGTTTTCCCAGTGCAAGACTCTCAGAGTCAGCCACGAGTGGGCTTGGAGTCCCCGCTCAGAGACAAGGTTCTTCTTCAGTCTAGCGAGATGGCTTAGTAAATAGAGGTAGTTGCTACCAGGCCTGACAATCTGCACTATACTCCCAGGATCCTCATGATAAAAGGAGATAACCAATTCTTGTAAATTGTCCTTTGACCTTTGTATACTGTAAACATGAGCACATGTACAAACACATATAGACACAGACAATAAATAAATGTAATTTTAAAAAATCATGAGTCCCTGTGTTCATTACCATTATCTGTCAGAACCCAATGCCCTGTCTTATCCAATAAATTCCCAACACTAAGGTTCTCAGCCATATCTGGCCTATGTCAGACCCTGCAACGTTGACTTGGGCCTCTCTCCGCCTGGAAGCCCCTACTCAGCCCCCTATATCCAAGCCCCACCCACCCACTTTCTGAGCTCTACCTCCTCTCGCCCTTCCTGACCACCCTGGCCAGTGACTGTCTCTTCTTCTCAACTTCTCTTCTGATCCAGAGCATAAAGTTAGTCCTGCAGAGGCTGCTGAGTGGGCTCTAGACCCTATAGGTCAGGAATAAGGGCTCTGGTTTTTGACACAGGGCCCTCCCTCCATATACTCTGTCAACTAACTACTGTTTTAGTGACAAACAGGTCGATGCAGTGTGGAAACAATACAACAATCCCCCATTCCCAGCCTCATATTAGGTATTCCCTGCCCTGTCCCCTACAACAACAACAATAACAACAGCTGCTAGAAAACAAACCAGTACAATTTCTTTATCTTGTCAAGCAAGGAAACATGTCCAGAGAACAGGGAAGCTGAAAAACAAACTAATACATTCTTTTCAATGGCTCACATCGCCTAGGAAAGATAAACAAGCAACTGGACCTGAGACAAGGGGTCAGTGGCTGTTGAGGGAAGCAAGCCAGGTGCCTCTGAGGCTGAGCAGGCCAAAGCCTGGGCTGGGGTGAATTGTGAAAGGAGGGAATTGTGAAAGTTAAGTTGATCAACCGGAGTGTCGAGTCAAATCCCCAAGCCCATTTCCGAAACACCAGTGGGTCAATACGATGTATGAGCAGATGTAGGCATATTCAAAGCCAGATGTGGCGACACATATCCACAATCCTAGTAGTTGGGATGCCAAGGCAGAAAGTTTGTCTCAAGTTCAAGACCAGCCTGGGTGACACAGTCATCTCAAGGCAAGCCTGAGCTACAATGTGAGGTCCTGGCTCAATAAAATTCACCGAGAGTTGGAGATTATGGTGCATGCCTGTAATTCCAGTCTTTAAAAGTTGGAGGCAGGAGAATCAGGAGTTCAAGACCAGCCTTGACTATATGAGACAATGTGTCAAAACAACAAAGTTCCTAAAAGCTGGACATGGTAGTAGAGAAATCTGCCTGTCTCTGCCTTCTGCGTGCTGGGATTAAAGACATAATTCATGGAAGTATTGGGTTTTTTTTTATTGTTGTTTGTTGTGTGGTGTTGATGACTGAATCCAGAGTCCTATGTATACCAGGCAAGAGCTCTTCCACCCAGCTACAGTCCTAACCCTGTCACTGTGTCTTTTTGTTTCTCTTTGTTTTTAATCAAGTAGCCTAAGTTGGTTCTGAACTTGGTTTTGTACTTGGGGAGTTTTTTTTTTTTCTCCTTACTAAGGAAACGTGAACAAGAACTGTTGAGGTTGATAGGGGCTCCAGAGCAAGGATGCTGCATGGCTGTTGTTGTTGCTTTGAGTTTTAGAGAGGGGGTTATAGATATTTATAGGAGGGAGAGAGAGCCATGGTGCTGGAAGCTTGGGCTCAGTCACATGGCAAGAAGGGAAGGAAAAACTGAAAAAGCCCAAAGTACTGGAAAAAGCATGCTTAGGCTCAGGCCTCCATCAGGGAGAAAGCATGCTTAGGCTCAGGCCTCCATCAGGGAGAAAGCATGCTTAGGCTCAGGCCTCCATCAGGGAGAAAGCATGCTTAGGCTCAGGCCTCCATCAGGGAGAAAGCATGCTTAGGCTCAGGCCTCCATCAGGGAGAAAGCATGCTTAGGCTCAGGCCTCCATCAGGGAGAAAGCATGCTTAGGCTCAGGCATCCATCAGGGAGAAAGCATGCTTAGGCTAAGGCCTCCATCAGGAAGAAAGGCAGAGAGGCCTGCCTCTCGGGGGGGGGGGGGCTTGTTTTTGTTGTTGTTTTATTTTTGGTTTGGAGATAGAGACTCACTATGTTGCTTTGGCTGGCCTGGAACTCACTACGCATCAGTAGATTAGAAGACATTGGCCTGCCTGTCTCCCAAGCGCTGAGGGTACAGGCTTGTGCGGCCACACCAGACTCATGCCCCGCCTTTTTGATTCGGTGTTTCAGTATATCTCTCTGGCTGGCCAGGAGTGTGGTCTGAGAATGAGCCTGGACTTGCACTTGCAGGGGTCCCCATTCCTCTGCCCCCTGAATTTAGAGACTTCAGGGCAAGTGCTCCCATGCCCAGCTCACAGCAGTGTCTGGAAGGACAAATAAAACTCACTAAAGAGAAAACAGGCCTAGGAGGGTGTTCCGTTTGGTAGAGTGCTTGTCTGGTATGCATGCAGATCTGGGTTTGGTTTCCAGCACTTTATAACCCAGGAATGCAGGTATATGCCTACAATCCTAGCACTGTGAAGTAGAAGCAGGAAGCTCAGAAGCTCAAGATCATCTCCCATTATAGCATCTCCCCAAACATAGCCAGTCTGAGGGAGCCTAAGCTGCATGAGACTCTCAAAGGGCAAAAGAATAAATAAGCATTATCCTACGGAGGACTTCCCCTTGAATAAACACTCACCTCATCTCATGACTTACATGGATTGATGGCTGTAAAAGAATTCTGAGTTCTGACTGTCTCTCCTTGCATTTCCTTATTTCATTCCATCTTTATAAAATTCCCCTTTCACCTCAGGATCGTTGCTCAAAGATGTTTAATGGCTTTCATTTCCTCATGCATGAAAGGTAAACTTTATCAAGCCTGGCTTTACCAAGCCCTTGGCAAAATGACCAGCTTCTGCCTTCATAGGAGTCTTTGTCCCCCCCCCCACACACACAGCCAGTCCCCTCTGTCCTGGAGGCACCGATACCATATCCAGCCTTGTCCCCAGCTCTGCTTGGGGCTCGGCTCTTCTGTGCTGTCTGTAGCAGATATTCTGCAAGAAAAACTCTGCATGAACCATGCTACTTGGCATATGTGTTTACATGTGTGTGGGCACATGCATGTCACGGTGGGAGCAGAGGTCAAAGGACAACTTGTGGGAGTGTGTTCCCTCCCTCCACCATATGGGTCCAGGGATTGAACTCAGGTCTTCATGTTTGGTGACAGGTGCCTTTACATGCTGAGCTATCTTCAAAGTGGAGATAAAAATGCCACTGAGTATTAAGGCTATAGCGCCTACAGGACATGACCAGGGTCCCCCTGACTCATTAAGTGACAGTATCTGTCAGGATCAAGGCAGGGAACAGAAGGTACACTCTAGTTGGTAATTTTAGTAGAATTCAATAATGTAAACATACCAGTGTAAGGTCAGGGTGTGGCAACTGTAGGACTACTTTGTGAGGCGCTATGGGAGACAGGGAGGCTGCTGAAGATACTAGAACCCCGAGAACTGTAGTGGTGAGTGTGGACACTTTGGACACCATCCAGGAGGAGAGGAACTGATGTCCAGTTCCCTTGCCTTTTCCCCAAGGGCTCTGGAGAGATCCTCTTTGCCCTCTTTGGATGTTAACTGTTAAGGGGGCGTGTTGAAGTCCATATATGGGGCAGCCTCCTGGGACACAAAGCAAGGGACAGAAGTAAAAAGCGGCTTGGAGGTAGGATCAGCACAAAGAAGTAATTATCTACAGAAATAAGATTATCATATGAAACAATGGTCATATGCATTAAATCCACTCCACAATAATGACACCAATTATCAAAAAGGAAACCCTCTTTGACAGCCTCAGATTTCTGATCTCTCCTTACTATGGGCTTTCCATCACACTGTGGCTTAGACATAGTCCAAGCATGGAATTCTAGAGGAAGTTCCTTGATAGAGCTCCCACAGACCCACAGCATCCCTCAGCATTAGATTTTAAGTTAGTTTCCTAAAAAAAATGTTAGCATGGACATTAGTTTCTACAAGTTAACATGCAAGCAATCCCATGGGAACTGGGTTTGGGATGAGTCCAGGCAGCTGGGCTGTGGACTGGGCCAAGACGGTGGGGACAGGAGGTCAAGACATTTCTCTGCAGACATTGCTGTCCAAAGCCGCCACGTTTGTCAAAGGAGCCTGCATGCAGCCTTTAAGGCAGCTACTGTGGGTATTAGCCACTGGCTGTCAGAGCTCGAGAAGGAAAACAGCAAACCCTTCTACTACCTATTGCACCCGCCAATTAAAGAGCCCCATAAGGGGCTGTCTCACGGCACTGGCTCATAAAACTGTGCAATTGGCCCTTGACTGCCCCGCCTTTGTCTGTAACCTCCTGGCATGAGACTCTGGGGGTTTTATGGGAGGAAACATCTTAAGGGCAGAACCTTCCACCTTGGATGAGGTTTTTATTCACCTTTATCCGAGGTTCTCTGGGGGGTAAAAGTCATAAAAGAGTTTCACGACAGTGACCTCCTGCAGACCCTGGAGCCTAAGGGCCGTGTAATGAGAATTGCAGGGACCCGGTGTTCTCAGAGAGCGGGCATCCAGACGCCATGGAGAAAGGGTTCTCAGTTCCTGTCCTGGCAGAATTGTTCCCGGAGAAATGGAATGATAGTCACATGCAGCTCTCAGGGGCTGGGCGCCCCTGTTCCCAAAAGAAATGCCACCAGAGTCTATGAATAGTGGCCTAGCAAAAACAAACAAAAAGATTGACAGATGTTATGTATATGAATGTTTTGCCTGGATGGATGGGTGTGTGTGGGTGGGTGGATGGGTGGATGGGTGGATGGATGGGTGTGTGTGTGGGTGGGTGGGTGTATGGGTGTTTGGGTGGGTGTATGGGTGAGTGGATGGATGGGTGGATGGGTGGTGGGTGGATGGATGGGTGTGTGTGTGGGTGGGTGGGTGTATGGGTGTTTGGGTGGGTGTATGGGTGAGTGGATGGATGGGTGGATGGGTGGTGGGTGGATGGATGGGTGTGTGTGTGGGTGGGTGGGTGGATGGATGGGTGGGTGGATGGATGGGTGGGTGGATGGGTGTTTGGGTGGGTGTATGGGTGAATGGATGGATGGGTGTATGGGTGGATGGATGGGTGGATGGGTGGGTGGGTGGGTGGATGGATGGGTGGGTGGATGGGTGGTGGGTGGATGGATGTCTCTTGTGGGCCTGGTGCTCACAGAGGGCATTGGGTCCCCTGGAAGTGGAGCTACGGATGCTTGTGAGCCACCTTGAAGTTGCTGGAAATCAAACTCAGGTCCTCGTCCTCTGTGAGAGCAGCAGCCAGTGCTCTAAAATTCTGGCCCATTTCTCTAGCCCTGTGGCTTCACTTAGGAGACATAAAACTAAACTCTTTACCCCACATCTCAACCAAATAATGCCCTATGCACAGTGTATTCCTCCTACTTTCCTCCTACTCCATGCATAAGTTATTAGAATTGATTGTAATTATAAAGAATTATACAGATATGGTTTGGACAAGATGGCCTCATTGCTGTCCCTGCCAGAGGACTTTTGCATTTGCTGATCTGTTTACTTTATTTAGTTTAGAGATATTTTTGTTACATTTCATGTGTGTGTGTATGTGTGTGTGCATGCGTGTGTGCATGCGTGCTTGTGTGTGTGCGTGCATACTTGTGTGTGTGTGTATGAGTATGTGCGTGTGCGTGCGTGCGTGTGTGCGTGTGCGTGTGTGTTTATACAACTTACGAGAGACAGGACTCTCCTTCCACCATGTGGGTGCTGGGGATTGAATTCAGGTCATCAGACTTGGCAGCAGGCACCATTACCTTATGAACCATTTCACTGGTCTCTGTTTGTTTGTTTGCTGTCTAATGTTTATACGTAGGTGCTTGAGTATTTGTATGTGTACCATGTGTGCAGGGACCTACAGAACTCAGAAGAGGCATAGCTTCCCTTGGGACCGGAGTTACAGACAGTTGTGAGCTGCCTAGGTGTGGGGAACCAGCCGTTTGCAAGAGCAGTAAACACTCTTCAACCCCTGAGCCATCTCTCCGGTTCCCTGGTTTGTGCTTTTACATTTTTTTAGATATATTTACTTTTGTTTTATGTGTATGAGTGTTTTGTCTGAATGTGTGTCTGCTCACCATGTGTGTGCCTGGTGCCCAAAGAGGTCAGAATAGAGTGTCAGGTCCCTGGAGTTACAGATGTTTATGAGCCACCATGTGAGTTTGAGGAATTGAATCAGGGCCCTTTGCAGAACAATTGGTGCCCTTAAGTGCTGAGCCATCTCTCCACTCTCTCCAGCCCCGTGTTTGGGTCTTTTCACACAGGGTTTCCTATGTGCCAACCTGGCTTTGACTCCCTGATCCTAGCCAGCTCTTGCCCCGCCTCCAGGGTGTTGGGATTATAAACATACACTTGGCTTTGCTGTTGTTTCCAGTTAGTTCTGGGGTTGAGCCCAGGGCCTGGTGTGTGCTAGGCGAGTGTCCATCACTCAGCTGTGCCCCAGCCCTTCTTTATTTATTTACTGCTTATTTCTTTGGTTGGTTTTCAGGCCAGCTTCTAACTCTCTATGTAGCTGAAGATGAGTTTGAGTTCCTGATCTTCCCTCAGCTCCCAGAGAACTGGGACTTGAGGAGTGAGCCACTCCTCCTCACTTATTTTTATCATAGTAAAATATGCATACTATAACACCTGCCATTGTCACCTTTCCCCTTCCCTCTTGTGTGGTTCTTACTGTCCTCCAGCACCGATCAAACCCCAGGCCTCCTGCAAGCTAGCTGGCATACCACCGCTAAGCTGCCTTCCCAGCTCCATTTCAGACATTTGCATTACATTAAGTGCATGCTATGCGTTAAGTATAGCCGCTACCAGCACCATCTCCAGAGCCTTTTCGTCTTCTCCACGGAAATCTCTGTGCTTTTTAAACACTTTTAAAACCACCCCTCCCAGCCCCTTCAGTCCCCATTCTACTTTCTGCTTCTGTTATTTCTTTTTCTAGTTCTGGGAATTAAATAGTAGGTTCTCAGCCATGGTAAGCAAGTTCTCTACCACTGAGCCACACTCCAGTTCCTTTAAGAACAAGCAAACTTATTTTTATTTTGTGCCAGGTCTCCCTAGCTCAAGGGCTAGCCTTGAACTTATTCTGTAACTCAGACGGGCCTTGAACTGTCAGCCCCCTAACAGCTGGATTGGATGCAGATCTGTGTGGTCAGGCTCAGCCTGCCTCTATCATCTGCACTGTGCCAGGTACCCCAAGTGAATGGAACCACGCAGCATTTGTAGTCTCGAGTCTGGTTTGCTTCACTTAGCATGAGGTCTTCAGGAGATTATGCGCACCATCACAAATGTTGAGAATTTCATTCCTCTTAAAAGCTTAACAATATATTTATTCTTACATCTGTTCCACATTGCTCGCCCACCTGACAGTGGACATCTGAGTTGATTCTACCTTTTGGCTACTGTGAATGATGCTAGTGTTGGGGACCATCACCATCCTTACGACCTCAGGCCTCCTCTGAGATAGAAATCACTGCCTCTTAAGAAGTAAGCAGAATGTTCAGCAGAGCATTCCTAGATACAGGCTTGCGGTTTTACAGCCAGTTAAAGAATAGCTCAGGATATTCCTGCTGCAGTTTTACAGCCAGTTAAAGCTTAGTTCAGGGCATTCCTTCTCCTGACCCTTCCATCCTGCCCACGTGCAATCCCTCTCACATCCTGCCCATGGTCCTATACAAGCCTCCCCTGAGAAAATATAATTTGTCAGCTTGATCAGAGTCCTGTCTTGCTGTCGTTCTTCCTAACCCTTGTCCTTCGATCCCCCTAGGTGTCCCGGTTCGTCGGTGACTGCCCCGCGCATCGGGGCATGCTAGTGTTCAGTTCTCTCTCTTCAAGTCCTTGCTTTCAAATCTTTTGTGTTCTGACCTGCAGGAAGAGTTGCTGGACCAAGCCAGGCATGGTGATGCATCACGTCTGCTGTCCTAGTACTGGGAAGGTGAAGCACGCGCGCGTGTCCGCACAAAAGAATACATAAAAGGGGAGTTAGTTAGAAAAAAGGAGGGGGTCAGTGGGAGGAAAACAGTGGAGAAGAATAAGGGTGAATATGATCAAAATACATTATATACATGTATGAAAATGTCACCATGAAACCCGTTATAATGTATACTTAATATACGCTAACACAGAAAGGCTGGGTCAAATGGCATTTTTTCTTTAAAATACTGGGATTGAAACCAGGGTCTTATACAGGTTAAGTTAGATGTACTACTGTTACCAAATTCAAGTCTAGTTACTTGTTGCATGACAGGCCAGTCCAAGTTGGGAAAGGAGCTGTGGAGGCAAGGTAGATGGCTGTATTGGGAGAGTCAGCTCAACGAGAAGGTGGCGGACCTTTGGTCCAAAGTCCATCTTGACAGAAAGTTGAGTTAGAGTGGTTTATAAACAATGGTTGGGCCAGGTGGTGGTGGCACAGGCCTTTAATCCTAGCAATTGGGAGGCAGAGGCAGGCCAGGTTCCAAAGCTACACAAAGAAACCCTGTCTTTAAAAGAAAAGTGGTTGGGCTGGAGAGATGGCTCAGCAGTTAAGGGCACTTGTTACTTCTGCAGGAAGCCTGGGTTCAATTCCCAGCATCCACAGTGTCTCACCACCATCTGTCACTTCAGTTTCAGGGGATCTGACACCCTGTTCTGGCCTCCTTGGGCACCAGGAACATACATGGTACATAGACGTACATGCAGGCAAACATCCCACACGTAAACACGTTTTAAAGAATACAAGTGAATGGCTGCTGGGTGTTCCGGGGCTGGTGGACACCTTCTCCTAGTGGGGGAAGGTCGACCGCAGTGCCTTTTCATGGAGGGTGAACCTGAGGATATATGTATTGTCCTATGGCTGGCCACAAGAGCCTTTTCGGTTTGCAAATCTCAAGAGCAAAGGTCATTATTTCTTCGAGCTATTCTTGTCTCCGGCTGTTTCCTCACTCGCAATTTCTGAGTTCCTGACATATTATGTAATGTGCTATGTAACTGGGGCAGCATCCTTGAAGGCCGCTTGCTGACTGCCAAACGCATGTTAATAAACATCCTAAAGAAACATCCTTAGGAACGCATGCATGGTTTCCCTACCACTGAGCCATGCATGTTTCCATTCCAAAAAATTGCCATTCTACTTTTCATTTACATCTATGTGTATATGCCTGCGTGTTTGTGTGTATACTGTATGTATACAGGTGCCTATGGAGGCCAGAAAGGATTTCCTGGAACTGATAAAGACGCTGGAAACCCGAATCCCCTTTAAGAGCCACAAGAGCTCCTAACTACTGAGCCACCTCTCTAGTCCAATCAAAAGCTAGTTCTAATACTCAGAGTTTGGAGACCGCCATGTTGTGGCTGCATCATCTTACATCCCCGCTGACCTATCTAACCTACTTTTGCTTATATTTTTATTTCGTGATTTCCCACACTTGGATGTCAGCTCCACAAGGGTGGGGATTTACTTGTGAATACTTAAATGCTTGCACATGGCAACCGGATCAGGACGGATTTGTTAAGTGGATAGCTGGCTCAGTGCTTCTGACCTCAGTCTTGCATCATCCTGAACCTTCAAGCCCAGCTTATTACCCACGTAGCTCTCCTTGGTCCCTATCGTGAGAAGCATCTGCGATGGCTCCTCTTTATGCTTTGAAATCTTATTGTCTATGAGCTTGAAAGCATCTCTGTTTGAATACTAACCTCCTTAACATTGAAAGCTTTTAAGTTTAGTGTGTGTATGTGCACGTGTGTGTGCGCGTGCACCTGTGTGTGTGTGTGTGTGGTGTGTAACAGACTGTGTGTGGAGGTAAGAACAACTTTGGGGACTCTGTTCTCCCCTTCTACTCTGTTGAAACATGCTTTCTCTTGTTTCTTTTTTTTTTTTTTAGATTTATTTTTAATCATGTGTATTTGTGCATGTGTCTACTTGCAGGTGCATATATGAATACAGGTACCAGAGTCCAGAAGAGGGCTTCAGAGCCTGGAGCCAGAGTTCTAGGAGGTTGTGAGCTGCCTGACATGGTGCTGGGAACCAAACGGGTTTGCTGGAAGAGCGGGATGTGTTCTTCAAAACTGACCTCTCTCGAGCAGGATGTGTTCTTCAACACTGACCTCTCTCGAGCGGGATGCGTTCTTCAACACTGACCTCTCTCGAGCAGGATGCGTTCTTCAACACTGACCTCTCTCTCCAGCCTCTCCCTGTTGTTGTTTTCTGTACCTCTACCTCCCCTAGGAGTGATGGGATTAAGTGTATGCCTCATCTGCTAAAAAGAAAGAAAGAAAGGAAGAAAGAAAGAAAGAAAGAAAGAAAGAAAAGGTTTAAGGGGTGAGGTCGTCAGGTTTCACTTTTCCATTGAGCCATTCAGCTCCTCATTGGTCATTTTTCTTTTTTGCTGTCTTTCTAGCTCAGGAGGTGTACACACAGTACTCCTAGCTCAGTACACACAGTAAAGGGATGGTCCCAATGTGTAGTGGTTAAGTAGTGGCTGCATGTGAGCAGTCCAGAGCTCTTCAAAACTAATCACATGAAGAATTCCTGAACATATGGTGTTGACAGGAGCCTGGATCTTCTGCTCTGAGACTATCGGACCTGAGACCTGCTCGCTTTCTCTTAGATAGTGTGTGTGCTGTGGGGTCACCGGCTTGACAGGGAGCTTTGAGAGCTCACAGTGTGACAGAGGTGACAGAAAGAGAAGTTAATGTCCAGGGTGTGTTGTACTCCTGTGGTCCTGGTATTTGTGGGGCAGAGATAGATGGATCAAGGAGTTCAATGCCAGGCTTCTTTAGCAAATTCAAGGTTAACCTGTGCTCCATGAGACCCTGTTTCAGAAAACTAAAAGGAAGCCTGGAAATATAGCACAGTAAAGTGCTTGCCTAACATGGAGGAAACCCTGGGTTTAGTCCCCAACAACAAATAAATCAGGCATGGGAGAGTATACTTGCAGACCCAGAATCCGAACACTCAGAAGGCAGGCAGGGAATTAAGAGGTCCAAGGTCACACTCCGTGGCTTCATGAGTCTTGGTTAGCCTGAGCTACATGAGACTCTGTCAAACAAAACAAATAAAAACCTCACTAAGAAACCACGGGACTGGGAGATAGATCAATGAAGCGTCTACTGTTCACCGGTGCTAGCGTGAAGACCTGAATTCGGACACCCCATACCTACAGAAACACGGAGAATCTGTAACCCCAGTGCTGAGGGCAGGGAGTCAGACACAGACAGGCCTGTAGAGCTCACTGGCCAGACAGCCCAGCCAAATCAGCACATTTCAGGTTCACTGAGGGGCCTTATCTCACAAAATAGGGAGGGGGCTTGAGAGACTGTTCATTTATTATCACCTATTAACAGAGCTTTGCTGCTCTTCCAGAGGACCTAGGTTCAGTTCCCAGCCCCGTTTGGTGGCTCATAGCTGCCCGCAGCTCCAGTTTCAGGGTACCCAAGGCTTCTGGCCTCTGTACACATACACAGATATAAAGACGTAATTTTTAAAAATCTTAAAACAAAATGAGGAGGAACAGGTGTGGCGCTGCACACCTTTAATCCCGGCACTCAGGAGGCAGAGGCAGGCAGATCTCTGTGAGTTTGGTCTGTAGAGAGAGCTTCAGGTCGGCCATGACAATATAGTGAGACCTTGCTCCAAAGGAGGAGAGGAGAATGGGGCTGGAGAGATGGCCCAGCACTTGTTGCTCTTGCAGAAGACCTGAGTTCAGTTCCCAGCACCCACCTGGTGTCTCACAACCATCTGTGACTCTAGTTCCAGGGGATCTGATGCCCTCTTCTGAACTATACAGACGCCAGGTACACAGACATACCTGCAGACAACACACCTCTACACAGGAAGTTAAACTAAGGGATAAAAATGGAGATCTAGGAAGCTACCTGACACCAACCTCTAACCCACACACATGTGCATATGTGATATGTGTACAGGTGCACGCACTCACAAAACAGGCACACACGCGCACGCGCGCACACACACGTGCGCACACACACACGTTAAGGGATGGGAAAGAACTCACAACAGAGCAGTTCTTGCCTACCCTCATCTGGACTACTGCCCACTCTGTAGCTTCAGAGTACAAAAACTGGGACGCACAAGAGCTGCACGGACTTCCTGTTCCTGTCGATGAGGATCGGAAGTTCTTAGAGCGCACACAATTCTGCTAGGTTATTTAACACCTTTTCTGTCTCTTCTCCCAGGGAATCCCCATTTGTAAGCGGGTTGGGGGCTTTGGGTTCCTTTCCTCATCACTCAGCTCTATGACCATAAACATGGCTTCAGTGGAGTCTCTAAAGGGCTGTCAGTCCTGAGCTCGGCTCAAGAGGTCAGCCTCTGAGTAAGTCAGGGGATGGTAGGGCCAAGCCCGGAGTGTGTGTGTGTGGGGGGGGGGGGGCTGAGAGGTGGAGGCCAGATTTGGAGCTGCATTTCAGCAAACCAGCAGTCTGGGATGTCCGAGGGGGCTCTGGTGAAGTCAGTTACGTCCACCAGCACAGCAGGGATCTACCAGGCACGATTTTAAACTAGGAGGATCTATCTACCCACACAGGTGTACCTGGCGGAGACTGAAGGTACTGGAGAGCAGGGGTTAAAGGAAGCAGCTGTGTCCGCCTGACAAGTATGCACGGGACCCAAAGGAGGCGCTTGCCCATGAGGTTCACTGCTGCTCGCACCCAGCACAAGCAAGGCCTGCTCCCGAGACGGTCCAGGCAAGCTCAAATCTGGTTTCATAAAACGTCTGCACAAAGATAGCACTCTAGTCCTGCGCCAGCCCCCGGTGTCACCAACGAAACACATGGGCTTACTTTTCTAAGTGCAACCCGTGGTCATCTAGGGACAAGTCAGGCCAGGAGACCATGTGGGTCTCAAAAGCTAGCAACCCGGAGCTTCGCTGAGGCCTGTAAGGATTTGCACAAGGGGATGACTTGAGATCCCAATTAGTCATCCTGGCAGCTGTTTCCTGACTCCCATCCCTTCCCCTTCCCTTCTTCTTGGGCCTCTCCGAGGTAAGTGGATATGGCCTGGACTCATCAATTATTACTGCTGGAAAGCAGCTTACACAGCAGCTCGTGTGCCTGGACAGATGGACGGGTCAGGGACAGAAGGGAACAGGATTAACCCAAACCACATGACTGCCTAGCGTCAGCCATAGTGAGAGCCCTATCAGCTCACTGATCTACCATGTCCATTCATGGCATTGACAGATCTCACGGACAGCATGCTGTATCCTGTATTATAACTGGGCCAGGGCCACAACTGAAAATAGATAGGCAAAGCTACTTAGGGTGGTTTTGGGGAGATGACGAGGGATGCCAAGGGCTGGGGGTGGGGAAATGGTGGGGGCTTGCAGTTGTAGAGAACACAGCTAAGAAAGAACTGACTTAGACGCAAGGGGAAGCAGGAACTAGGAAAAGAGGCATGGGCCAACCTGGGGGAAGAGCTGTACAGAGGCCATGAGGCAGGGTTAAGCCTGGTATGTTCTAGAACCATGACAAACTATGCATGGTGAGCTTAGTTTGGAAATAAACTGGCAAGCAACTTGACGTGGAGGCTTAGGAGTCCATGAAAAGGCCTTTAAATGTCTGTCCAAGTATCTAATTCACGGATTTGCCTTTTCTCTTGACTCTCAAACACACAATGACCTCTGTGAGCAAAGGGCAGGGTGGGGTGGCCAACAGGCTTCCAGAAAATGTTTAGCAATAGTGTGGGAGCCTAGGTTACCTAGAGCCCAAGCACCTGCCCCAAGAGTCTCCCGAGAAGATAGGATACATGGCGGCCTCCCATCTCAGGATAAAGAGAAAGAGCCCATGTGCCAAGCCAAGACCAAACTAATTGATACATCTGCAAATCTAAAAACAAACAAGCAAAAGAGGTCCTGCGTATACTTGCTCTACCAGCGGACATACAGTGCTGATTTCACCAGCGCGGGGAGATGGGTTAGTAGGTAAATGTCCTGCCTTGCAAACGTGAGGACTTAAAATGTTAGTCATAATGGCACCTTGTTGTAGGAACTCATTCAGTCAATAGCCTTTGGGGTACCAGCCCTTTAAGGCATGGTCTCAGGTGTGAACAGATAAGAGTGTCAGAAGTGTGTTCTAACCCTCTTGGATGGTAGTCATGGATCAGATCTCAGCCTCCAGCGCCCCAGGACAGAAGACCCTGGTGGCTTTCCACCATTATTGTGTGAGCGGTCCCCAGATAAACATTTGCCATCCTTCCATTTGAGCTTTAGCGGATTTCCTTACTCACACACAGCACATGCTTGTAATCCCAGTTCTGAGGGTCCCTGGGGCTCTCTGGCCAGCAAGTCTAGCCTACTGTTCTGGTTTGTTGTTGTTGTTGTTTGTTTTGTTTGATTTTTCGAGACAGTTTCTCTGTAGCTTTGGAGCCTATCCTGGAAACTCGCTCTGTAGGTCAGGCTGGCCTTGAGTTTACAGAGATCCTCCTGCCTCTGCATCCCAAGTGCTGGGATTAAAGGCATGCACCACCACTCCTGTTCTGGTCTTAAAGAAGGTAAAGGACATTCTTGAAATTGATACCCAAGAATGTCCTCTAGTACACACACACACACACACACACACACACACACACACATTAAAAAATAGCAAAGAGGAGCAAGTTCCCAGTTAAAGCTAGAGAAAAGAGTCACATTGGAGGCCAGCACTGTGCAGGCCTTGGCTAAGTGAAAAGTAGAGATATTTTTGTAGCAGTGTCTAATGTCTAATGTCCTGTGCCTCCTGCCAGCATTCCAAGCCCACACAAGTGAAGGCCTCTGAAGACTAGAGTGCCAGAGGCTGGTTAGGGTGCCAACCTGGCCTTGAGTGGGCAGCTGAGGCGGTGGGTTGATGAACACTATAGTTTTAGAGCAAGCTTCTACCTGCCAGGGTTCCTGCCTTCCAGAGGAAGGTGTGACATGCCCTAGGGCAAAACTGGGTGGACAAGCCTCTTTCCATGGGTGGTGCAGCCTCTCCTGGTAACCAGGACCCTCTACTCTGCCTGCTCTAGGAAGGGTCGAGATAAAGCAGGAGCCAGAACCACAGTTCCGTCAGGATCCACGGAAGCTGGACTCGGACTCTGACTCTGGTTGCTGCTCAATGTGCTCCCTTTTCCTTCTCCAATGCAGCCAGTTTGGGAGTCAAAGCCAACTCAATTTCACAGTTATTTATTGCATTAGCTCACACATGCCCCCAGACATTAGTTGGACGAGTCCCAAGATAGATTGAGACAGCCTCATCTTAAATCCTGGCTACAGGATCTACAAACAACAAACAAACAAGACATAGGACGGCTTGACTACCATGTAGCATTGTGCACTGTCTAAATCCTAAGCTCCAACTCGGTCTGAGAAAGCTGCGTCTTTCTTTTTCCTGGGTCATGGCCACCATGACCATCAGCTACAGACAATACTGCACCTATTCTGAGGATGAACCATAGGGTACGGAGAGAACTAATGCTGGCAAAGTATCTTGCACCGTGTTAACACCACACCAATATTTTACAGCCACTGTCTCACTTAGTGTCAACCTTAACTTTGTAAGATGGCTATTGTCTCCGCTTTACAGAAATATTAAATATCTTTCATTACTAAAGTGTACACTAAGGCTCACGGGCAAGGGTTCTTGCTTAGTATGTACAAGGTTTGGTCCCTAGCACTGAATAGCAACTATAGCAACCACTAGTCATGCAACTTGACCAGACATAGTTGACATGATTGTTCTAGTGGTCACAGCTGGGATGTGGAGGAAAGAAGATCGCTGAGGGTTCAAAACCAGCTTGGCCTACATACTGAATTGCAGGCCAGGCTGGGCTATAGAGTGAGACCCTGCTTCAGAGAAAACATAACAGGTAGTGTGGCTCAGTGATAGAAGCCAAGAGTTCAATCACCAGTACCGCAAAAGAAACAAAACACAACAATGCCTGACCTTGCTGGTGCATACTTACATACGCAGAACTGAGGGTACTGATCTGAGTTCAAGCCCAGCCTACGAAACATAGTGATTCCAAGGCTGACTGGGGCTACATATTCAGACTCTGTATCAAAAAACGAAATGAATGAAGGGTCCTGCCAGGAATGCCTTGAACTGCAGCACTAGAGGCAAGGCAGGCAGATCTCTGTGCATTCAAAGCCAGCCTGGCCTGCAGAGCTAGTTCCAGGACAGCCAGGGCTATGTAGAGAGACCTGGTGTCAAAAACAAACAAACAAGCAACCTCTGTGTGTGTGTGTGTGTGTGTGTGTTTATGGAAAGAAAGTAGGTTCCTGGTATTTAACTCATATAACATATTTAATCCTGGAAATATCCCCATAACATCGCCATTACTGTTGCTCCCACTGAGGCTGACTGGGCCATTTCTGGAGGGTCTCACTGCTGGCACCAGGGGGTGGCACTGCCTTTAGTTGTTGGAGCCTGTTTTCCTGCTAAGAGCACACTCTGTCCCCGAGCAACACCGCCAGGCCCTGGCTGCCTTTTCTCTCAGAGCAACTCTCTGGTTTTGTGTTTGTTAACCCTGAGTTTAGGAAAGCTCTTTCCCAGCAAGAATGAAAATAGAAACCCCAGAAATGATAAAGCCCACAGGCTTCCAACACATACAACAGTTGAAAATGCTTGAAATGGAAAACACAAGGAAATCTGGTTTAGCTTTGTTTGGGATCTCCAGGGTTCTTGGAACATGAAGAAGGAAACTGGCATTTAATTTCTTGGATGCTCATCTTGTCTTTCCTCCCTCCCCTCCCCCCCCCCCCCCCGTCTCCCTCCTCTCTCTCTCCCCTCTCTCTCTCTGTCTCTAAGACAGGGCTTCTGTGTGTAGCCCTGGCTGTCCTGGAACTTACAGAGATCTGCCTGCCTTCCTCCCAAGTGTTGGGATTAAAGGCATTTGCCACCACCGAACCACTGACCACCATTGGCTTCCCCTTGTTTCTTGAGTGGGAGAAACTGCATCTCTGGCCCTTCACCCATCTGAAAGCATTAAGAGTCATTTCCCAAGGATGGTGAGGGTCCCACCTGGTCCCTCATGGGCGGTTTCCTGTGAGCCCAAAGGTGAAAAAGGAGATGTGTTGGATGCAAGTGCATTTGGAGAAGGAAGGCCTGGGAGAAGCAGTTCTGTACTATTTTTAAAGACAGTCACCTATTTATCCAGCTTCCCCTACACATGCGTGCTTCAGGGAGGGCATGAAGGCTGCCATAACAGAAGCTGTGAAGTTGGCATCAGCCACCAGGCATGGAGGGTGAGGGCTGTGTGCCTAAGGAGACATGACCAGAGCAAGCTAGCCAAACACATCACTGGCTTCCTTTTATAGGTATACATTTTATCAGTTAATTTTGTGTGCATGTGTGGGTGTGTAGACATGCAAATGCTGCCCTGTGGGGGTGTGGAGGTCAGAGGACAGTTGTAAAAGCTGGCTCTCTCCCTCACCCATGTGGATTATGGGGATCAAACCCAGGCCAGCATGCTGGGCAGCAGCCATCTTTACAGAAACTGTGTGCTTCTCAGGTGGGGCATATAAGTAGGCACTTCCCTCTTAAAGGAGACCCAACATGGCTTTCTTTGTTTCCTCTAATGCTATATACTGGGCCTCTGAACGGTTCCAGTAAGTTTGCTCTAGTTTGAGTCTCTCACCAATTACTTTAAGTGAATTTATATTGTTTCAATGATTCCAATAAAGCAGGTATGGTGGTACACCCTTGTAACTCAGGAGTTCAAAATCATCTTGGGATAAATATGGAGTTCAAGACCAGCCTGGGAAACATGAGGCCCTGGCTCTCTCTATATATGCAAATTTAGCATGCTTCAATCTTATAGGTTTCTGTATATCTTTCCAAGATCACTTGAAAGCACAGTGAGGGTCCCATCCTTAGGCATGGCCTTCCAAAAACGTGAGCACAGGCCTGGGACATAGCCCAGCCTTCAGGGTTTGCCTGGCATGCATGAAGTCGGGGGAGTTAGAATTATCCTTGTCTATGTGGTGAATGTAAGACCAGTTTGAACTATGAGACAAGATCTTGTCTGTATGTGAGTTATTGAGAGAGAGGGAGAGCACAAAGGTCAAAGGCCAAAAGCCAAAGGTAGATAATAACTAATGTGCTATATGACCCATAAATCTTGGTTTAAAAATTACTCTGCATGGGGCTGGGAGATGGCTATCAATAAAATATCTGAAAAAAATATGCACTTGCAAATATACTAAACACAAAGGAAAGAAGAGAAAAGAAAAAAAGAAAGAAAGAAAGAAAGAGGAAGGAAGGAAGATGTACTTACAGGCTTGGGCGTGCAGCTGAACTGCTAGAGTGTCTGCCTAGCACTCACTAAGTGCTGGGTTTAACTGTGGCGCCCATGCCCATGCCTGTGATCCCAGTGTTCTCGAGGCAGAGGCAGCAGACCAGAAGTTTAAGGTCATCTTAGCTACACAGTGACTTCAAGGCCAGAACAGAATATATAAAACCCTGTCTCAAAAATAAATAAATAAATCGGGATACTGTCCTTCATAAATAAACACCATGTTACATCTAAGAAAACTGACCGAACACAACCTAAGAAAATTCATCATGAAATTTTACAATTGCATAAAATGCAAATTTCTTCATGGGCCAGGAAATGTTCTGCGGCTGTTGTTGTGTTGTTGTTTGTTTTGTTTTCTTCTGCCTCTGCAAAAAGTAGTGGATAACTGACTGGAAGAAGGCGAAAGGCCAAATACCATGACTCGGCGACCGGCTGCGGCTGTTTCATGGAAATGACATGGTGTAGGTATGATGCTATCATCAGCGTGTGCCGGTGCAGTCACTAACGCTAGAGAACCCACATGGCTTTCCCTCTCCTCCCTCTCTCCCTTCCTTCCCTCTCCCCCCCCCCCCCCCCCGTCTCGCTGTGTAGCCAGGCATGCCTCAAGCTCACTGTTGCCCTGCTCACACTCTGCTGGTGTTCAAGGCAAATGTCTGGTTGGGAGTTCAAGGCTCTGAGATCTCTGCACCCAGATAGCTACTGGTGCTGTATTGAGAAGAGGGGATGTGAAGGTGGGCTAGGTTCTCAGTGTTCCTCCTATGCTAACTGTGGAAAGAAGGACGTGTGTGCGTGTGTGCACGCGCGCGTGTGCACTGCGTGCATGTATGCATGTGTGTGCACGCGCACGTGTGTGTGTGCGTGTGCATGCGCATGCATGTGTGTGTGTGCGTGTGTGCGTGTGTGCTTGTGTGTGTGTGTGCGTGTGCGCGCGTGTGCCCATGAAGATCAGAAAGGGGCCCCAGATCCCCTGAGGCTGAGTTATAGACAGCTGGGAGTGGCCTGATATGGGAACCCTACTCAGGTCATTTGGAAGAGCCACAGTGCTCGTAATCACTGAGCCAGCTCTCCAGCTCTCCAGCCCTTCAAACTGCTTTCCTGAGCCGGGTCTCAGGCAGTCGGGACTGGCTTTGCGCTCCCTGTGTACTGGGAGGTGACACTGAACCCCTGATTCTCCTGCCTCTATCTGCAAGTGCTGGGGTTATAGTCAACCACTACCACACCTACTGTGCAGTACTCTCCTCTGAAATTAAAATTGTCCATCTTGGGCAAACCCAGTTACATTCATGGTTCACTGCCGTCAGTCCTCCATCTGGCTCTCTTGGCCACTTATTTCATGCAAGCTTAGTAAGAATGAGAAGGGCTGCAGTGATATGGCTCCGTGGTTAAGAACACTTGTTGCTCCTACGGACAACCTGGGTTTGGCTTTTAGCCCCCACCTGGTGCCTCACAGCCATCTGTGACGACAGTCCTAGGGGATCTGATGCCCTCTTCTGACCTCCAAGGGCACTAGGCATGCATGCGTTGCACATACATACATGCAGGCAAAACGCCCCCACACATACAATGAAATAAATAAAACAAAAAGAAAGAAGGAAAGGAAGGGAGGAAAAAAGAAAGGAATGAAAATAAAGGGAGGGAGGAAGAGAGGGAGGAAGGAGGGGAGAGAGGAGGAAGGAAGGACGGAAGGACGGAAGGAAAGGGTGTGCCAGGCAGCCTATACAAACTGGAGCCCACTACCAGCAGGGTTCCTTTGAGAAGGAAACCCTGTGAAACCAAATGACCTCCACTTTGAGTAAAGCAGTCCTTACAGACAGGGTGCCTAGGACTGTAGCTGGGACAGCCCTGAGAACGCTTCCTCCAAAGCCAGGAGTGAGTGTCTCAAGCACTTTCGCCCTGAATCCTAGCAAGTTAAACGCAGCTGTGTCTGCGCTTGCCTCTGAATCCTGTTCCATGTGCTTAAAGCACTTCAAGACAAAGTAGCATCTTTTCAAAGGTGGCCATTACTTCTCAACAGCTGACCGCTTAGTAGCTAGGAACTGACCAAGCCATGTGATCCTAGTCTACGTGGGTGCCAGTAAGAAGAGGAAATCCAGCTGATTTGGATTAACTGGTAACCTACCAGTTGGTTAACTGGCTATTTACGATCACTTAGTGTGCAGAATTCACTCAACAAAAACGTTTTAGGCAGTGTTTACCCCATGGGGGACATGGGGTAACAAAACAGATAGGCTCCCTGCTCAGCGGATGATTCATGAGCAAGATGGCTCAGCGGTTAAGAGTGAACGCTGCTCCTCAAAGGGACATGAGTGCTGTTCCCAGCACCCTCGTGAAGCAATGCACACCTGCATGCAACATCAATGCGCACCTGCATGCAACATCAGCAGCACCCTGGGATCTGACATCCTCTTCTGGCCTTCCTGAACATTCTCATGCACATGTCACACACACCATACACCACATACCACACACACCAAATATATATATCTGAAATAGTTCAAGATCTATGTACTGTACTCTGTACTGCTTATGTAATTAAGTAGCTCATCACTATTGCAATAAAAGCTCTTACCTCAGCAGATATGAAAATTAAATGAGTCAGCGTGCAGCCAGGAAATTCAAAACTGGTATTATAATATTGCATTAAAGTTAAATGGACCAGGCATGGTGGTACATGTCTGTAATCACAGCACATAGAAGATTGAGGCTGGAGGTCATGAGTTCAAAGCCACATAGTGAGTTTGAGGCCAGCACTGGATACATAAGAAGGTCTTGCCTCAAAAAGGGGGTGGGGTGGGGGTGGAGAGATGGCTCAATGGTTAAGAGCGCTGTCTGCTCTTTCTGAGGACCCTGATTCAGTTCCCAGCACCCACACGGCAGCTCACAACTGTCTGTAGCTCTGGTTCCGGGGGATCCCAAACCCTCATACAGACATACATGCAAGCAAAACATTAATGCACATAAAATAAAAATAAATAAATAAATTGGAAAAGGAGGGGGTCAGTGAGCTAGTGAAGGTTTGATTCATATGCATGGTGATCTGAGTTCAGTCCCTGAAAGTCACAGTGGGAAGAGGGACCCCACTCCCTAAAGCTGTCCTCTGACCTCCACACAGGTGCTGCGGCACACACACACACACACACACTCCTGTACACACATACAAGGGAGGGTATGAAAATGGCTGAGTGGCTAAAACACCCGCTTCATTCATCTGAGAGCTGAGTGTGCTAGCCTTTCGAGCCAACTGGTGAATGCCAGGGTCAGTGGGAGACAGCCGGGTGTTGGTGGCACACGCCTTTAATCCCAGCACCCGGGAAGCTGAGGCAGGAGGATCTCTGTGAGTTCAGAGGCCAGCCTGGTCTACAGAGTGAGTTCCAGGACAGGCTCCAAAGCAAAACAGAGAAACCCTGTCTCAAAAAAACAAACAAACAAAAAACAAAACAACAACAGCAACAACAAAATGATCCATGACCTTGGTTGGATTTTATTGCTCTCATCTCACCACTAAGTCTGGATAATAGCCCTGCTAAACTCACCGCTTTGTTTACAAAAGGAGGTTTTTTTAGCCGTTAATATCAGCCCTGAGCCATGTAACTGGGAAACCACAGGATGACACTCCAAGCCACTGTAAGAACAAGAGGGAGCAACTCTCTTCTGGGGAACTCATGCCCACACTTGGGTCTGCTTCCCTTTCCTGAGCTTCTTTCTATAAATCTCACACTTAAATTGTACACCGTGACCTCTTAATAAACGCCAATTCTACTTTATACGGGCTTGTTCTGAAATCTTTTCAACAGCCAAGTCAAGACCCCTGCTCTTACCTGAGTGGAGGTTGGTCCCTAAATGAGGAGAGAATCCCCTGGCGATGCTGGTAACAGTGAGGAGCTGTACCTCTGCCCCTCACTGTGGACAATGTTACTCTCCAATGACCTGGCATTTGTGACATCACTTTAGCACAGATCCCCTTAAACACTCACTCCTCTGCCCTCATAGCCTTCGATTTGGTTTGGTTTTATCTGCTAATTACTACTATTTTTATCTTACTGGTTGTGTGGAGTTCATTGAAATCTATCTATGGGGGAGCTATAGATATGGGTATAACCATACATTGTAAATAAATAAAATTATAAAAATTGTGAATAGAATAAATCAATTTGCAATCCAGCTATGGTGGCACACACCTGTAATTCCAGTGCTTGGGAGACCAAAGTAGGGGTCCTCAAGTGCAAGACCAGCCTGGCCGTAGCAGGGAGCTCTTGCTGACAGCTCTCAGCACAATTAAGTCGATTTGCAACTGAAAGTGTAGACCCTTAAAACTGTAAATCCAAGCAGGTCTGGGAATAGAGCTCATTGGTAGAGAGTTCCTCTGGTGAGCTCACAGCCCTAGGCTCAGCCTGGAGGAAATATCAAGCAGGAAAATGGTATCAGTACTGTCTCCTGGGACTGTAGATGTGTCTCGGTTAGTGCAGTGCTTATCCTGCATGCATGGAGACCTAGGTTTGATTCCTAGTACTGAATAAAACCAGGGGTGGTATATGAGCCACAAACAAACAAACGAACCAAAAAACCTGTCTCAAAACAAACAGGAGGGAGGAAGAAAGAAAGGGAAGGAAGAAGGAAAGGAGGAAAAATAAAATTATAAGTCAAAAATTGGCAAGGCGTGGACTGTGTCTAAAGAGGAGAAATCCAGAGCCCTTCCCTCAGGGACTGCCCAAGCATCAGGTACCTCCATTTGGAAGTTTTCAGTATGTTCCTGGTGACATAGTTCAGGCTGTGATACAACCCTCACCCACACATTCCAAGGAAATCTGGCTTTGGTAAATGGGTGTGATAGATACTGGAAGGAGGGTGAGGTCAGGTGCGGAGAGAAGAAAGGATGACTAACTATGGAGGCTATAAAGACTTGTGACCTGGGCGGGTGAGAAGCCTTTTACCCAGAGACCCATGGAGCTACCATTCCTTCTGTTTCAGACATCTGAGGGCAACTCTTGGGAGCGCATTTGAAAAGCAGGACGATGCTAGGAAGGCAGGGCTTGAGCTCTCTCAACCAGTAGAGAGACCTTGCTTAGAATGTACAAAGCCAAAGCTGTGGGTTCGATCCCAGTACCCCACAAACAGGGAATGGTGGTGCTCAAGGTCTAGCCTGGGGTATGTGAGACCCTGTTGTTCTTGGTATCTATGGGGGAATTTACTCTTGTGTAGTGTTTGGGGGGGATGGGCGTGTACCATGGCACACGTATGGAGGCTGGTGCGTCTTTTGTCCCAGGGACTGAACTTAGATCATCACCCTTGGCAGAAAGCACCTTTACCACTGAACTATCTTACCCGTCTCTGTGGAAAGCTTTGGGTGATATACAACCGACTCTGTTTTTTTTTTTTTTTTTTTTTTTTTTTTTTTGGGGCTGAAAATTAAACTCAGAACTTAGCACGTGTGAAGCAAGCACCCTACCACTGAGTCCCAGCCCCTGACTTTTAACATGAAAGTGAGGCTGACCTTTCACAGCCTGCCCTCTTCACCACGGCCCCCCACCTTCCAACCATCCCAATGGATTGCCTTCCCTTTCCTGCAGAGTTCTCCTCTGTGTCTAGAATCAGGCAAAGGCTTGTTTGTCATCTGCCAGGTTTCTGTCGCTTATTGTTAACGGGTTGTACCACCTGCAGCTCCCTGGAGTACTGTAAACCTCTCAATGAGCTCCAATGCAGGGGGCACTCCATCAATTTCTTAGAAGAAATCTCTTCCAGGGCCTTTGACCCATCCCCATTTGTACAGATGCTCTTTAGGCCTCTTAGGTAGGGGCCTTGGAATCTTCTCTGGTCACCAATCTTGGGACTGTCTGTCTGCTGACACAGTTAAGAGACGGACCCTCACTGGACTCTCCATTTTTACATTTGGGGCACATGATATGGGAACTGACTGTAGAGTCCTTGGGAAGCCTCTGGTGTTAGCGGCTGTAGGAATTTTTCTCCCTCCTGGCTTGTCCAAATTTCTTGGAAAAGTTTCTTCACTTTTGCTGTCGAGAGGGAACCCGTCTGAATGCTACAGTTCCGCTTGCTGAGGGGAGGAAGAGAGATGTGATGTCGCTGTCTTCATTTGGTGTTCGAGGGTGACGACATCCTACCTACTTAAACTTCCAGCTTCCATGAAGGTGCCGGGCACTGATCTGTGAGGCCTGGTTCCCCACCCAGAAACCCTGTTTGTTCTTTACAATTTCCCAAAAGAAGCCTGAGTGGAAAGGGGGCAGTTACTCCCAAAGGACGGCGAGGGACCGAGTGGCAGTGCTCAGCTTCTGGGACAGACCTTTAATCAGCCTTCCTGCCTTTAGGTGAAACTCTTACCGTGCGTCAGGTGTTCCCTGGTGCCCCAAATCCCAGGCCTCTCGGGGTTCGAAGGCACGAATGAGTCGCTTCTCCATTTTCTCATAGCCGACAGGATTTGGTTTTCTCATGACACTGATGGAAAACCCTTTCCAGTGCTGGGAATCGAACCCCAGCCTGACACCACTGAGCTGCACCCACACAGTTCACAATTGTTTGATGGGTGATGTCCTCTCCAAGGCTTTCTTTGTTTTTGGTCATTTGCATTTTTAAAAGTTAATTCCTCTGCTTCTCATTGTAGTGAACGTCAGAAGGGAAATGTTTAGTTGTGCTGTGGTTTTTGCTGGTGATGGTTTAAATTTTGTGTAGAGAAATACTTTTGGGATCCAGCACTCTCTTCTGGCTTCTGCCGGCACCAGGCTTGAAAGTGGCACACAAACATACATGCAGGTACATAAAAATACTTTTAAGTATTTAGAAATATCATCAAGAATATAACTTTTTTAAATGTTTATTTATTTTATGCGTGCACACCATTTGCATGGAGGTACTTTTGGGGGCCTGAAGAAGGTTCCAGATCACCTGAACAAGGGGACCCAGGCAGCTGTGGGCATGCGATGTGAGTTCTGGGACCCAATCTGAGTTCTCTACAACAGCAGCCACCAGAGCCTTAACCACTGAGCCAGCTCTCCAGCTAGAAGAATGTGTCATAAACATTTTTTAACTATGAGGATTGTAAATAAAGAATCCAAGATATGTGTGAAAAGGCCCAGAGTTAATTGTATCCTGCCTGGTGCCCCTTGCCTGGGACCTGAGAGAGACAAGTCTGTTCGAGGGCTTAGTCCAGGTGACTCCTGAGAACTTCCGGCTGCATGGTGGATAAAGGCTGCACCGGCGTGTCCAGACTCTTTGTTCTGCTCTCTTCTGTCTACACAACCTCAGCAATCACACCTGTCCGAACATCCCTAAGCCCTCCAGGCCTGCTTGGCCTCCTGGCGGGCTTCAGTCCCACTTCTGGAGGGACAGTTCTGCTCTGCTGACCCACACGCGTTGGTCCCAAAGCTCTGCAACCCAGACTGACCTCGGCCATCTCTGCCTCGGGGTTTGAAATCAGAATTTTCATTCCTCCATCGCCAGTGGCACAGGGACCCAGTTAGTCACCATGACTTAGCTGCTGCTAATGACTTTCATATGCATTGTGGCTGTGAGATGGTTTTACGACTGTAAACCAGACACATAGTTCAGATAGACCAGAGCCGCACCTGGAATAGCCTGATGTCAGCACAGAAATCTGATGCCAGCATTAAAAACGGTTCACGGTGGCTGTTTGGAGGGCTCGGTGGGTAAGGGGATTGCCTATAAGCCTGGAAACCTGAGTCCTGTCCTGAGAACACGCAGGAAAAGTGGAATTGGCAGGGCAGATGGATCCGTGGTTAAGAGCACTCGTCACTCTTGCAAAAGACCTGGCTTCTATTTCCGTCACCACCATGGCAGCTCACAACCATCTGTAGCTCCAGTCCCAGCAGATCCAATGTCCTCGTCCGTATTTATTAATAAAATAAGTACATCTATTTAAAAATAAAAAATTTAGCCGCGCGGTGGTGGCACATGCCTTTAATCTCAGCCCTCCGGAGGCAGAGGCAGGCAGATCTCTGTGGGTTCAAGGCCAGCCTGGTCTATAGAGCTAGTTCCAGGACAGGCTCCAAAGCTACACAGAGAAACCCTGTCTAGAAAGAAAAAAAACAAAAACAAAAACAAAACAAAACAACAACAAACAAAAAAACCAGTTTAATGAAATGAATGGGCAGTACACAGTTCTCAGAAGATAAAGTACAGGACAACACTCTGACTCAGAGGATACACTACGGCTTCCCAGCCAAGATGTTTTTAAATTTGTCTTTGTTTGTTTGTTTCTTTTGTTCTTTGGTTTTATTTTAATTTTATTTATTTGTTTGTTTGTTTATGGTGGGGATCTTGCAAGGGCAGAAACAAAGCAGGGAGCGGGGATGGGAAGATGAACTGGATCAGGATGCATGATGGTAAAATCCACAAAGAGTCAATAAAACGTTTTTAAAAACAGATGAAGTACAATGGCCAATGAATATTTTTTTGAAAAAAAAAATGTTCAGTTTCCATAGCCATCATGGAAATGTAAATTAAAAGTACTTTCTCCCCAGTCAGAACAGTGGTAATCAAGGAAATGCTGATTGCTCCCCAGAGGACCCAGGCTGGATTCTTAGCACCCACACGGCTTCTCACAACCACCCGTAACTTTAGATCTAACGCCCTCGTCTGGCCTCTGCAGGCACCAGGCATGTAAGCAGTACACTTACATACATGCAGGCAAAATGTCCACACACATAAAATAATTATTTTAAAAATGTCTAGGGGACAGGGGCGCTCGTGTGTGAGAAAGGGAGGGTAATGGGTATGAAAGGTAATACGCTCAACAGGAGCGTTCATATATACACTTTCATGACAATGGCCTTGTGTAACCCGGTATAATAAGATATGCACACACAAATTAGGGACATGTGTGGAGTCCAAGGGGTCAACAGGACAGGATGCGGAAGAGTTCGTTGTGTCCGAAGTCATTTTTAAGCTTTATTTTTATTTGTGTGTCTGTGTGTAGTTCTATGCATGAAAGTGTGTGTGCCCACAGAGACCAGAAGAGAGCATCGGATCCCCTGGAGCTGAAGTCATAGGCGGCTGTGAACTGTTTGGAAAAAAAAAAAAAAAACCATCAAGGGAAACCTAGGCAGGAACCTGGAGGCAGGGACTGGAGCAGAGGCCACCGAGGAGCTCTGCTTGCTGGCTAGCTTCCTCTGGCTTGCTCAGCTACCGTCCTTACATAGGCCGGGCCCACCTGCCTGGGGATGGCTCTGCCCACAGCAGGCTAGGCTTTACTACCTCAGTTCTCTGAGGATAGCCTTGAACTCCTGATCCTCCTGCTTCTGCCTCCCTCATCAGCTGTCCTCTCCGTGTCTTACAGCGTCACCACTTCCTACCTAGTCACCCAGCTGCTGACGCGGGGAGGGATTTCCGGTTCCACTCTTCCTTACAGCCTCCATAGTCTATTGCCTTTGCCCTTCATTGTCTCTAAAAGGAAGCTTTCATGATGTGAAACCCTCCTCCCTCCCACCCTGCAGCCGGAGTCTGCACAGGCTCTCTGAGCTCATATCCCTGAGTCTCAGCTGTTGTCCACAGCTCTTTACAGGTCCCCCTCACCACAGGTCCCATTCACGTCCGTAAATGTTACCACTAGAGTACCTATGCGCGCGTGCGCGCGCGCGCGCGCACACACACACACACACACACACACACACACCTCCGCTCCTACCCTTCAGATCCTCCTTGTCTGTCCCCTACCTGGGGATGCCTCCTCCCTTTGCCTGGGGACGCCTCCTCCCTTTTGTTCTTTCTGGCCAAAGCAGGCCAGTCCTTCTATTTCCATTGCCTACTGCCACTTCTCTTGCATTGGAATTAGAACCAAGGATTTTGGGCCAGAATTATAATTATTACTTCTATTATAAACAAATGTTTTTGAAATGATTGGGATAAACAGGGCAAGGTGGCTTATGCCCTTAATCTCAGCACTTGGGAAGTTGAGGCAGGAAGTTTTGAGTTTGAGGCCAGCCTGTGAGTTCTAGACCACAGTAGGCTAGAGTGTGAGGTGAGGTGAGATGCTATCTTTAAAAAAAAGAGTGCTGGCAATGTGTTTAATCCCCAGAACTCATATCAAGCTGTGCACACAGTATGGCAGGAACAGGAAAGACCTTGTTCCAACATGTTGGAAGGGAAAAAAACCTTGACTCTTGAAAGTTGTCCTCTGACTCCAGACTCGTTCTGTAGCATGTATTCATGTGCACATATGTGCACACTGGAACGCATGCACACGGGTGCACACATGCATGCCACACATACATTCGAATAAAACAACATAATAGCCATTATAGCCTATAGACTCCAGGTGGATAGGCAATAGTCTTTTTCTATTTTAAAATTATTTTTTCCTTTTTCTTGGCTGAGCAAGAATCATGCTGTCATTGCACAAAGAGCATGAACTTTATCGTGTTTTTTATAGAATGGATTTGAGCTGTGAGAGGCTGATGAGCAGGTGCTATTAGAAAAACGCTGGCAGACCAAACCAGTGGGGAGTAAGTGATCTCAAAGATGGCCTTGACAGGATGGAGAGATGGAAAGTTCCACAACCACACGTCATAGTTAAATCAGACCTGGGCGTGGAGCTCCAAATTCATCACACCCTGAGACCTTAAGAAAAGGACTAACTCTCTGAATCTCTCTGTTTGCTACTGCCTTGTCCTAGGAAACTCATTTAGCCTCCTGTATATATTCATACCGCAGCTTTAGTGTTTGCTGAGCTGTGAACCAGGAACTAGTCGGTACGCTTCACTCTAGCAGTAAACTACACAGACGAATTCTCCATCTTCATAAGGCTCTTGTATTTTAGAGTGAGTGGCAAATAATAACCACAGAAATGTGTGATGATTCATTTTATTTTTAAAAAGCGTGTGTATAGCCAGGCAGTGGTGGTGCACACCTTTAATCCCAGCACCTGGGAGACAGAGGCAGGTGGATATCTTTGAATTCTAGGCCAGCCTGGTCTACAGAGTGAGTTTCAGGATAACCAGAGATACCCAGAGAAACCCTGTCTTGGAAAAGAAACAAATAAGAAAACAAAAAAACCTATCATGCTTATCTATTTATTTTTAACTAAAGCAGAATTATACATACTTTAGAATGCAATAGAATCTTTTTATACATGCATGTAATATATAATGACCAAATCAGGATAATTAGCACACTCATTACCCCCCCCCAAGAAGTTTGTCACTTCTTATGTTAGAAACACTCAAAATCCTTCCTTCTAGCTATTTTGAAATACACAGTAAGTTGTTGGCTATAATCACCTAACTGTGCTTAGAGTGCTGTGTTCTTCCTAATTACATCTTGTAGGATTTTTGAGGGGAAAAGAGTTAAGATGAGGTCACATAAGGCTCCAGCTGACCTCAAATGTAGTTGAGAACAACCTTATAGTCCTGACCCTTCTGCCTCGCCTCCCCTGTCTAGCTTCTGACTACGCATTTGTACCCAAGTTATTGTATGCACATGTTACACACAGCTTCATGCACACACGCACGCACACGCACACACACACACACACACACACACACACACACGAGCACACACATGTCAAGTGGTGACTGAGTGCCATGCAAAGAGGAGAAACCTAGGGTCTGGCATGTTGGGAAAACTGATGTTTAAACTAGGGTGGTCTATGGAGGCGTCGCCAGGATGACAGTGTCTGTGCAGAGACCAGAAGCAAATAAAAAGCCTGCTTTGCCAAGGGTGGGGGCAAAGCATTCTGGGACAGGAGGGCAGCAGTGGCTACAAGGCAGCAAGACGGTCAGGGTAGCAGAAGCCAAGTCCGGGGAGAACGGAAGAGACAGGGCCATGGAGGTGGCAGTGAACCGTCACTCTGTAAGGCTGGAGGGTGTGGCAGGGACACATGGCAAGAGGAGAATGGTTGGGTACATTTTGGAGGCGGGGCTCGAGGGTTTACTGGCACACTGAGTGCAGACCATGGGGGCTGGGGATGTAGCTCAGTGGTAGACTGCTTACCTAGCATGTGGGAAGCCCTGGCTGCAGGCCCCTGTCTCTCCTAAAACTGGGCAGTGCCCGCCGCCCCCCGCCTGCACTCCTAGCACTTAGGAAGTCCACTCTGCAGAGGGTCAGAAGTTCAAGGCCATGCTCAGGTACATGGAAGGTTTGAGGCCAGCTTGTTACAAGAGATTCTGTTTGGGAAGAGAGAGACAGACGAAGGGTGAAGGATACGTCCTGCACACGTGAGCATTCATGGTGTTGTTCCTGTGCTACTGATGGGCTGGGTGTAGGCTGCAGCGGCATGATTCTCTCAGCGGTTGCTATGGAGGAATGCATAATGATGATGAGGTGAAAGGAAGACCGCCATTTTCGAGGCCAGTGGTTAAACAAAGCAACCTCATCCAGTTCTGGGTAGCCATCATCCCTCTCTCCCCGGCAGGTTTCCCATGATGTCACACAGGAAATCAGGAGGCAAAATGGCAGTGACAGGGTGTCGAGCAGAGCCAGGCAGGAAGCCATGGGTGGAGTTCCAGTTGGGAAGAGGGGGATCGCACAACAAAGCATTAATCTCTAGGTTGGCGGTTCTCAGCCTTCCCAATGCTGTGACCCTGTAACCCTGCCGCCCACCTTGTGATGACCCCAGTCATAAAATTATTTTGTCACTGCTTCATAACTGTAATTTTTCCACTGTCACTAGTCATTATGTGGATACCTAATATGCAGATATCAGAAAAGTGACCCCTGTGAAGGGTCGATCAGCTCCCAGAGGGGTTGACCCGCAGGTTGGGAACCGCTGCTCTCAGAGCCGCAGTGTCCCGTGGGATGGTGACTTGTCAGGGTGGGGACTCTGGGAGACAAGGAGGAAGTATGAAGGGAAGCCGTTGAGCGCTTGAACTCCTGTGTAAGTTCACAGGGTTTCCAGCAGTCACTCCAGTGGAGCGTCCACGTGACCCTGGGCTCACCAGTTCCTCACGCGCCTCCATCCTGGGGACTCCCTCCCGACTCCAGTCCCTCTCACTGACTCTCCTGCCTTCTTTCTCCTGCTTCATAGATGGTCTCCATCCTCGCCCAAAACTAAGTCTGAATTTACAGACTAGCCATAGCAGCCGCTAGACGCTCTCTGATGTAAGCAAGTAAGCAATCCCCCTCCCCACTGCCTCACTGGCCAGGCTAAAGTAAGCAAACTCCGCCCCCCCCCCAGCTGACCAGGCACAGCTCCCACCCTGACCCCCCACCCCAGAAAAAGAAAAACCACTGCCCCTTCTTCCTGTCTCCTGTTAACCTCCCTCTCTGGGCACCGCGGCTTTTAGAGAGAGACGTTCCTCACTGAAGTTATCTTTCATACCCCAGACAGAACAAGGGGACAGGCGGAGAAGGGTTCAAGCTAGATACCCCTTGAGATGACAGGTGTCGTGAGGGTGTGGCCCTGGGGAAGTCATCCTCCAGCTACAGAACTGTACTGTTTGCACAGCTTGGGGGGGGCAGTCTTTCTGGCCACTGAGTAATATTGTGTAGCTCTGGTGTTTGTGGGGGAGGAACAGCCTGCAGAGTCTCCCCTGAGGAGCTAGCCCTCAGCCTTGGCTTTGGGTCAGGGACATTAATGAGCCAACTGTGTGGGAAAAGAAAATCTAGTGGCATGTGGGTCAGAGATTTCAGTGTTCTGGAGCCAGGGTCCCCTTTAACCCAGCCAGGATCGGTGACCGCTTGGGGTCTCAGCTCAGACTCCAGCTCGTAGGGGCACAGAAGACCCTTGACTCTGTCCTTGGGATGTCCATGGGAAGGCGTGGCATTTTATCCAAGGACTTGAGGTCCTTCCCAGAGCAGAAAGGTGTTAGGGAGATGGTGATGGTAAAAGCCGTGGGAGTGTCTAGCGACCTTGGGTCTCATTAACATCTTAACTTCTCTAAGATAAATAACATATGGACTTGTGGATGAGCTTAGGGCTTCTGGAAAGATACATAGTGTCAGGTGACACCACCGGCCTCAGAACGGTGCTGGAGGGAGACTTGTTTTTCCGTTATATGTTTTTAAAAGATTTAAAACTTTTTGTTGTTGTTGTTGCTGTTTTTTTGTTGTTTGTTTGTTTGTTTTTGGACACAGGGTTTCTCTGTGTGGTTTTGGTGTCTCTCCTGGAACTCTCTCTGTAGACCAGGCTGGCTTTGAACCCACAGACATCCACCTGCCTCTGCTTCCGGTGCTGGGATTAAAGGTGAGCACCACCACCACCTGGCTAAATGTTTTCTTTCCTTCCTTCCTTTCTTTTTTTTTTAACTATGTGATTGGGCAGATGCCCTCAGAGGACACTAAAGGCATCCAGACTCCTAAAGCTGGAGTTTCAGGCAGTTATAAGCTGCCCGATGTGGGTGCTGGAAACCAAATTGGAGCCCTCAGCAAGGGCAGCCCACACACTTAACTGCTCAGCTATCTCTGCAGCCTATTCTGAGACAGGATCTCATGCAGCCCAGGTTGGCCTTGAACACACTATGTAGCAGAGGATAATGTTGAACTTCTGATCATCCTGCCTCAACTCTCAGAGTGCTGGGATCACAGCCTGAATGTTTTCAATGTAATGTCACAGGACTGCAACATCTAATAACAAACGTTAAGGTTCCAGTAGTTCTAGAGATCAGTTCAAGGTTGGGGCGGAGACAGTTGGGTTTTGTTTGCAAGACAAGGCTTCTCTGTGTAGCCCTGGCTGTCCTGGAACTCGCTCTGTAGACCAGGCTGGCCTCAGACTCAGAGATTCGCCTGCCTCCCGAGTGCTGGGATTAAAGGCATGTGTCACCAACACCCAGTCGGCTGGGTTTTCTTTAGATGTCCTTTTAATGAACCTCTAACTCCCCAAGCCCAAGATGGGTGGGAGTGGTGGGCACAGGTTGTACTCTCCAGAACAGGGCACTCATGTCCAACTACCCACGGGTCTGGACAGCCACCGGTACTGAGAGAGGTCAAAAAGTGGGGTGTATGGCCACTCAGAGAAGTTCGGAAGTAGCTGAGGAGAATGTGTCGACTCCTGGTAGGAAGACCTGACCCCAGCCTGGTGTTAGGAGGAAGTCAGCTTGGCCACTGACTACTTGGTTGTAGGCTAGAACTGGAACCAAATGTCCCTGTGGCTCTCCCAGTGCATCCAGCTCTGAGTTGCGGCAGTGGTAACCCATCGGAAGCCTCCCTGGCTAGTTTTCTGCCTATGTTGGCAGCACTGTTGTTTGAGGTTTTGTTACTGTTGTTGGTTTGGTTTGGTTTTTTGTAGTGTTGGGAATCGAACCCAGGGCCATGTGCATGCCGAGGGGGCGCTTTATCACCAAGCTGCACACCCAGCTCTTAGTATCTCTATCAAACCACAAAATAAAATAAACTTAGGGTGTCATGAGCTAGGGAGGAACCAGTCGCAAAGTTCCCAGCTCAGCCTGAGAGGCATCCCCAGCTCAGGAAGGCTCCCAGCACGGAGAACTCGGCCAGTGTGATCACACAGGCTAGGCTGTTGGCTGCCTGGGTCCCTGAGCTAGGCAGGTGAGTGGCTTGGAAGTGGAGTGGCTCACTGAGAGCGAGACGAGGTGCTGGGAGCTCCTGGGAGATGTCTGCCTTAATTTCCAGGCCTGGCAGGCAGCCCTGCACCTGATGCAAGGCCCGGGGTGGGTGAGCTCAGCCTGTTCCCAGCAGTCACAGTCCTTGCTCTTGAAATACATCCACTACTGCTCCCTTGTAGATCTCCTCCTCCCTGAAGCAGAACAAGACCCCCTAAGGGTCTGGAAGTAGGCTCTGCTTGGGCACTGAACATTTCCCATCAACCCCGCAGCAGTGCCCCCTAGGGGACACATCTGACCCAGGTCTGTCCACAGCATTCTGTGCTCTTACCTGAGACATCCCAGGCTTTTCTCCACTTGCCCTCCCTACCCTTCCAAAAGGTGTAGTAGTTCCCTGCAAGGGCCCGTGTATCCCCTAGTAAGTTCTCTTTTCAGTCGGTAAATCTGTATTCGTGGACATCTGCAGCTCACATCTGGGAGGGGCACTTAGGGAGAAGTTAAGTATACAAGAGCAGGACCTGACATCTCCGAGACTCTCTTCGTCTCTGCCTGACTGCAGACAGGCTGTAGCTACATTGTGGGGAAAGATGGGGAACGTGATCATCTGCGGCCCAAACTCAGGTCTGGAAAGAGAACTTCTTCCTCTCAACATCAGCATCCATTTCCTAGAAGGGACTAGAAGGATCCATTGGTCCTCCTGCCCAGTCTTGAGTTACCATGTCTGTTTTTGCCGTGTCGTTTAGATAGAGTCTCCCTATATAGCTCTGGCTGTTATGGAATTCAGTATAGACCAGGGTTGTCTTGAACTCTGTGGTCTGCCTGCTCTGATTCCCAAGTGCTGCAATTGTAGGTATGCACCGCCCGCTGTGTGCGTGTGTGTGTGTGTGTGTGTGTGTGTGTGTGTGTGAGAGAGAGAGAGAGAGAGAGAGAGAGTGGGTGTGTGTGCATTTGTACTTAGTTACCAAGAAGAGAAGGACAGTAGCATAGGCCAACAAAACAATAATGACTCTACATCTGCCACGCCTAAAGGTTCTATGTGTTTGTGAGCATGTTGAGGCTGGTGGGGTCATGAGTGGAGCAGAGCCTCTGAAAATGGGGTACACAGATTATCACAACCAGACTTTGCTTACTCGTCGCTATGGTTATTACTAGGTACCACTCATTTGGCAGATGCACATATCAGCCTATGCTTTCCCTTCTCACGAGAACCCTAAACATTCACAGTTTTCTTTATCCTCTTTTTAAGTCCCCCCCCCCACATAAAGTGTGTAAAGCTGAGGGTGGCCTCAAACCCAAGACTCTCCTGCCTTCACCTTCTGAGCTCTGGAATCATAGGTGTTTGTCTCCACATGCAGTCTCACTGACTCATTTTCAAAATGAGGAGGGCTGAGGGTATGGCTCAGGGGTACTAGGTTCACCTAAGCATGCACTAGCCCTAGGTTGGCTTCTCATAACTGCATGGCAAACAAACCAACCAACTCAACACAATCTACACTCTAACTGGGAAATCTCAACTGCTCGGGAGGACCAGGGCAGGAGGAGAACAAATTCAAAACACAGCCTGGGCGATATAACAAGAGTGTATCTCAGCTGAGTGGTGGTGGTGTGTGCACACCTTTAATCCCAGCACTCTGGAGGCAGTGACAGGTGGCTCTCTGTGAGTTTGAGGCCAGCCTGGTCCACAGAGTGAGTCCTAGGACAGCCAGGTCTATACAGAGAAACCCTGTCTCAAAAAAAACAAAAGCAAAACCTCATTTCAACAACTCTTGGTGTTAGTGTCTGTTTAGCATGTGCAAGTCCCTAGGTTTGAACCCTAGAACAAGCAACGAGAGAGGGGAGCGGGGGAGAGGATACACAGACGGTGACTGGCCCAGTCAGGATCAAACTCGATTCTTCTGTACACGCATCTCTCTCAAGTCTGGCACCGTGGATGAGCTGCAAGCCTGAGATGGCTAACTGAGATCACAGGGGAGCCCAGCAGACGGGGTTTGGCCTGGGCTGTAGCTTTCACATCCTTTCCAACTGCATACTTCCTGGGCTTCCCTTGTCTTTCCGGTCCTCAGTGACAGATTTGCATCTGTCACGCACAGCATTTCTCGAGGACTTGTTCTCTTGGGTGGTGATCCTGCCTGGAATTTTCTAGTCTGGCTTGTTCACCAGAGGAAATGTGGCTGGAGTTCCTGACAGGGCCATGTCATGGAAAATCAAGGCGACCATGTCACTAGACTTAGCGAACCTCCAGCTTCCAGCTCTCTCTTGTCTATACCAGCTAGCTGATCACTGCCCTGGGACGGCTTCCCCTACACCTGCCCCTGCTCATACCCTCAGTGCTCACGCTCCTTAGAGACCTCCCAGGTTCTTCCAGCTCTGTCCCTGCCATCTTTTATTCTTTCACATTTGAAAGGCAAAAGGTCTGAAAAGTATGATTGCCTGCCATGGCTGTAAACACTTACAGGACTCAAAAGTCGTTAACTACTGGCTAGCAGTATAGCTCAGTTGGTAGAGTGCCTAACATTTATGAAGCCCTGTGTTCAGTCCCCAGTGAGGAACGCGCTGGGCATGTCGATCATCTCAGCACTCGAGAGGCTGAGTCAGAAGAGTCAGGAGTTCAAGGCCATCCTTGGGTATGGAGCAAGTTTATTGCTGACATGAAACCCTGTCTCAAAGAAAACAAAACAAACAAAAAACCCCAAATCTAATAAAAGCGTTCTCTTTATTAGACAATCTTGGCTCGGACTTTCATCTTAAAAGAAGTCCAGATTGTCAGCTTAGAGGATCGGGGTTAGGCTTAGTGAGTGGATTTTTCAACAAGCACCTGTCACCAACAGTGCTCAGAGTCCTGACTACAGGCATTGGGCAGGGGCTGAAAAGACTAAGTGGGGGGGGGGGAGGTGAGAAGGGAGAGGAGAAGGCCTGGGTGGGTTGGGTCCCTGAAAAAAAGACACCTGGACACACAGCTGTCAGCTGAGGAGGTGACAGGCCAGTTCTGGTCCATGCTCTTTGCTTTTCTCTTTCGCATTTGGGTTATTTGGTGGGAGCGGTAATTGCACACACATGGAGGTCAGAGGTTAATTTAGCAAAGGTTGTTGTCTCTGCCCACCCTATGGGTTCCACAGTCATCAAACTCGGCAGAGAAGTGACTCCACCCATTGAATCAGGATGGCCTGCTGTCCTAAGGGCCATGCTCGCTTCCGCCATCTGGGGCTCTAATTATGTCCCTGCTGCCTCTACCATGCCACATTTTGCAGGAACAAGGACTGAAAGTTAGCTTGGTACCTGTCTGGGGTTTTGTTCTGAGACAGTCCCATTGAGTAGTTGTCATTGGACAAGAACTCGCTATATAAACCAAAGTAACCAAAAACTATCAACTCCCCTGCCTCAACCTCTTGAGGGCTGGGATTACAGGGGTGCATCACCATACCCAGCTGAATCCAGCTGAATCCAGCATAGAGTACATCTAGAGCCAACAACACAAATGTTCTGAGATACGTCCTCCCAGTTTACACATTAGGGAGGTTTGGAACTCAGTAAAAAGGCATAAAAATGCTTTTGTCTCCTGGGGGCTCCTCCTGGAGAGTGAAATTGCAAAGCTGATAAGGGCTAAATCTACTCGTAAGTGCCAGTGTCCGGCACCCAAGAAGTCCGGAGAAGTGCTGGGAGAGGTCATTCTCGTGGCTGAGGTGCCTAGGAGTCAACGCTGGGCTAACAGGACCGGCAGGCTGCGGAGAATTCCTACACTCCAGCGTCCTCGGCCAGCTCAAAGCCCCAGCTTGGGGGGGGGGGGGTGTTATGGTGAAGTTTGAAGGGAACCTTATGTGGACTCCATGGCAGGCGAGGGTGACCGAGGCCGAGGGACAAACACGCCAAGCAGACAAAGCTTAAGTGACACGTTGTATTAGAGAGGGGAGGGAAAGGCAAAAGAAGGGAGGTAAAGAGACACTGAGACGGAAGAGTCAGGAAAGGTCCTGCCTGCCCCCACCCAGCGTTAGGACTGGCGTGCCCTTGACCAGGCTGCCAGGCTGGAAGCTGCTTCCCTGCGGGGACGCTGTCAGTAGCAGTTAATTGACCCGAATTCTGAGCTGGTTTGGGAGAAGGGAGTCAGTGCGCCGCCTATGAGGCACTTCTTACGATGGTGGTGCAGCGACAATTACCTCCCCGGGTACGACAGCTCAGGGAGGGTGATGTGCCAGAGGGTGATGATGACGAACGAAGGGGATCGGGAGGGCTCTGCAGCCCACGTGGCGCGCCCCACCCCCGCCTCGAATTTGCAGTTCTCAAGGCCCTGGCTTCCGCGAGCCCCCCTGCACCGCCAGACCCCAGCCAGGTGCCCCGGGGAGGCCGTGCACAAGTGTTGGGGTGCGGCGTGGGCACCCGTGGGAGCCGCGCCCTCCGTGCCGAGCCCCCCTCCCCGCGCCGGGCGGCCGCTAAGCTGCCCTTTGTCTCCCTGCAGCTCAGCTCCAGACTTCTGCAGAGTCATGGTCACGTGGCGCTCCCGGCACGGGGTGTTCCAGGCTCCACGCCAGGGCCCGGAGACGCCCCCGCTCTGGGCCAGCCTGTGGGGTGCTGTCTGCCTGCCCTACCCTGAGCCCCTGAGCCCCTGGTCCCTGCAGGGCCCATGTCCGGCCGCCAAGCAGCTCAGCCCCGGCTGCAGAGCCTGTAGCGCCCGCTGCCCCAGGCTCCCAGCTGCTGCTTCAGCCTGCTCTGGTTTTTCATCCGGGCGCTGTCTCCTGGGGTCGCCGTCTCCCATCCTACCCCCCACCCCCTTTCATCCCACCCCCACCCCGGCTCCCAGTGCTTATCATCAGCCTTCTCTTGTCTCCAGAAACTCCAGTAACTAGGTGCCACGCAAACCCCAGCTAGCATGGACAAAGGGCGGTTTATTGGCCTGGCCCTCCTCCTCTTTGAAGGACAGAAGCCCAAACCCGGTCCCTTGCCTAGACAGCCTAGCCCATCCAGTAGGCCCACACAGCAACATCACTCCATTCCTCTTGGGAAATGGGAGGCCTTCTGGGGAAGACCTCATTCTCAGAACGTTCCAGAATTCATCCACGGGCCTGGAGAGATAGATAGCTCAGGGGTTCACAGAGAAAACTGCTCTTGCCAGCACCTACATCTGGTGGCTCACACCCCTTCCCCCTAACTCCAGCTCCAGGGTATCTGCTGCCTCTGTCCCCCGAGGACACAGGCACTCTATGCATCACTCCCTACTGTTAGAGTCATGGAGAAAGAAAGCTATTCAAAAGAATCCAGTCAATAGATGTTTACTGAAAGTATACTGTATGCTGGTAAACCAGAGTGTGCTAACCCCCCAAGGAAAGTCAGTCCCTTGTCTAAGGAGGCAGCCCCCCCCCCCAGGCGGCCCTTCATCTCGAACCCGCGGGCCCTTAGCAGTGGAGGGCTGGCAGGGAAACGAAGCTGCCCAAAGCGGGAGGGGAAGCAGAAGTGGCACACTGTGTGCCAAAGGCGGACCGTGTGTCACTGATTCTTCAGGGCGTGATGGGGAAGAGCAGGCAGGTGAATCCCCGGCTGCCACTGTGCCTGTCCACGAGGGGCAGTGGGTGCTTCCTGTAGTGCTGAACCATGGCGGCCACAGAGGGGAAGAGCTGCAGTGAGGGAGGCCGGGCGGGGCGTTGTCCATGGGTCTCCTGAGCTGTGCTCTGCAACAACTTCCTAAAGCGACTGTGGGGCCTGGCAGGGGGCTGCCTGACATTTTTCTAGATGTTTCTCCCAGCTGTGCCGTGAAACTGCAAAGCCGTTTATTTGGCTGCCTGGTTTCAAGCCGGCAACTGTAGGGCATGCTATGATGTTGGCCAGTCCGTGGCTTCCAGAGCTGGGTGGACATTGCCTTAGGTCTAGGTCTCTGCCCTGGTCTTTCTCAGAGGAAGCAGTGTGCTGGGTGACTGAGATGGTCTGAATTGCTGGGGAGAAATTCCTTGGAGATGTTTGCCCCCTCCCGGGAGGCCTCATGACCCTCACCTTCACCCTATGAAGACTGAACCATGGCAGGAGGAAGCATTTCCCCCAGAGCAGGGAGGCTGTCTTTTCACAGGGCCAGATAGATGTCTGGGAAGATGTTCAGGCCTTTCCTTCTGACATACTTGCTGTTTTAGACCAGGCTGCCTCAAACTCAAAGAGAAACCACCTAATCCCGGGTGCTGGGATTAAAAGTGTATGTCGCCGCCACCTAGCTTTATTTTGTTTTTAAACAGGGCCTCACTGTGTAGCTCTAGCTGGCCTGGAACGAAAGAAATCCATCTACTTCTACCTCCCAGTGCTAGGATTAAAGGTGTGTGCCACCATGCCCAGCTACCTTGATTTGGTTTTGGTTTTTTGTTGTTATTGTGTTTTTTAGTTTTTGTTTGTTTGTTTTTTCGAGATAGAGTTTCTCTGTGTGGCTCCTTATAGATCAGGCTGGCCTCAGACTCATGGAGATCCACCTGCCTCTGCTTACCAAGTGCTGGGATTAAAAGTGTGTGCCACCACTGCCAGGCCTAATTTATTTTTTATGGGTATGAGTGTTTTACCTGCATGGGTCTATGTGCATCCCAAGCATGCACTGCCTGCAGAGGCCAGAAGAGGGCAGCAGTGAATCTCTCAGAACTGGGGTTATAGACAATTGTAAGCTGCCATGTGGGTACTGGGAGGGGAGAGCAACTACAGTCCAAACCATTAAGTGCACCTAACCACTGAGCCACCCTTCCAGCCCCTGCCTTGTATTTTTAGGCAAGGCCTCTCACTGGCTCAGAGAGTTCATTATGGAGGCTGGATGGCCAATGGGCCCAAGGTCTGAATACACCTTTCTCTACCTCCCCAGCACCAAGATTATAAACCCAAGCCATCACACTCTATTTACCACATGGGTCCTGGGGGCCAAACTCAGATCCTTACATTGCGAGGCAGAGCTCTCTCAGAGGCCCCTGCCCTCTGCCCTTTCTACTAACCCAGGGTGACGGCCAGAAGCCAAGAGTGTTTTCCCCAGACATACCCCAGACATACTCATGCTCGCTCTTGGCCAGGCCCAGGGTGCTGCACTGTGGCCCACCTTGCTGATTTGGCCCATGACCTCCTCCAGCACCCACCTCCTCATGATTCCTGCCCTCTCGGCCCAGGGCGTAGTGGTGGCCGCCGTCCAGTTGCCGGATGGGAATGTTGAAGACACGGCCTCTGAGCAACACTGCCAGAGTGAAGGGCTGCGAGCTGTGAGGCCCCGAGCTGAGACGCACAGTGTAGGCTCCATCCTGCGGAGGAGCTCCCAGTCATGAGCTTCATCGTCTAAGCACCTAAGCCCAGCTGACCAACCATGGGCCTCCCTGAGCCTCCTTCTGCTGCCAGCTTAACCAGCCACAGCAGTGAATAGAAAGAATTTCAGAGAAGGCCGGGAGCCCACAAATGCCCACCTTTTGGAAGTGAAGCAGGGCTCTCTCGACGGCTTGACGGTCGCAGTTCCCTGAGTACCAAGGCTGACCCAGAAGGCTTCCCTCCTGTACAATACACAGAGCCACTCAGAGATGTGTTCAAGCACTCTGTTGGGGCTGGAGAGCAGAGAACCCTGGTGTACAATTATTTGTGTTTGCCTCTGCCAGTCCCACACTGAGCCCTGCAAGCAAAACCGAGCGGCTGCACACCGTGTTCAGGATGTGTCCCTTGTGGTGCCGGCCCCAGGCCAGGAGGGCTGCTGAGCAAGGACTCCGCTTGCCTCGGGCCTCACCCACAGTCCGTCCCCAGCTTCTGCTCACCTCAGCAGCAAAGGTGCTCAGGGCAGGGACTACACAGGGAGCTGATAGCCTCCTTCCTGCTGGAAGAAGCAAGAAAGAGAGCTGGGAGGAGCTGGATAAGAAGGCTTCGTGGGCAGGCTCCACGTCTAAAGCCTCTCAGGGCTTCCAGTGCTCTCTTTATTCCCAGGCCCAGCACCCCTGGAGGACCCACCAGGCCGTCCTTGCAGGATTTCCAAATGAGAACTGATCTTGGGACACACGCTGGCAGCTTCCCGACTTAGTGCAGTGCCTGGGGAATGAATGCCCAAGAGGGTCATCTCAGGCCTGATCTTGGCAGAAGTCAGAGCTGCAAGGACCCCCTTGATGAAGTGGGGTGGGGCCTGAATACCTAGGGTGTGGCCTGTTGTCTGCAGGGCTGGGGTGTGGGGGGTGAGTGGGATCCTAGCAGAGCAGTCCCATTCAGGCTGAAGATGTACATACTCACCTTTCAATGAGGCATCCACTGCTCCCTGGGACACAGGAGGTCTGGTCAGAGACAGCTGGCCTTCCAGGCTGCTACCCACAGCCTGAAGTCCCACCCTGGCCTCCCTCCCACCCCTCCGGGCTCACTTCCTCCTTGACCACTAGCTTCTTACATTCCAAGTCTCCTGGTGAACAACCATGGGTCTGCAAGGAATAAATTGGGAAGCAGAGCTCAGAGGAGGTTTCTTTGTTTTGTTTTTTAATTTGTTTTTTGTTTTTTGAGACAGAGTTTCTCTGTAGCTTTGGAGCCTGTCCTGGAACTCTCTCTGTAGACCAGGCTGGCCTCGAACTCACAGAAATCCAACTGTCTCTGCCTCCCGAGGGCTGGGATTAAAGGCGTGTGCCACCATTGCCAGCTGTCTTTTTTCTTTTTCTTTTTAATTTTTTTTGAGGGGTTGGAGAGATGGCTTAGAGGCCAAGAGCACTGGTTGCTCTTCTAGAGGTCCTGAGTTCAATTCTGAGCAATCACACGGTGGTCTATAACCATCTGTAATGAGATCTGGTGCCCTCTTCTGGCCTGCATATCATACATGCAGACGAGACACTGTATACATAATGAAAACATAAATCTTAAAAAACAAAAACCTCCTTTTTGAGCAGGGTCTCACTACGCAGCATCAGCTGACCCAGAACTCTCTATGTAAACCACAATGGCCTTGAACTCACAGATATCTGCCTGCCTCTGCCGCCCAAATGCTGCGATTGAAGAAAGTGTTTGCTACCAGGTCTGGCCTCTGGGGCTTCCTTTTGAGTGAACACAGCGCTGTCATTTACCTGGGCAATCCAGATGTTCTTGGCAGAGGGACCGGGGGTATCAGGGCTTTGGAGCTTGGAGTCCTAGTCAAGACTGGAACTAAAACAGAGGACAGGCAGGGTTTGGCTAGGGGCTGGGCAGGAAGTCTAGGCTGAGAACAATCTAGGGATCTATTACTGTTCCCTGGGCCTGGGCTCTCCTGAAGCCCTTCCAGCCACAGGCCTTGGGGCCCTGGCTACATCACCTGAGAAGTTCCCCCCAGCCCTTGCTCTGAGTGTCACCTCTTTGACAGGGACAGTATGTGTCCACCTGGACTAAAGGCAGAAAGAGGATAGCCAGATGGGGTTTGGAAGCGACAGAATGGAGCCAGGAGAGTGTGCTCATGGGTAACAGGGATGGGAGGGGCAGGTGCTTGCTCACGTGGGTCTGGCTCGCACTCCAGGTAGATGTCTTCATCATGTTTCTCTTCAAGGTCTGTTACCTAAGGTTGGGACCATGGGCTTGACTAGCCTTGTAGTCCCTTTTGGGAATGAGAAGTCTATGCCTCAGTTAAGTGAGGAGGGGGACATGAAAGAAGCCACTGATTTGGGGGGTGGTCCAAGGCATCTTCCTCATCTACACAGGAGGGGCCTCTCCTCAGTGACTTCTCTTTTAGAGGTGTCCACTTTTAGGGGAGTGGAGGAGAGGCTCTGGGTGACATCCCCAGGACCACTGGCTTACACCTGTGGGGGAGGGACAGACTCTGCACCAGATGTCCCCTCCACGCCACCTCCAGGCTACCCAGGTGTCATTTCCACTCCTATCGTCCTTCTAGAAAAAATCCCTGACTATAGGATAAAGAAGGAGGCCGCTCACCGCTCTAGCTGCACCTCGCCCTGTAAGGAAAAGGGAGAACCAGCAATCATGAGGGGCCCAGTCACCCTTAGTCACAGAGCTCCTCAGCGCCAGCTTCTGACACCCAGGAGAACACATTTCATTTGCTTGCTTTGCAACCCTGACATGTCACCAGACTTGACCTCTCACTGAATTTGCTAGGCTCAGCTTCAGATAACTTTATGGTAGGAACACAAGACAAAACCCAAACCAATATAGCCACCCTCAAGGTCATGAAGGTTCCCAGCAGCTAAGAAGAATAAGATGGAGGGTGCCACACTCCTTTGACCCCGCACTCGAGAGGCAGAGGCAGGTGGATCTCTGTAAGTTCCAGGCCAGCCTGGTCTACAGAGCGAGTTCCAGGACAGGCTCCAAAGCTACACAGAGAAACCCTGTCTCTAAAAAAAAAAACCAAACCAAAACAAAACACAACAAACGAAAAAAGACGGACTGTGCCTCAGATGAGCTGTTTGACCTGGGGCAGGAGAATGCAAACTCTCCTGCACTGCAACCTGTTTTAGACAGGGATGGTTGGAGCAGTCCATGCTGAGGTGCTTGTGCACTGGGGTCACAGGGCAAGCCTCTGGACAGTGGAGGCAATCATGGCACAAACAGGGCCAGAGCAGAGCGGTCGCTCCAGAGGTCCCCAGTGATGACGATTACCATTCAGAGGTTTCCATAGGGAGGGTCTTAGATTTGACCTCTTCATGCTAGGGTGCCTCTCACAAGATCCAGAGATCAAGCTGCTGAAGACAGGGCCTGGAGGTCAGGGCCTCTGCTTTTGAACTGTCCAGGGTACAGCAGTTCAGATCTCTGGGCCTGCCTCCTCACTGTCTCACAGGTGTTAATGATACTGGTACTGACTGCCTTGTGGGCTTGGAAAGCAAAAATGATGGGTGGTTAGGAGATGGACAGCAAGCCCAAAACTCTAGCCTGTGGAGAGGACGCGCCCCACCATTGCGGAGCCGGGGAAAGGAGGGACCACTCCGCTTTACCTCGCCTTCCAAAACCAGGTTCCTGCTTTGGGGCTGCAGACTGCAGGTTCATTGCTGTCTTCCGCTGTGGGCAAGATGGGGTTAGCCAGGGAGGAGACAAGAGTAAGGTGGCTGGGGTGTGATGGGTAGGGCTGTGTGCCTCTTAAAACCAACACTGACTGTTATCCTGACCACCTGATGTGTAGGAGCAGGAGTTCAAGGCCAGCCTGAGCTCCCTGAGGCCCTCTCTCAACTGCCCCCTCTCCAAACAAACAAATATAAAGCATTGCAACAAGAGATGTGCAGAAGAAGGACAACCCTTCTCTCAGCCTTCACTGGGGCCCTTTACTGTGAATTTTTCCATTTATTTGCTTATATTTATTCTATAAGACACAGAAGCAAAGTGATAGTTTTCAAAACCGATAACCCCGTCTCAGCGGGAAAGGGAGTTAGTTACAAATGACAGCCGACCCCTTTAGCCAGAGAGGGGTCATGTGGCCCAGAGCCTAGGTGAGGGCAAGCTGAACCTAACCCCCAACCCCGGCAGGGAGGGATGGAAGAAAGGAGGGTATGCCTCGTCAAGCAGTGGGTGGATATCGAAGAATTGCAAGGACCGTCTAGGCAAGCGGGAGGAGCTACTGTTGATTGTTTGGCTCTGATTTCGGAAGCACCTGGCACCAGAGGTTTCAGGGCTTCTAGAACACAGATGTGTGTTGGGGTGAGGGACTTGCATATGAGATGTCTGTAAGAGTCACTCACCGGGAAATGGTAGCCTGAGGCAGAGCGGGTAGGATTTGTGGGGAGTCCTCTGGCCATGGTAGGCTGAGACATGGGTGGGGATGCCTTGGATGGACCCAGGGGCCCAGGACGATCTGAAAAAGACTCTGTGCTTTGTGAACTGAGAAGAGGGAGGGAGTTCCTCCCTAGTCTGATCCCAGCTTTCACCGCTCCCCACCTAGCCCCCATCTCTCCCTCCCTCCTCCTGTCCCCTCTACTTATTGGCTTCCTGACAGCCCCGTCTCCATGGCAACTGAGGCAGTCAGCTTCCCTGCCCCCACCCGGCTGAGCGCGGGAGGTGGGGAGTGTGAGAGGTGCCTCGGCCTCTCAGGGCACTCCCACCCTGGCTGGGAAGACGTGGAGAGATTTTAGGGGGGGATGCAAGGCCCTAGGGGCTGGGTCGGGCTTCCTTCCGGCTTTGTGGATGTTGCCTTAGTTACCTCACCACTCCTGCCTCCTTCCATTCTCCTCCTTTTCGGTTTTTTCTCTCCCTCCTTTCCTTCATCCCTTTTTTTGCCCAGCTGAGAGGCCTCAGTGTCAGCCCCTTCCCCACCCCAGCTCAGGGTGAAGGAGAGCAGAGCGCCTCCCTGGACTCCTCCGTTGTTGGGCCCCCTGCCCTGACCCAACCTCCCAGCCTTTCCCTGCTCAGCCCTCACCCAGATACAAGGAGTCCTCTTTAGCGCCAAGCGACTGTGCATGGGCCAGACTGAGGGGCGGAACTTCGCAGGGGGGGCGCTCGTATTTATCCTCTTCTTCTACCTCCTCCTGAGCCTTCAAGAAAGGGTGCTGGTAGGTAGCACAGGGAAGATGGAGGATGGAACATGTCAGGCCCCATAGCAGACGCTACCTCTCTCTACCCCAGCCCCCATCCTGGGCTTACCCTGTGTCTCCAAGTCTCTGGGCCAGGCAGGAAAGATGGGCTCGGTACATTTTCTCTCCAAACTGGGGTGTCTGGGTAGATAGACTGGTTTTGCTTCATCCTACCCACTCTATCTAGCACAAGGCTTTACCCCCTCTCTGGTAAATAATAAACCACCTGCCCTTAACTATGGGCTACAACCCTGCAACCAAAGGAAGCCATAAAAACGCACACATCTAGCGGCAGAGGCAATGAGACAGACAGGTGTGTTGAAACACAGCTACCAGTGGTTCTTGACCCAGGTAAGACAGTCAGGCCTGATCATTAACCCTTGCTGGACAACTGGTGGGAGAGGTTATCTAGAATCACTCAGGGAAGCCCAACTGTGGGGGACCCTGCTCAGCCGGGGCCCTGTGTCCACTGGGTCACTTACCTACACATCTGGCTGATGGCAATGGTGGCCCCAACCTGTAAGCAGATTCTGCTCAGCTCCGCCCAGGGGGCCGTTGGTTGTGTCGGGGTGACACGGCACTCTAGACTGCTCACTATAACTGTGAATGCCCCCTGCAGAAGCTGTGTGGTCTCAGCAGAAGCTGAGATCAGAGTAACAGAAAGGCTGGAGGGAGGGGGCAGAGCCAGGGGCGCACAGCTGGATGGGGTGGCTCCTAGCCAACAGAGCGGAGGCCACGGATGAGCGACGGATGGGATGGTGGATCACATGGGGCAGGAATAGATGCCTCTTGCAGAACAGGAGGGGGGAGTGAAGACAGGGGGGTCAGTGGGAGGAAGGGGGGAGCACTCACCGGGCCTTGCTGCCGCTGAACCTGTCCTGGAAGGAGGTAGAAGGGGAGTAGAGGGGGAGTGGTCAGCACAGCTGGGACTCTCCCTGCCCAGAGCCCTCCTGCATCTCCTGAACAGGTACAGGTGCCTGAGGCTCCCCTGGGACCAAGTCTCACCATAGCAAGGTAGATGAGCTGAGCCCTTTTACCTCTCCAGAGCCTAGGAACTGCCACAAATGTCCTGGGGGACAAGGGTCTATTGTTTCTGTTATTTGCATATTCTAAGTATTGGGAAGGTGTCCACCTCTATCTGTGGTCCCCACCCCAAATAGGCTTTATCTAGGACACTCCCAGCACCCCTCCATAGCTGTGGTCCCCAGCTCTTCTGCTGAGGTAGAAGAAAGACCTAAGATGGACCAGGTTTGTCTCTCTGACAGTATCATGTAACTGGGACCTGTATGGGTAACATGAATGCACAGACCCCTAGCAGTCACTTATTCACCTGCTGGTGGGTGGTTACCACCAGTCAGAGACGTTAAAGGTTAGAGGAAATCTTTATTCTTCAAAGGAGGTGTTTATTAGTCAAGCTGGCTGTGGTGGTGCACACCTTTAATCCCAGCACTCGGGAGGCAGAGGCAGATGGATCTCTGTGAGTTTGAGGTCATCCTGGTCTACCGAGCGAGTTCCAGGACAGCCAGATCTACACAGAGAAACCCTGTCTCTGAAAAATAAAAACAACCAACCAATCAAACAACAAAAATCTATTTGTCAAACATCTACTACACACTGTTCCAGGTGGTGAGGAGGCTACAGAAAATAGACAAGCCTTGCGTGTGCCATTTCCTCACTGGACTCTCAAAATAGCTTCACGATGCCAAGCACTAGTTTTATGTTCATTTCAAATGAAGATGCTGAGTCTATTAGTCACCGCTCACAATACCACACCCAGAGGCTTAAACAACAGAGATTTCATTTCCTCCAAGCTCAAGAGGATAGAAGGCCAAGATTGGGGTTGGTTCTTGGTGTAGACTCCATTTCTGGCTTGGACTCCACTGTCTCTGTGTGTCTCCATGTGGCCTTGTGCCTGTGGGCACAGCAGGAGGCTGAGCTGGGATAATCCCTTCTTACAAAGACACAAGACTACAGGATCAGAGCCTTACTCTCATGGCCCCCAATCTTAATTGCCTCCCTAAAGGCTGCATGTCCACTTACTGCAAGTAGGACTAGAGGTTCAACATAGGAGTCCATAATGTGGAGGCTCAGAGAAGCTGTGCTGTTTCCTGGGCTGGGCCATAGCTCTGTTGATAGCTCCGTTGATAGCACTTGCCTAGCACGCACAGAGCCCTTTGTTTGATCCCCAGCACCCTATGAAAACTGAATGTGGTGGTGGTGCACACCTGTAATCCCAACAAGAAAATTAGAATTCCAGGCCATCTCAGCTGAATATCACATTCAAGCCCAGCTTGGGCTACTTAAGACCCTGTCTCAATAAACAAACAAAAAAACAACAAAAAAAATTTTAAAGCCTTGGAAAGTCACTAGGATAACTCAATGGGGAGCCCAGGTGGTGGGAATAGAGAAGACACAGGATCAAACCCACCTGAAACCAGGCACCCCCTGGCTCAACATCTCCCATATTTGGACCAAGGGTCAAGGGAGCCTCTAGCTTATATAAAAGGAGAGCAAGGTCTGGAATCACTAACTATGGGATCAGGTCTACAAGTCAGACTAATTGGAACATTCTAGATACCACCCCGCCCCAACCTCAACTGAGAATTTCCCAGTGACAGCACTCTGCCACCCTTGTGTCAGCTACCCTTTCCTGCTTAAGCCTTTGCATAGGCAAATTGCAAGGCCTGGGAGCAGGAAAGGGTCACAGGGAGGGTAGAGTCTGTGTTGTCTCCACTGGGACACCAGCTGCACAGAGGTGACGGGGAGGGGACCCGGGAACAAGAGATCTGCTTCAGCAGCCTTGTCAGATGGTGGCTTTGAATGTACAGGCGCGACAGCCCCTCTGGATGGATGAGTTCCTAGGCGGGACTGCAGCGGCTCACATTCTGAAGGTTGGATGCCAGTGTCTGGCAGCACCTCAGCGTCCATTTCATGGTGCTTTCAGAGCACAAAGTGATCCCTCAGATTTCTGAGGTCTCAGCTACCGATCCCCAGTGTGAACAGTCTGTAATTTAGGCCAGGGTAGGCAGTTGACCCTCAGGAAACACAAAGCCAGTTCCTCTACTTGCCCTGTCGCCAGAGAGCTTGTTAAAAAGAAGATCTCAGGTCTCCAGATCCTCTCCAAGACTACAAGAATCAGATGCCCCAGGCAAGAGCAGAGGGTCCACACTATCTACAACGGAGCCCTCTCGTCTGAAGTCAAGTCTGAGGAGTGTTGCTCAGTAGAAATCTGAGCATAGCTTTCTCATACATCATTTTGGAATCACCTATAGCCCTTAGCTCAACGCTAGTACAGGGCTCCCCTGCAGAGACAGAGTGACACAGACCCAGCCCCTGGAGGAGAGCAAAGAGATGGCTAGCTTCTCTGAACTTCTGTGTCCTTTTGTATGGATGGGAACATTAACAGAGCAATCCCAGCTGAGGCAGGAAGATCATGGAGAATTCCCGACCTGCCTGCCCTATATAGTAAATTCACAACAGACTGTGCTACAGTGTGGGATCATATCTCAAAAACAAACAACAGAACCCCAAAGACATCCCTCATTGACAAGGCTTTCAGCTAGCTAATGACATGTGTTAGCTCACCTGAACTCAAGACACCATAGTAGAAGAAGTTGCAGAAAAATGGAGGAGGTGCCTGCGGTGAGTCGAGGTCCCTGGCGTCAGCAGAGGGCAGACAGCGTATGGAAGGCAGGAAGACAGGTCAGCAGGCTGTGGTACAAGGTCTCAGGGAGTGCAGGGCGTGGAACAAACGTCTCTGAGGTTCTGGTGCCTGGGCTCCTGGGAGACTGAAAGGTACTGGAGCCAATCTGCCGGGCTATTGGGCATGCCAGTTACCTGTGTGTGTGTGTGTGTGTGTAGGGGGCAACCGCACTAATAATTTCTCCTTCCATTCACAGAAGTCAGATACCTTCCGAGCCTGCTGTACAGACAGGTGCTTGTATCCTGTCAGCAAGATACCCACCCCATGCTGGGCCTTAAGCCAGAAGTGGGCTCTAAAGAAATGTGCAACAACACCGGCTACCAAGATGGCTCAGAGGTTAAAAGCACCAGCTGCTCCTCCAGAGGTCTTGAGTTCAGTTCCCAGCAACCACATGGTGGCTCACAACCATCTGTAATGAGATCATGGAAGGGAAGAACCAATTCCTGAAAATTGGCCACACACGGGCTACATGGTGTGGCTGGCACGCGCTCACACACACATAATTATGCAACTAATTAAAGTTTTAAAGCAGAGACTGGAGGGATGTCTCAGTGGTTAAGAGCCATGGCTGCTTTTTCAGAGGACCCAGGCTTGGTTCCCGGAATCCACATGGTGGCTGTCATCTGCCTGGAACTTCAGTTCCAGGGGATTTGGTGCTTCTTTCTTGTCTCTGAGGTGGCCCATACTCACACAGGAGCGTACATGCTGGCGCTCTGGCGTGTGTGCGGAGTGCGCGCATACACACACACACACACACACACACACACACACTAAATGTCAGGCCGGAGAGGCAGCCCATCAGGTAAGAGTGGATACTGATCTTCTAGAGGACCTGAGTTTGGTTTCCAGAACCCTCATCAGATGGCTCACAACCACTTTTTAAAAATATTATGTATTTTATGTATATGAGTGTGTTGTCTGCATGTTCATTGGCGTACCAGAAGAGGACATTGGATCCCATGGGACTATAGTTATAGATGCTGTGAACCACCATATGATTGCTGGGATTTGAACTCAGGGCCTCTGGAAGAGCAGCCTGTGCTCTTAACTGCTGAGCGGTCCCTCCAGCCTCAGCAACCACTTCTAATTCTAGCTCCAGGGATCCAATGCCCTCTTCTAGACTGACGGATGGATACACACGCTCTAGACTGACGGATGGATACACACGCACGTACACACAGAGTCTAAAATAATAAAATGAATATTTTTTAAGTCACTCAAGTTGGGCATGGTAGCTCACGCCTTTAATCCCTGCACTTGAGAGACTAAGGCAGAGGCAGGTGGATCTCTGTGAGTTCCAGGCCAGCCTGGTCTACAGAGCGAGTTCCAGGCCAGGCAGGGCCACACAGTGAGACCTTTCTTCAAACAATAGGGAGTATCCCTCCCTGGAGCCCCTCCCACTATTCCGTGTTCTGGGGGAGGGGCCAGGATTTCAAGACAGGGTTTCTCTGTGTAGCTTTGGAGGTCCCCAAAGGCAACTTTAGTTCTGTGTCCTTGTCCAGCTTGGCAGGGCTGGTCTAGGGCTGGACCAACGCCTCAGGGAGACAAGGCTGCAGCTTCTGGGGCTATGGTTGTCAGTCCTCAGACAGCTGTGCCTGAGGCCCATTCTTCTCTTTCCCCTGCAAATAGTAATGAATTTGCCTGGCATAAGTCATCAGTTTAAGGGAGACAGGACCCAGCTGATGCTTTTGTCTTCTTTATTTCTCATCCCGTTTCCCCCTTCGGCCCCTCAGCCCCCTTTAGCCTTGCTGTTTCAGGTCAGCTGTTGTTATTGTTTATGAGACAGGATCTCACTGTGTAGCCCCGGCTGTCTCACACTCACTATGTAGACCAGGGTGGTCTCGAACTCACCAGTTCTGCCTGCCTCTGTCTCCTGAGTGTCAGGATTAAAGGTGAGTGCTACTACACCTAACTGCTTCCCCCTCCCCCTAAAGTCAAGTCAGTCAGTAAGGCCATGCATAATTGTGTACCTCTGTAACTCCAGGAGCTGGTAAATGGGGGCAGGAGGTTCAAGACTACCCTCTGCTACATAGCAAGTTCAAGATCAGCATGGGCTGTCTCAGAACAAAACAGAAATCAATCAATAAAGACAGAACAATAAAACATAGGAGGGGAGGAAGAGGTGATGTGGATTTCCAACATAAAGAAGCCGGTACTGTAGGAGCAGGGAGGAGTGGGAAGCCAGGCCCAAAGTCTGATCACAGGGTGACGAGCCAACACCAAAATAGGTGATCAAGGCAGAGTCTAAGTTGTTCCAGTGGAGACAGAGGCCCATTGAATTCTGTCTTCCACTGGGTTCAAGCTGATACCAGGAACAGTCCCTGAGGGACGCGGTCTGCATCAGGGAGGGGGGGCTGGTTTAGCACAAGCAGCTAGAGGCCCCTTTCTTTCCCTCCCACACCTTTGTCCTCCCAAGCCTGTGACTCAGCTGACTAATGACGTATTTGGTGGTCAATAGACAAAGGCACAACTCCCTAGGGAGTCTGTGTTCCCTCCTACTCCGTGGTTCATGAGCACTTATCACTCACTGTGCCTCTGAGGCTGGTGGCTAACCTTGCCTCCAGCTCCCCCGAAAGTGGACAGGAAGTTTAGGATACAATGAGTTTGTCTTCCATTTTTTTTCTCCAGGGCAGTTCTCTAGGCTTGGTCAGATTCTCCAAAGCAGAGGTTTTGGCCTCTGGATTAAAGTGCTCAGGCCGGTACCTCTGCCCTGCAAGGTGTTACATGTGTGTGACTTACCTGCCCTGCCCAGTGTGACCTCAGTAGACCTGGCCATGCCCCAGCTGTACTCGAAACCCTGAATGACTCCCATCGGTGCCTCTAACGGACACCCATGTTTCTTATTGCCTTCTAAGAGTGGAACCTACCTACTTCTGCAGCCCTGGCTCCATCATTTCCCGGTGGCTCGCTAACACTAGGCTTCCCTTGTGCTTCTAGAATACCTTCAGAAATTTAAGTTAGACGAGACGGAGAACAAAGGAACATAGGTGTGTGCACACGTGTGTGTTTTACACGTGTGTGGTACAGCATATGTGTACATGCATGTGGAGATCTGAAGTTGACTTGCATATGTGTGTGTGCATGGATCTGTGTGTGTATGTTTTGCATGTGTGCACATGCATGTGGAGATCTGAAGTGATGTCTGGTGTGTTCCTCCATCATTCTTGACTTAGTTTATTTCACGTTTTAAAAAGAGTTCCTTGGGGGCTGGAGAGTTGGAGCAGGAAATTAAGAAAATTCGATGCACTTTCAGAGGACCCAAGTTCTGTTCCCAACACCTACATGGAAGCTCACAGCCATCTGTGACTACAGTTCCAGGGGCCCTGCACCCTCTTCTGACCTCCTCGGGTACTGTACATGTGTGATGTACTTACATATATGTAGGCAAGACACTCATACACATAAAACAAATCTTTAAAAAGACCCAGTGTGTGTGTGTGTGCTTGTGTATATGTGAATGTGTTTTATTGTGTGTGTATGTGTGTGTGTCTGCTTGTGTATGTGTGAATGTGTTTTAGTGTGTGTGTATATGTGTGTGTCTGTATATGTGTGAATGTGTTTTATTGTGTGTGTGTGTGTGTGCGCGCGCGCGTGTATGTGCGCTTGTGTGTATGTGAATGTGTTTTATTGTGTGTGTGTCTGTGTATGTGTGAATGTGTTTTATTGTGTGTGCGTGTGTGTGCGCTTGTGTATGTGAAGGTGTTTTAGCAGCCTTCAACAGCTCCCTGGATAATCTGGAGCTACAGTCATAGGTGGCTGGGAGTCAACCAATGTGGGTGAAGCTGAACTCAGGTCCCCTGCAGGAGCAGCAAGGAACTCACCTTAACTGCCAAACCTCCTCTCCAGCTCCTTTACTGTCTTTTTGTTTTGTTTTTCAAGATAGGATGTCTCTGTGTAGCAGACCTAGCTGTCCTGGAACTTGCTCTGTAGACCAGGCTGACCTCAAACACACAGAGATCCACCTGCTTCTGCCTCCTGAGTGCTGGGATTAAAGGTGTGAGCCAACACTTCCCAGCTTGGAGAAGACATTCTTAAGATACGGGGAAGTACAGGGGGATTGAATGTAGCTCAGCTCGTAGAGTGCCTGTCCACCACGCATGAAGCCTGGGCTTGATTCCAGCATCGGATACAATCAGGCCTATAAGTTCAAGGTTATTCTTAGCTACATAATGAGTTTTAGGCCAGCCTGGGCTACAGGAGACCCTGTCTCAAACAAACAAACAAACAAACCCATAAAAGGCATGGTAGTATATACAACTATAATTGGTACTTGGTAAGTAGAGGCAGGAGATTCAAGAATTCCAGGCCAGCCTTGGCTACATAAAATGTTGAAGCTAGCCAGAGCTATATAAAAATGTCTCAACTCACCATGCAGGGTGGTGCAGGTCTTTTAATCCCAGGCAGCAGAAGACAGATCTTTGTGAGTTCAAAGCCAGCCTGGTCTACAAACAGAGTTCTGGGATAGCCAGAGTCACACAGAGAAACCCTGTCTTGGCGGTGGGGTGGGTGGAGGGAGGGCGGGAGGGGGACAAGAATGTCTCAACTCTCCTACCGATTCCCTTAAGGGGGAGAAAAGGAGGAAGCCTCTTGTTTACAAAGAGCACACTTTAAAAGACGGGGGACTAGGGACATGGCTTAGGTGTCAAGAGCACACAGTTCTTCCTGAGGACGTAGATAGATGCAAGTCCCCATGTCAGGCAGCTCCAAACTGCCTGTAACGCCGCTCCGGGAATATCTGACCCTCTGGCGTCTGTGGGTAGGTAGTTCGGTATGGATATACCCCCTCCCCGCTCCCACACACAGTGAGTCTCGGGTAGCCCAGGCTGGCCCCAACCTTCAGTCTTCTTGCCTTTGCCTTCCAAGTCCCGGGATTCCGCGTGTGCACCCCTCACTCGGCCCACGGCTTCTCAGCTGTCTTTTAGCCTGGGCATTGGCCCCAGATTCTGCTCAGACAGGAGGTGGCCCAGTACCGGAAACCTGGGTGGGGCTGCGGGTGGTGGGGCGTCCCACTGGCTAGTCTTTCCCTGGGACATGCTCTTTATCATCTCTTCCTGCAGGCCACAACTTAGAACTTTCTTCAGCAGCACCCCCCCCCAACCCCTACGCCCGAGGCTTCCATGGCAATTAAGCTCACAGGCGTGTTCCAGAGCTAGACTGTTCCGCCTCCAGGGTGCTGTAAACTCCGTAAATGGCAGCCCTGGTTTCTGTAGGTTCACAGCCAAACGCCGGCACCTGGCTCACTGCTCAGCTCGTGGCAGGGGCCTGGCTGTTGGCTCTTTTGGCTGCATAGCTGTCAGTTATCCTGTGGAAAGCCCTCCACGCTGCGAGCCTCGGTCTCTCTGAAAGGCCCTTATGTGGCTACTACACTCGTCCCCATTACCAACCACCAGGCCTAAAGGGACGATCTGTTTATCTGTGGACAAACACAGAGAAAACCGAAGGCTGTCTATTTGGGTAACTTTAACCATAGCTTCTCCCTAGCCCCCTCTTCAGGCCCTGCACAGCCCTCCCCCTCCACATTGTCCCCCAGGGATTGCATACTCCCGTTTGGGAGTCTGTCTGCAATTCGGGCATCTTGTCCTGGCCTCCTTGTTCCCTCTGGGAGAGGAATCCCAGAACCATAAATAAATAGCCTTTCTTCCCTTGCGCTTAGGAAACCCCATACACGGTGGGTCAAGGCTGCTTCCCCAAACCACACCTTCTTCCACAGGCCCCGAGGTTCCCTGAAACCATCCTGCCTTGCTTTCACTAAAGGAAAAGCTGAGACCAGAGAACGTGTATGCAGGGCCCTAGGCGGAGCCCACAACCCCCTTGCTTGTGTTCCGCGCTGCCATTGGCGTCTGAGAGTTGTCGCACGGGAGAGGGCGACTCCTGGTGGTGATGGGAATGATGGCTCAAATCACAGGACCCAGAGGAAGTAGGTCATCCATCCGAACATGCGGTCTTCATGATCAAGGCTCACTCTTTGTCCTTAGTCATGCTCCCCATTGATGACTTAATAACACTGCCCCGTGGTTTTAATCCAACCCTAAGGATTGATCTGATCTTCAGGAAGCAAACACAGTCCTTGTCAAATGGTTGTTGGCACCTGGCAAGCCATGTAAGCTTTTACAACTCAGGAATCGGGTGCTAAGCTCTATCACAGTGCAGAAGCTTGCATTCTGATAAGACGAATAGGCTCATCAGGGTCTCAGGATCCCAAGGGCTGTGCTTCCCAGGTAGCCCGCTAAATGCAGCTCTCCAGTCCAAAGTCAGCCCTTCTGGGAGTCTAGATCATGTTCTTATTCCTCGGTGAGCTGAGGAATGCCTTCTTGTACCAAACGATAAATGTCTGCCTCCAAACCTAAGGGAAATGTTTCTTTAGCCAAACATGGTGTTGCACAACGGTAATCCCAGCATTTGGGATTACCCAGCACGGAGAAGAGTCCAAAGGCCTAGTTTTAATCTTTGGTGTTGTTTTTGATTTGTTTTGGGGGAGCGGGAAGTTTCTCGACAGGGTTTCTCAATTTAGCAGTTCTGGCTTCCTGGAACTCACTTTGTAGACCAGGCTAGCCTGGAACTCACTGAGATCCACCTGCCTTTGCCTCCCAAGTGCCGGGACTAAAGGCGCGCACCTCCGTGTCTGGCTAGTTTAGATTTTTTGTTTTAGATTGAATATAACTTGTCCCTCCCAAGGGGCCTGCAGCTTCTCCTTTCACCCCTCTGCCCACTACCCAGTGTGCTCTGGGTCACCCAGAGGAGGCCTTGAATTCAAGATCCTCCTGCCTCAGCCTCCCAAGAGCTAGGATTGCAGGCATGTATCACACATCTGGCTGAATTCATCACATAATGAAATTTGTTCTTTTCTCATGAATTTCAAAATGAATAAGATGCTTAATTTGGAGGGAAGATAGACTATGCTAGTCAAATAATGGATGCCTGGATTCCTTTGGACAGGGTTTCATGTCAGGCTGGCCTTGAACTTATTCTGTATTAAAGGTAACCTTTAGACTCCTGACCCTTCTGCCTCCAACTCCTAAGCTCTTAGATGACAGCATGTTCCACCACACCTTGTTTATGGGTTTTTTTTTTAAGTTTTTATGTTAACTTACAACTTAAAAATTTTTTATAAGTATTTTGAGATGGCTGAGTGGGTAAAGGCATTTGTCCCCCAAGCCTGATGGCCTGAGTTTGATTCCCTGCACCCATATGGCTGAAGGAGGATTCATTCCTACAGTTGTCTTTTGACCTCTATATAGACACGCCGCAACATGTGTGTGGATCTGTGCGCGCGCGCGCACACACACACACACACACACACACACACACACACTGGGGAAATGGCTTAGTGGGTAAGGCTCTTGCTGTGCAAGTATGAAGACCTGAGTTTGAATCCCCAGAATTCATATAAAACTGGAGGCTGGAAGAGTGTGTGCGATCAGTCACACAGGAGCTGGAGGGACAGGTCACTGGAGCACACAAACGGCTGTGCAGAAACAAAGGCAGACCCTCTGGCAGAGCAGCCATGCCCTTTCAACAGCTGAGCATCTCTCCAGCCCCACGAAGGGAATTCTTTATGTCGTGAGCATTTTATTTTGATAATGCTTCTGATTTAATTTGGGGTACTTTTAGAAGACTACTTAGTTTGTGCTTCTTCGTAATCTTTCAAGACTGTAGAACGTCAATCTCTGCTTGATTTCACCCTCTCGCCTCCCACACTGTGTGTGATACTGGAGACTTCGGGTTTCACACATGCTAGGTGAGCACCTGCCCCTGACCTATAACCCATGTATTAGTTCTCAAGCCCAGGATAAATGGCTAACTGAGGTGCCATCCAAGCAGACCTAGCAGCCAGGTTCTCCCAGCATTCCTCAGTCCTTACCTGTTACAGGGTCTTCCTGGCTAGCATACCTTGCCCTCTCCCCTCATCTTCGCCTGCCCTGCCCCCAGCTGCTCTTCCCTATATAATCCAGCCATTTTGGCTACTCCGGCCTTTTTTGCCCTTTAGGCACCTTGGTGTCCTGGCTCTCCCATCTCCCTCTTTTCATATTGCCTGGCAGAGTCATGTTCACTCTGAACTTTCCAGATCTCTCTTCCTGTTTCCTCCCTCAAACCTCCTCTACCATACCCAGGAGCACCATCTCCTTCCTCTTTATTTATTTATTTATTTCCTTTTTTGCATGTTTGACTTTGAGGCAGGGTTTGGCTAAGTCAGGCCTTAAACTTGAAATCTTCTTGCCTCAGCTTCCTGAAAAACTGAGATTACAGGCCTGGCTGACTCAAAAATTTCTGTGACATCCCAAAACAACTACATTAACCCTTCCCAACAAAAAAGTAGTAATAAAAATAAATTCCAATAGTAGGAGAATGGGCTATTCAACTAGGGACTAGAGCAACGGCTGTCCCCAAACGTTTGTGGCATTTACCTCTCAACTCTAGGGGCAAAGGTCTATTTAAAATGATGGCTTTTTGTTTTGCCTTTTTTTTTTTTTTTGACAGTCTCATTATGTAGCCCAACTGGACTTGAACTCATGACTCCTCTGCCTCAGTTTCCCATATGTTGCTTGTTTTAGCAGAAAGATTCAGAACTCTAAGAAGTCTCTGAGAAATTTCCAGGTCTAGATAGGCATGCATGGAGACCACTGGGACCAATTAATAAAGGAATTTTATCTTGCTACCAGGAGAATGTGGGCCATCTCCTTGCGGTTCCTTCTGATGTTGTTTCGAGACTAGCTGGAATATCTCCAGAAAGTAGCTGGTCTCACCCTAGCAGAAAAAGAGCGAGCGCTTTCTTAACAGCGTCCTGGCTACACCTTCAGAGCTTCTGACTTCAGGCTCTACACTGACCATCAGGCATGTGGCATTTGTAAAAACTCAAAATGGGGTCGGAAACAGTAAGTCCGTGTGTTCCTGGCTACTGTGGTGTCATTGCTCCCAATACAGGTGTAACCCGAGTCCCCTCCTGGGAGCCAGAAATCAGCTGAGAAGAGACTTCAGGAGAGAGCAGCCCCAGGCGGAGGTGGAGGGAGTGGGGCCTCAGCTGCGCTCACCCCATCTTGCTCGGTTTGCACTGAAGGGTTTGGGTAAGTCCCTTCAGCATCTCAGAGGCTCTTTGGGCAGCCTGGGGAATTAGAACAAGAGTGGTGGCACATGGTTGTGGGCAGAGGCCTTTCAGAGAGCGGATGCTTGCGAGTGTCCTGGTTACTGCCGGCAGAGTAGCCTCTCATCCTGATGCCCCGGGTCAGGACCTCAAGTCTCTGCGACCTACATTCAGGGGACAAGGAGGACCCGGGCGTTCCCTGGGCCTCTCCAGAGACTTGCAAGCCATACAAGCTCAGTCCCGCTTCAGGGTCTGGGCTGACCCAACCTCCTGTACAGGCGATGGAGTGCGAGCCATGGAGGCGCGCACTGTGCGCCTGCTGCGAGCCCAGCTCACCGTGCCCCGCACCCGCACTCTTTAGTCCGCTGCCAGCCACCCCTCCCCGAAAGGATTGCCACCCACCACACCTGCCCGGTTCCACTTCCGGAGGAAAACATCGGGCTCTGGGCCCCACCCAGCATCCCGCTGCCTGCTGGGATTTGTAGTTGGTGGCGCTGGGGCTGGCGCATGTGCGTGAGTGTGGCTGCGCGGCTGTGTTTCTCTGACTTCGCCCGGGTGGGCCCTCGACCTGGGCTTGGTTGAGGCAGCACAGGTCCCGCCCTGCAGCCCATTGCCTGCTGGGACTAGTAGTTCACAGCCTTTCTCCCTGGGCGTTTGGACCAGACTCTGGGAGGAGCATTCTCTGGCAGGGTCCAGCCTTACCCTGGAGACACAGCCTGGCAAAAATGAATTAGGTGTGGGGTCTTTTCTGTTCTGTTATCAATGATATCCCAAAATAACGAACGATCCTGTCCAGGGCTAAGTTGTGCACACAGGCTCATTATCTTTTAGGATTGATAAATATTAATTTCATGAATTTATTAACTGCTTCACTAAGGAAGAAATCACCAAGAAATTGGCTTAAAAGCCATCTTATAGTAAAGACAAACTCGGTTCATTCCTGTTTATGATTAAACTTTTGTTTGTCAAGGATTGGGCTGTTCCCCACCTGTGCAATAGGTTAACTCAATTGGTTCTGTGCTGCCTGTCCCAGGGGTGGTAATCATGACTGTGTTTCAAAAGTTAATAACCATCTTTCAGTGATGTCTTTGTTTCCGGAGTTAGTTATGTCTAGATTGTTACACTTACATTCTGCTCCTGTAACCCCATCTAATTCGCCCACCAAAGCTCCCATTTGGAAACTCCCTTCTCTGAGCTACGAAAAGCTTGTTTGTCTTGCGGAGCCCGTGGTGTCACACACCTTTAATCCCAGCACTCAGTGGACAGAGGCAGGTGGATCTCTGTGAGTTCAAGGCCAGCTTGATCTACAAGAGCTAGTTCCAGTACAGCCAGGACTGTTACACAGAGAAACCCTGTCTCAAACAAAATAATTGTCTTTCTAATGTCCAATGCTGATCTCTTGAACCCTGCCTTAACAGGAGGTGGCACAGGTACATGAATAAAAAAAAAATTTGCTTTAATTAATTACTTTAATTAACTTGGCTATGCTGATTTGGTGGTCTTTCTCTTCCCATCTATGAGGTTAACGTGTGCGTGCGTGTGTCTGTGTGTGTGCGCGCGCGCGCGTGTGTATGCACGCGCATGTGTGTGTTGTATGCATTTGAAGGCCAGAGGTCCATGTTAATGTCTTCTTCCTCTTTGACTAGGATTTCTTATGGAAATGAGCTCATCACTGCTCTAGACTTCTCCCCAGGCAATGGGATGACAGACACTCAATGGCACCAGCTTTTATGTCGTTCTGTCCATTGATCCTTAGCAGCCAAATAACAGCTGGCTTTGCAGCCCATGTTTGTAATTCCAGAGTTGTGTAAGAGGAGAGGTGGACACAGGCAGTTCCTAGCAGTTTGCTGGCCTAGTTGAAGCAGGGCTCCAGGTTCTAGAAGATACCTTATCTCAAAATTTAAGGTAGAGGCTGGAGAGGTGGCTCAGTGAGTAGGAACATTTGGAAAATTTGTTACTCTCTCTGTGTTCTTTTGTTTGTTTTTCTTTTCTTTTTGATCTTTTGAGACAGAGCTTTGGAGCCTGTCTTGGAACTCACTCTGTAGACCAGGCTGGCCTTGAACTCACAAAGATCCACGTGCCTCTGCCTCCTGAGTGCTGGGACTAAAGGCGTGCGCCACCACCATTCCCACTCTTGCAAATGACCTGGGTTCAGTTTCCAGCACCCACATCTTGGCTCATAGTCTTCGTAACTCCAGTTCCAGGGGATCTGATATCCTTTTCTGACTTCCTCAGGCATCATGTATGTATGTGCTACACAGACATACATGCAGGCAAAAAAACTCATTCATACACAATAAAATAAATAAATAAGGTAGAACGTAATAGAAGACACCTGACATTAACCTTTGGCCTCCATACACCCACACATGTGCACGTACATGAACATGTATACATGCATAACATACATGTAAATACATATATACATGCAAAGTAAAAACCAAAACATAGCCTTCTAAAGTATCTAGAGAAGAGACTGGGTGGGCATGCTGGTATATTCCTGTGACCCCAGCACTCAGGAGGCAGGAGGGTCACTGCAGGTTCTATAGCAAGACCTTGGATCAAAAAGAGGAAATAAACAGGGGGGGGGGGGTCTGGGGAGACGGCTCACTGATTGATGTGCTATCTCAGCCTGGGGCTTGATATACCATTTTTGCATAAAAGAATTTCCTTGTTTAGAGAGAGAGAGAGAGACCAACAAACAAGTTCTCCTGTAGCTCCCCGGGGTCACAGTCTTCTAGGTAGAAGCATTGCTGTATCTGTCCTTGCTTTATAGGGCAGCAAGCTGTCTCGGTGATTATCCAGTGAGGTGGTTCTGCAGGTTCTGAAACATGGGCGTTTTGACCTTCGCCTGTTCAGGCAGTCAGTAAACGGTTTGTGAGAGTTGGTCCTGCTTAGCGTGCATAACTGAGACCAGCCAGAGGTGCATGATGACTCGTGGTGATACCTGCCTGCAACCCCAGCATTCTGGAGGAGAGGTTCAAGGTCATCTACCACTGCATAGGGAGTTTGGGTCAGCCTGAGCTACTTTTCTCAAAATTTGTAATTTTTTTCAGTGTTATGACTTCCTGGGCCACGTGTGCAAACAGTGTGGTTGGTGAGGGAAGCACACGTGGCCCACAAAAACCCGCCACGGTGACAGAACTTTCCATGGGATATGGTGGTAAGGATATGGGTTGTGTGGGGGCTGCATCTGTCAAAACTAAAAAACTTAAGTGGTGTGTGCCTGTAACCCCAGCAATCAGGGGACAGAGGCAGGCAAACCTCTGTACATTCACAGCTGGCTTACATAGAATGTTCCAGAAAGACACAGTGAGACCTTGTCCTCCTGCCAAAACAAAACAAAACAAAAAACAAAAGAAACAAACAAAAAAACCATGGTGCAGAAACATCTCACCAGCCCAGGGAATGTCCTTCTAGCCTCCTTGGTGGGATGGGATTGCTTGGGTTGCCCAGCTGACCAGGAACAAAGTCAGGCTGTAAATTCTTTCAAGCCCGGTCATCAGATCTCAGAGAATGGAATTCTGCTTGGCCTTTGCAAAGTTGCTTCTCAAAAAACAACACTGCTTTGTTGGACTGAGTCCGTGGGTGGGTTTGTGTGCTGTGTTTTGGAGCCAAGGCAGACACTGATGGCAGACACTGGCTTGTCTGTTTGGTCCTGATTTAGAGAAGGGTAGAAGGCAGCGTTGATGCAGGTCAGGCCAGCCTGGATTACAATCCTGCTTCCCTTCTGATCCTCCCTGAGAATTCATCTAAGTAGGGATAATGTTGAAGGGTGTGAAGATGGAAGTCCATTTTTGTTAAAAATTACATTTGTTTATTTCCTTGCTCGTGTATGATCCACCAAGTGCTGGGATTACAAGCATGTACTACCATGCCCAGTATTTGTGTTACTGGGGATCAAACCCAAACCCAGGACTTCCTGCATGCTAGGACTGAGCTGCAGACCTGGCCCGAGATCACATTGAAGGCACCGAGTGCTAAAGTGTCCGCTCCAGGGAACCGTGGAAACCCAGATGGAGACCAGGGAAGTGAAATTGCCCTTCTCGTGCCCAGTTTTCAGCTCTGCTGGACCTGAGGTCCTCCTCCCAGGCCCCCAGCGCTAAGTCTCTAGAGATGCAGAAGCCGGGAGGGAGGGGAGGCGCTCGGTGACTCACTTCTCCCAGGGGGGCGGAGGCGTGGTCGCCAGCAAAACCCCGGTGTCCAGAGCCACCAAACCCCTCGGGTAAGCAAGTCGCGCTGTTCTCTGCGGCCTGGGGCTCTTACTTTGGGATTCAGAGGGGCTCTGTGGACCCCGGGACGCCCGGCTACCTGTCCCATCCACACCTTCCTTAGGGGAGAAAGCTCTGCTAGATTTAGAGAAGGCAAAACGCTCTCCCATTCATGTGGGACAAACTTGAAGCAGGGAGTTGGGGGGGGGGGGCAAACAGATGCGGGGTGGGGGCGAGGGTGGGCAAACCAACCTGAGCCTTAAAAAGAACACATTCTTTGTCTTTCTTTTACAACTTTGTTGGTTTGGAGTTTTTGTTTTTGTTTTTTAATTTTCTTTCTGTAGCCCAGACTTCCTTAACTCGCTAACTAGCCAAAGGTGACGTCAGGGCTCCGATTGTCCTATAATCTTCCTAGTGCTGGGATTGCAGGTGTGAACCACCATACTTAACTAGCCACCCTCAGCAAGTCTTTCTGTCTAAGCTGTGTGGGTGTGTGCGTGTGGCTGTCAGAAGGGCAGCAGAGCGCTTGGCTGTAGTTATAGGTGCTGGGAATCCTCTGGAAGGGCTGTGAGCGCTCTTAACCACTCAACCACTGCTCCAGTCCCGACAACCTTTTATCTATTTATTTTTAAAATAAAAATTCTTTCCTGTGGTAAAAGGAACCTCTTAGCTCAAGTGTCGTGAACAGTGATTTCCATTCATCTTTGTCCTCTGGTGAGACACAGGGTCTCAGTCTAAGAGCCACCTGGGTTCTGCACTAACTAGATAGAGTGGCAGGTGGGCGGGTGGGGGGAGGGGAGGTCCCTGGTTTACCTTTCTCTCCACAGCCACCTACCACTAAGCTTAGGGAGGGAGGGGGGCTGCACAGCAATGTTTACAGCCACTGCTTACATGAAAGGCAGACTAAGAGGGTTCATGAGTCAGCTGGCAAAGACACTTGTCACCAAGCCCGATGCCCCGAATCTGATTCCCAGGGCCCACGTGACAGGAGAGAACCAGCTCCCTTAACTTGTTCTCTGACCTACACCCTCAAGCCACCCCCCCAAAAAATAAACGAATAAATACTTAAATGCAGTTTTTAAAGAGTCCAGATTTACTGAACATTCATCATTTGATCATTAATTGTAGCATCTTGTTTAACCTTCACTTTTATCTTTACAGACTGGACACGAGGAGGCTCCAAGAAGCTGAATCTGACCTGAGGAGTCACTGCTGGTAAGTAGTGAAGTCCACTCCCCCGACACACTTGAATGTAGCCAAGGATAATTCTGAAGGTCTGTCTTCCTGCCTCTGCCTCCAAGTGCTGGGACTGTCGTCATGCCCGATAGTTCCATCTTCTCCAGCTGGGTCTCTCTTTCCACCGTGCAGGTCCTGGGACTCAGACTGAGGTTTTCAGGCTTGGTGGTGAGTGTCTTTACCAGCCAAGCCATTCCTCTGGCCTGTATGCTTTGCAGTGATCACCTCAGGGCCGTATGCGTGCTGTATCTCCAGTCCTAAAGGCCAGCTCTTAACCTTATGGGAAGTTCTCTGGCCTGCCTGAGAGGACATGGCCTTGCTGGGATCTCAACTCAGATCATCCTGTTTTTTTTTTTTTAAGATCTGTTTATTTATTTATTATACACTGTTCTGTCTGTATGTAACCCTTCAGAAGAGGCCATCAGATCTCATTACAGATGGTTGTGAGCCATCATGTGGTTGCTGGGAATTGAACCCAGGACCTCTGCAAGAGCAGCCAGTGCTTTTAAGCTGTGAGCCATCTCTCCAGCCCCCCAGACCACCCTGTTTTTAAGGCTGTCATTTGGCAAGTGGTTTTACCCACTGAGCCATCCTACTGACTCCGTTTACTGTCTTGAGAAAACATTTAATTCTTGTCCTGGTGGTATTTAGCTTAGTGGTGGACACCTGTAATCCTGGCATTCAGGAGATGGAGAGATGGTAATGGGAAGATCGAAAGTTTGAGGCTAGCGTGGGCTATGTTGAGGCTCTGTCTCAAACAAACAAGCAAATACCACTGTCCACATCTACTCAGTACCGTTTTCTCCAGGCTCTCCCCTAGCAGCCAGATACATTAGATTGGTTTGATGGTCAGAGAATGGGGAAGGCTTGCTTCTGGTCCAGCTGTATTACCAGGGCCAGGGCTTTGACTCTGAACACTAAGTGCTCTCTGGAACTGACTGTTGACCAACACTCTTTCCAGACAGGCCTGCCAGAGTTGCTGGGCACCGAACCACCCAAGTGTGGCTGCCCACTGGGTGCCTACTTCCCAGGGCTTCACACAGACTCTGCTCTTCCTTCCTCTAAGCCAAGCAGTTCTCAACCTCTGGGTCATGACCCTTTAACAAACTTATCTCAAAAAAAAAAATTACATTAGGATTCATAACAAAATTACAGGTATGAAGTAGCAACAAAATCATTTTATGGGGGGCACCTCAGTATGTGGAACTGCATTAAAGGGCTGAAGCATTAGGATGGTTGAGAACCACTGCTCTAGAAATTCAAAAGGGAATTGGAGCCTCCTTGGCTCAGCTTCCTGCTTCCTATGTGACTTTGGGCTGTGCCCCAGGGTCCTTCATGGGGCCAGCAAGTTAGAACAGATCGATTCTATGTTATAGTCCTGTGAATGTGTGAAAGCAGCCTTGGGTTCAGCTTACACCCCGTCTGTTTCTTTGTCCTTTGAAGCAGGGTTTTGATCTATAATTCTGACTGGCTTGATCATGCTTATTTGCTTCTGTTTTTAGGGGATCTGGAGGGTTCCAGGGTCTTATGTACCCAGGTTGACTTTTAAGTCTATGTAGCTGAGGGTGGCTGGCTCTGAACTTCTCATTCTCTAGTCTCTGCCTCCCAAGTGCTGGTTTTATAGATGTGTGCCACCACATCCTGCTGGCTGGCCATGCTAGTTTCGGTTGATGTCTCCTAGAGCTCCAGGGCCCAGACTATGTGACAGGAGACATCTGGTAAACAAGCAGCAGACGGAGGATGTGGTGTACGCTTTCATTATTTATTTACTTATTTTGTTTTGTTTTGTTTTTTTGAGGTAGGGTTTTTCTGTGTAGTCCTGGCTGTCCTTGAACCTGATTTATAGTTTTGGCTGGCCTCAAACTCAGAGATCCCCCTCCTTTGCCTCCTGAATGCTGGCATTAAAGACACGAGCCACCATGACCAGCTGAGGGGGCAGTCTTTGGGTCACGGAGAGACTGCATTAAATGTGTCAAGGCACCCGGCATGAAGCCTTGGTACATAGAACCCTAGTGCAGAGGCAGGAGGGTTGTCATAGGTTCAAGGCCAACCTGGGCCACATACTGAGTTTCATAGCAGCCTGGGCCTCAAAGTAAGACCATCTCAGTAACAAACGGACACACACACACAGACAGATGGGCATGGTGTCACACACCTGTGACCCAAGCACTCAGGAGGCAGGAGAATCAGGGGTTCAAGGCTAGCCTGAGGCGCATCATAATTTAGAGGATAGCCTTGGCTACATGAGAGCTTGTCTCAAAAATAAAATAAAATAGAACACCAAAATGGAAACATAGGCATCCTCAAACCCACCAGAATGTGTCAGGTCCCCAAACACTCTCTTGGAACTTCATTCAAACAAACAAAAAACCACATGGTCAGGGTAATGAAACAAACTAGTGGGGGGGGGGGGGAGTAGTGCAGAGCCAGTGGCCCAATCCAGGAAATGTGACTAACCAGCCACAGCGCAGGGTGTGCAGCTCCGGTCTGTGCAGACATGCCTGCCCTGGCTGGCGGTGGAATGGGGCTGTCCATGTTGGTCTGACTGAAATCAATCCTTCAGAGCCTGCCTTGCCTGAGGCCGCTGTGACGAGAGCATGGTGGCCCCTAGCCTCCCGGTGGCCATGCCTGAGAAACAGCTTTCTACCACCATGCCTGAGAAACAGCTTCCTATCAATCAGCCGCGCTGAGTCCTGGAGCTGGCTTTTTCGCCCTCTCAGCACTGAGCCTCCCCTTGGGTGGGGCAGGGGGGTGGGACAACCCAGTGGAGAAGAGGGAAGTGAGAAGCTAGGGTGGGGCAGGCTGAGAAGGGTTTGACACGAGAAAGGGACCGTGGAGAGGTAAAGGGGGGACGGGAAGCCTAGAAGTGGGCTAGCCGGGCCCTCTTGGGTGGGTAGGGAGGGATGGCTGCTAGGAACACTCAGGAATGATGTCCACAGGCCTAAGCCAGGCTGAGGTTATTATGGAGACTGCAGTTTTGTAGCTGCAGAGGCTGGGTGGAGCCTGTGGGATGTGTTCCAGCTGTGGGGGAGGAGCTGGGGGGGGTCTAGGATCATCCTGGTGAACCCAGGAGGGGGTGTCAGACCTCCGGAGAGGTCCCCAAAGGCCATCGTTAGCCTGTCAGGAGGTGAATTCAGATCTGGCCATGCCTGACCCCAAGACAGCACTGTCCTCAGTCTACTCAAATGGACTGGAGGGGCTTGGGGCAAGCAAGGTAGGCAGCTGCGTGAAGGGCGTGAAGGGCGTTCAGCCAGCTCCCAGCAGAGGGTCATCAGGGGCGGTGTGGAGTGGGGGGCGTGGAGAGTGGGATCTGCGTTGGTGCGTGGGGGAGGAGCCTGGGTGTCCCTGCTTCTCAGGAGCATGGGTGACAGTCTAGGGGTCCTGTGCTTTCTTGTGCGGACAGTCCACGCCCTCCAGGGACTGCTGGTATTTCAGATCACAGCTAATGGCATGTTAGGGACCTGGAGAATCAGAGTCCGAGGAGGGCAGAGACGGCCCTGGTTTTCCTCAGTCCTGGGTCACTGGATAGCATCAAGCATGTTGTTGAAGGTAGGAGCAACCCCCACGTCTAAGCCCCCAGTGGTGTCCTGAAAGATTTGTTCTAAGGCACACACCCTCCCTCACCACCCAGGACTGTGATGGGTACCTCTGCCCTCTGGCTTTTGCCTTGCGGCTACTCCAGCACTGCCCCTGATAGTGAGGTCCTAGGGAAACCTCTGGTTTTTATCCAGTCCAATACCTGAGGCTCAGCAAATCAAGGCAATCAAACACGTCCTTTGGACACAATCAGGTGTACGCAAGGGTCCGTAGGCAAACTGTACTTCTCGCTCCAAAGGTGCATTATTGTCTCAGGGAGAGAGCCAGTTCCTAAAACTCGTCACGCTATGGCTCGGTGGGGAAAAGGCGTCTTCAACAGCGGTGACCAGCTGTGACGTAGCTCAGTCAGTGGTGGAGTGTTTCCTAGCTGTGTCCCATGGCCTTGGGTTTGGTTCCTAGAGGAAGATTTAAAAAAAGAGCTGCTGTGAAGGGGTGAGTTCCCCACCACCAGAAGCATTCAAGAGGACTAGCTAAGCACCGAGGCTCCTTCCAGCGCTGGTCTGTGATTATGTGACAGTCTTACGTGGAGGGACTTGGCCTGTGGTGTCGTTGGATGTGATGGCTCCCCCCTTCCCTGAGCCATCTAGCTAGGCCATGGCAGACTGTTCATCTCTGGGCTTCCCCTCCTGCAGCCTGCTCTAAGCCCGACAGGGCTGGGAAAACTCCCACTGGGTTATCCCTCGGATAGCTAGGGTTGGCGTGTGCCCTCGAGGATGGAGGGCTGTGACACGTGTACCAGGGAAGCCTGAGGAGCCCTGGAGTCAAAGGGCCGAGGCCAGAATGCCGGGAAAGTCCCTTCCCCAGGCAGGACCAGGACTAGGAGCCTCGTCAGTGGAAACATGGGGTTCTTCTCGATGCTACCCAGCTTCCATCCTGCAGGCTGGCTTCAGCCAGCCCGGTGTCCCCCGTGAATCCCACTTCCCTACCCTTGGGAGTGGGGGTTGAACTTAGAGCTTCCTTCATGCATGCTTGGGCAAGCGCTGCACCACTGAGTTACGTCCCCGGCCCTCTCTTTACTTTCTGTCCTGAGACTGGCAGGCCTTGAACACACTCTGTAACCCGGGCTGATTTTAAACATCTAATACATCTGCCTCAGTTTATCAGCTAGTTGGGATTCTAGGCTTGTAGTAGCCTGCCTAGCCTTGTCAGGAGCTCGTGGGTTTTTCTTTGTTAGATTGCTTTCATTTTTTCAAGAGGGCTTCTCTGTGTAACAGTGCTGGCTGTTCTGGAACTCACTCTGTAGACCAGGCAGGCCTTGAACTCGCAGAGATTTGCCTGCCCTGCCTCTGTGCTGTGCTGGGATTAAAAGCGTGAGTCACTACACCTGGCTGCTCAGAGTTTTAAAAGTCTTCCTCTTTTGACGCTCCCACGTGCAGCAGATGTTAGATCAAGCTGTTCTCAAAGACCTCATGCACTATGAGGAGGAGTACTTTGAACATCTACTTAAAACACTTCCAGCCTGTGGAGCAGTCTCCTGGCCTATGCACTGATACTGTCGAAGAAAAACTTAGGGGCTGGAGATGTAGGGGCCGATGGAGTTCCAGCGAGCAAGCACATGGACCTGGGCCCATCCTTCCATCCCTAGCTCTGCATAAACCAGGCCTGGTGATGCAGCACTGGGGAGGTGAAGGCAGGAAGATCAGAAGTTTGAGGTCACCCTTGGCTACTGAATTAATGCAAGACCAGTTCAGGCTACAAGAGACCCTGTCCCAAAAGAAAGAAAGCAAAACAAAAGGCATTCACTGTTACTTGTCACCATGAGGGTTAACGGGACCCTCGCTGGAGGTACAGGGACATGGCACCAGGGCCTTCAATGTGGGAAGAAGACTAATCCCAACACCCAACTCAGTGTGAGAAAACATGACTCTCATAGTCAGGGAGCTAGGTAGGGGTCAGTGCATGGAAAATTACTAAAAGGAAGCGCCAGCGGGGAGGGAGGTCCTGTCAAACTAACCTAACAGGATTCTTGCTGAAGATAGCTGGGAAGATCGGACATTATGTGGGGGATGGTGCAGGTTGAGGAACCAGATCTGGATAAAGGATGATGGGATATGGATTATGGGAACTTTCAGCCTGACTGATGTTTCAGAGGTCTTTGACGGAAACTGGATTTTGCAAGGAAGTACATAGAAAGGTCTAGAAGGTTCAGATGGAGTGATGGAGTTTAGCCAGAGTCCTTGCACTTCTGTAAGGCGCCTGGTTTGTTTTTTTGTTTTGTTTTGTTTTGACAATTATTATTTATTTGTGTGTGTGTATGTATGTGTGCATGGGCCATGGCATTGGTGCAGAGGTCAGAGGACAACTCTAGGGAGTTGGTTCTCTCCTCCATCCTGTGGTCCCTGGGGATGGAACTCAAGGCTTGTCAGCAAGCACCTCTGCCAATGGACTGTCTCTCCAGCCCTCAGGAGGTAGTTGTAATGGACATCTAGGAGCAGACAGCTGAACATCCCCTCTCCGCCCCCCAACAGATCCCTGCAGTGACCTGGAGTGTGGGCATTTGATTCTGAGTTGTGGCCCAATTTCTCCTTTTGGTAACATGGAACTAAGAACAGTACCATTATGGGCTCAGTCTGTCTCATTCCTGAGCATGGGTCTGGGGCTGACTCACAGGCTGGGCTGCCCATAGCTGCGGGTGTGCACACGGCCCATGGAATTTGTGTGGGGAAGTGCCTTCCTCTGTCTGGGAGGTTGGTAAGGAGAGGGAAGAGGTGATTCGCCAGCATCTCACGTGTGGATCTGCCTTCTGCTCTGTTTCCTGCACGGACACTCACCTCTCCTCTGCCTCGCGCAACTCCAGTCAGCAAGGCCTGCTTTCTGCTCTTGCCCTCCACGTCCCATAGGGCACCTCTTCCTGCAGCTCACCAGGTGGAAGCGTGCACCGGATTAAGTGCTGATGACATGTGGTCACTTCCTTTAAAAGCCTTAAAACAAGCAGACAGACAGAAAACCTTAGGCCCCAGACGTGGCTCGGTGCTAAGGGAGCACTAGCTAACTGCTAGGCAAGCATCCTGCCAACTAAGCCACAGCTCCAGGCCTTTCTCTGTTGTTTAATTGTTAAGATGTTTTTAGATATTAGACTAAATAAAACTTTTGTTGGTATGGATGTACCTGGGTGCATATATGCATGGTGTAAGTGTGGAGGTCAGAGGGCAGCCTCGGGGAGTTGTTTCCTCCCTCTACCTTTACTTGGGTTCTTAGATTAAACTCAGTTCATCTATCAGACTTGTGCAGCAAGCCCCTTTACCCACTGAGCTGTGTCACGGGCCCCAGGATTTTCTTCCTTCCTTTATTCCTTTTCCGTTTTGACCAGGTGTCTTATAGCTCAGGTTGGCTTTGAATTCACCAGATAGATAGCCAAGGATGGCCCTAACTTCTGATTCTCCTGTTTCTGTTTCTGGACTGTCGGTTTGGCAGATGTTCACTGTTGGTCCTGGCATTTTCTCTTGTTTTAAGACAGGGTTTCAGGTAACCCAGGCTGGCCTGGAACCTGACCATCCCTGAGCATCTGGACTTCCCGCCTCCCTCTTCCCATTGCTGGGATTACAGTGTGTGTGCTGTCGCTGTCATAACTGGCCTTTTCCTTTTCTTTCTTCTTCTTTTCGTTTATGAGGCAGGGTCTCCTTGTGCAACTGAGGCAGGCCTAAAACTCCCTGGTCTCCCAAGTGGTGGGATTGCAAGTTTGTGCTAGCATATTTGGCTTACTCTTTAAAAGATTACTTATGTTTATTTTAGTGTGTATAGGTAGTTTTGCCTGTGTGTATGCCTGTGTACTGTGAGCATGTAGAACCCTAGGGGGCCAGAAGGGGACGTTTAACCCCCAGAACTGGAGTACAGGTGGTTGTTTGCTGCTGAGAACTGAACTCAGATCCTCTGCAAGAATATCGAGATGGCGTAACTGCTGAGCCATCTCCACAGCTCCAGCTGAGAGCTACATACTTTATTTATACACACTGGTATGAATATTCACAAGGATATATTAATTCCACATGTATTTGCTAATATGATATATTATATACTGATACGAATATCCCATGAGGATATTAATGTCACACTTGTTAAGGTGGTATATTATGTTGATATGAATATCCATAAGGCTGTATTAATGTCACAAACAATTTTTAATGTGGCATGTTACATTGGTTTAGTTCAGATGCTGGAACAACCTTACACCCCCAACATAAACAAAATACCCCTTGGCCCAGTGGTGTTATAATTAGTGCTCTGAACTTTAATTCAGTGATCTGAGGTCACTAAGCTTTGTGTTTTTAACTTCACATTTTTGTCTTGTGAATACTTTCTTTTCCTCTTGTTTGTGGTGTGTGTGTGTAGGGGACAGTGTTTGTGTATGTTTGCCGTGTGGACATGTGTGTGGGTCCCATGGCATGTGTGTGTATGCGTGCATGTTTGCCGTGTGAACATGTGTGTGAGTCCCTTAGTATGTGTGTATATGCATGTTTGCTGTGTGGACATGTGTGTGGGTCCCATGGCATGTGTGTGTATGCGTGCATGTTTGCCGTGTGGACATGTGTGTGGGTCCCGTGGCATGTGTGTGTATGCATGTTTGCCATGTGGACATGTGTGTGGGTCCCGTGGCATGTGTGTGTATATGCATGTTTGCCATGTGAACATGTGTGTGAGTCCCTTAGTATGTGTGTATATGCATGTTTGCCGTGTGGACATGTGTGTGGGTCCCATGGCATGTGTGTGTATGCATGTTTGCCATGTGAACATGTGTGTGAGTCCCTTAGTATGTGTGTGTATGCATGTTTGCCATGTGGACATGTGTATGGGTCCCATGGCATGTGTGTGTATGCATGTTTGCCATGTGGACATGTGTGTGGGTCCCTTAGCATGTGTGTGTATGCATGTTTGCCGTGTGGACATGTGTGTGGGTTCTGTAGTGTGTGTGTATGCATGTTTGCGGATGTGGCTAGTTTTGCTCTTCAGTTTGCTTTGGGGATCCCCTGTCTCTGTCCTCAGAGGCTAGACTACAAGTGAGCAGCCCACCCAACATGTATGTGGGTCCCGAGGGTTCAGACTCTGCCCCTCACACTTGCCATGCATAGTCCGGGGGAGCAGCCTCCAGCGGCACAGGAAGCCATCGAGGCCAGACTTTTCTGTCTGAGGGGGGTTAGGGAAAAAGGCACTTACAAACTCTCTTCATGATCTCCTTCTTTATTCTCTCCTCCCACGTTTTTTCACAGCTTTTATAACCCAATAGAATCTTCTGGGCAGTACAAGAGTCAAAGCAGTTGCATTCCATTTCTCAAGTGAATGATTATAGGTAAAAGCATGGTTTTTATCTCCCTCACATGACTGAACATTTTATGTGTTCCTGGTGAAAACCAAATTATCCCGAGAACCCACATACATTCCTACCCAAGCAACTTGTTATAGATTAACCATGTGGGCAAGCAAGGTGTTCCTGTCAGGTCTTTTACTGGCAGGCTGCATCTTACAGACAAAGGGTCAATTACTTTATTTCTTATCTTGAAAAGTAATCTTACAAAGAATCTTAAAGGAATCACAAACCTAAATTTTTATATATGAAAATGAATCAGCTCTATTTTAAATCTTTAGGGTACATATCCATTCATTAATAGTTTTTTATATCACAAGATTGAGGGCAGAAATGTGTATAAGGAATTAACCATCACCTTTGGTCAACCAAACCTAGCAAGCAGAGTACGTCAGCCAGTAATACTTGGATTGTTTTGTTCTTATACCATGACCTTAGAGTCCACATTTAACCATGTGCCTTTCTAAAACATTAAATTGTCTTCTTGGGGTTCTTCACCTCAAAGTTATTTAACAAAAACACCTTAGTCTACTTTGTTGTTATTAAAGCTTTGTTTCAGCTGTGATGCACTCTGACACCTGTGAACACATCTCCCGACATCAAGGTTAAAAGAATCTAGGACTCCATTGTTAATCCTTAACCTGAGCTACAATCTGCACAACTCCTTTGGTCAAACTCACAGACCCTGGCTGTGAAACATATCCTTGTATTTATTTTTATTCATCAAAACCCTATATAAACTATCATTATAATTATCAAATTAGCACAGCTTAGGGAGAGGTCATCTTCTTGACGATCCACAGGTAAAAATGCCCAGTAGAACGGGATGTTTCCAAGAGATTAAACACACCATGTTAAAGGCAGTGGAGATCTCCCCTCACACCGAGCTCATACCACAGAAAGAGGGCAGCAGAAAATATGTAAGCAGCAGCAGCAGAAGCAAAAGACATTCCAGGGCCTTGCCTAGAATAGATCGGCCCATCGGAGGACTTCCTTCTGGTGGGCGGACACCTGGAACTTCAGTTGCCACTTGCTGCCCCTGTGGCACGGCCACCAACTGGCTTTAACCATTGAGTGTCAGATCGTGACATATGGGCCGTGGGGGCAACCGGGCTACTTTAAGATTCTACCTCAAAAAAAGCAAGAGGAGGGAACTTGGCCCCCTGGAAGGCTCCCGCAGACCGAGGCAGCCGGTTGCTATGAACCTCGTGGTAATCGTGGCTTCTCTTTCCAGGTCTGGAAGCAGCATGTACACACCCATCCCTCAGAGGTAGGCGGTGTGTCCCATTGTCTCTGTCCTCTTCCGCCTTCACTTCCAAGGGCCGCTCTGTCCTCCCCACGCTCTCTCCAGGCCTGCCCATGTCTCTCTGCTTGAGCCCATTCCCCCACCAAGTCCTTACCAACCATCTCTTCCTACAGCGGCTCTCCGTTCCCAGCCTCAGTCCAAGACCCAGGCCTACACATATGGCGTGTGGAGAAGCTGAAGCCGGTGCCCATAGCGCGCGAGAACCATGGCATCTTCTTCTCTGGGGATTCCTACCTCGTGCTACACAACGGCCCAGAAGAGGTCTCCCATTTGCACCTGTGGCTAGGTAAAGGGGTTGGAATGGTGTCTGTGTGGGTGGGTTTGGCCAAGGCAGGGATGGAGATTGCAGTGGTTTCGGGGACCTTGCCTGTCACCTCACCCTAGGCCAGCAGTCATCCCGGGATGAGCAGGGAGCCTGTGCTGTGCTGGCTGTGCACCTTAACACCCTGCTTGGGGAGCGGCCTGTGCAGCACCGTGAGGTTCAAGGGAATGAGTCTGACCTCTTCATGAGCTACTTCCCCCGTGGCCTCAAGTACCAGGTAAGACCCACCTCCAGGCCCTCATTCCCATGGGTCTTCTCAGAGTCTGCTCCTGTTTCTGCCTGTCCTTATCCTTTGGAAGGCCTGGGCACACTTGGGGATTGGTTTCCACCTTCGTCTCCTAGCCGGCTCCGGGGTTGCCTGTGAGGCCACTCAGGCCAGTTTTCTGGGCTGCAGGAAGGCGGTGTGGAATCCGCATTTCACAAGACAAGCCCGGGAGCCACCCCAGCAGCCACCAAGAAGCTCTACCAGGTTAAGGGGAAGAAGAACATTCGTGCCACTGAGAGGACGCTGAGCTGGGACAGCTTCAACACCGGGGACTGCTTCATCCTGGACCTGGGTCAGGTGGGTAGGTGGCTGACACTGGCGCTGTGCCGATGCTTTAAGACAGGCTGGGAGGCTGGGGAACTTTTCCATCAATGAGAGGACACACCCCAGCCAGGCAGCCCTTAGGGACCCAGCGGGATTATCTCCCAGAAGCAGGCAGACACCACCATCCTCCCATGTCCCAGACTCATTTGTACAGTTGTCTCAAACTTGTGTGGTTCCTCCCGTACGGTTCCAGGTATGTCCAACCCGTGGCCATTGGTTGGCTGCATATAGCCCATGATATGTAAATGGAGCTCAGCAGAAGGCTTTGAACTTTATTTATTTATTTGTCGAGACAGGTCTCCTCTGTGTAGCTGTGTAGACCAGGGTGGCCTCCAACTCACAGAGATCCTCCTGCCTCTGCCTCCAGAGTGCTGGGATTAAAGGCATGCGCCACCACTGCCTGGCTGGCTTTAAACTTTCTTAAAAACATGTCTAGGTTATTTTGAATTATTTTGTAATTTGATTACATTTTAAAAAAACATTATGTCTGTGTCCCTGTGTGGGGCATGTACATGTGATTGCAGAGGCCAATAGAGGGTGCTGGTGTGACAGGCGGTTGTGAACTGTCCTTTGTGGGTGCTCAGAACGCAGGTCTCCTGTAGGAGCAGGGTATATACTCTACCACTGAGTCATCTCTCCAGCCCCAGGACATAATTTATACACAACATTTTTGTTTGTTTGCTTGTTTGCTTTTGTTTGTTTGGAGACAAGGTTTCTCTGTGGCTTTGGAGGCTGTCCTGGAACTTGCTCTGTAGACCAGGCTGGCCTCGAACTCACAGAGATGCGCCTGCCTCTGCCTCCTAGTGCTGGGGTGAAAGGTGTGCGCCACCACACCTCTGGCACAGGCACTGCCTTCTTGCTTGCCCTGCCTGAGGGTGCAGTTGTTCAGTGGGGGCAGGACAAAGGCTGTGACGGGCCTGTCTGGCTTCTCTGCAGAATATCTTCGCCTGGTGTGGTGGCAAGTCCAACATCTTGGAACGTAACAAGGCAAGGGACCTGGCCCTGGCCATCAGGGACAGCAAGCGGCAGGGCAAGGCCCAGGTGGAAATTGTCACCGATGGAGAGGAGCCAGCCGAGATGATTCAGGTTGGGACATGGGGGTGGGCAGCTGGGAGCTGCTGTTCCCATACCGCCAAGAGAGACAGACTGTGATAAACTGGGATTATGGCGGTGGCTGATAGAGTTTGACAGGGGCTGTTTGGGGCCCTACTCAGCCCTGTGATCCATCATGGGCTACCTTTGTGTGATGGCGATAAGGGGTTCCCTGCATGGGCACAGCCTTGGGGCAAGAGGCTGTCTGGTGGGTGGGCTGGATCCATCGCTTTGTCCTCTTATCTTAGTGCAGGACACAGGCGGCTCTGGACGAGGTGACTTGGAAGAATTGGGTGCAGAAGCCCCAGTAATCTTGTCTGCCTCTGCAGGTTCTGGGCCCCAAGCCTGCTCTGAAGGAGGGCAACCCTGAGGAAGACCTCACAGCTGACCAGACCAACGCCCAAGCCGCGGCCCTGTATAAGGTGGGCACTTCGGGCCTGCTGGGAACTAACAGGCGTCTGCTGGTGGCTGAATCGGCAGGAGGAGGCTGTGGGGAGGCCGTAGGGGTTGGAGGAGACATGGGTGGGAAGCAGGCAGATGGCAGCCCCGCCCCCCTCCCAGGTGATAAGTGGTATTCCCTTTGGCTCCTTGGTGAAGGGTTGTAAGCTAATGCTGAGCCTGCCTTGATTTGAACCCTGTGCACTGACTTGGAATGTGGAAGTCACCTCTTTCCCTAAGGGAATCATGGGCTCTGAACTACAGTTCACAGAAGAGAGAGGGGCTGTCTGATCCTTGCCTTTGGGGGGGCCCTCTCCCTGCCTGTTGCTTGGAACTGTGGGGAGAAGCAACTGGGGAGGGCCTGGGTAACCCAATTATTGTAGGTGAGGGCGTGTGTGTGTGTGTGTGTGTGTGTGTGTGTGTGTGTGTGAGAGAGAGTGTGTGTGAGTGCATGTGTGTGTGAGTGTGTGTGAGTATGTGTGTGAGTGTGTGAGTGTGTCTATGTGAGTGTGTGTGATAGAGTGTGTGTCTATGTGTGTGAGTGTGTGTGTGAGTGTCAGTGTGTGTGAGTGTGTGTGAGTGTGTCAGTGTGTCTATGTGAGTGTGTGTGTGAGAGAGTGTGTGTGAGTGCATTGTGTGAGTGTCAGTGTGTGTGTGTGTCAGTGTGTGTCTATGTGTGTGAGAGTGTGTGTGTGTGTGTGTGAGTGTCAGTGTGTGTGAGTGTGTGTGAGTGTGTGAGTGTGTCTATGTGAGTGTGTGTGAGAGAGTGTGTGTGAGTGCATGTGTGTGTCAGTGTGTGAGAGTGTGTGAGTGTGTGTGAGTGTCAGTGTGTGTGAGTGTGTCAGTGTGTCTATGTGAGTGTGTGTGATAGAGTGTGTGTGATAGTGTGTGTGAGAGTGTGTGTGAGTGCATGTGTGTGTGAGTGTCAGTGTGTGTGTGTGTCAGTGTGTATCTATGTGAGTGTGTGTGATAGAGTGTGTGTGTCTGTGTGTGTGTGTGATAGAGTGTGTGTGAGTGTGTCTATGTGTGTGAGTGTGTGTCTATGTGTGTGTCAGTGTGTGTGAGTGTGTGAGTGTGTCTATGTGAGTGTGTGTCTATGTGTCTGTGTGTGTGTGTCTATGTGAGTGTGTGTGAGTGTGTCAGTGGTAACTGTCCTTCCTCCCCAGGTCTCTGATGCCACTGGACAGATGAATCTGACTAAGGTGGCGGACTCCAGTCCCTTTGCCTCTGAACTGCTGATTCCAGATGACTGCTTTGTTCTGGACAACGGGCCTTGTGGCAAAATCTACATCTGGAAGGGTATGTGTGTCTCCTCAGTGTGAGCCTGAGGGCCCTGCAGCTGCTGGGGTGGGGGTGGGGCCCTTGAAGCAGGCTCAGCCTCCTCAGCCCCAGGGCCCTGTAGCTTCCCTGAACCCAGCAGGCTCAGCCATTTTGAAAACCTCAGCTGGCCTCTGCTGGCCGCATCCCAGAGACTCAGATTCACCAGGTCTGGGTTGGAGCCTGAGCATATGGGTATTAAACATGTTCCCAGGGTGTGCCTTGGGGTCCAGGGACCACGCTTTGAGAACTTTCTTGGCAGTGTCCGGTCCTTCAGGGATCTGAGGTGCCTGACCCCGAGGTTCTGAGTTAACTGTAATAGAGGTAAATTTTAGATGGGATTCATGGTGCTTTATGGAGTGTGTGGTAAACTTTCAGGCTTGCAGGCTGCTGTCCCAAGAGCCTGTGTCTGCTGCAAAGAGAAAGGCATCTGCTGTGTGTGTAGGAGCTCGTGGCTCGTTTGACCCTGGAAATGTAGGGACAGCAGATCCTGGGAGCCTGCTTGCTTTTGTGTACCTCTCTCTCTCTCTCTCTCTCTCTCTCTCTCTCTCTCTCTCTGTGTGTGTGTGTGTGTGTGTGTGTGTGTCCCTTCCCTCCCTCCCTCCCTCCTCCCCTCCCTCCCCAAGTACTGGTGTTCAAGGCATGTGCCTGACCAACTGAGACATGTCTCCCCAGCCTCTCCCCAACCCCACCCCGTGTCCTGTGCCCTCACTGATGTGGTGGCGGGGAAGTCTGGAAGCCAGCTGGCCCTCCCAGTGCCTAAGACAGGACTCTAATAGACCGGGTGCAGACTATGACAGCCGGGACAGAACGAGCTGGGATGAGCGGCTAGTGAAATGATGGAGGGAGATGCATGATATCAACGTCTGATCTGCACATGCGGCCACGCACATGTGCAAACATACCAACACATACATCGTTCCAGTAGACAACCTGGTGGTAGGGTGTGTTCCCAGCTGAGGTCTGGAGGGAAGGTCTCCAATGTGCTGAGTGGCGCTTAGCTCGGGCCTCAACTTTCCTGATGATGTGATGCATGGTTTGGCCTAGTGGTTCTGGACCCCGTCTGCTGGAACGGAGGTCTAGCTCTGGAGGTTCTGAGCCCATAGGTCTCAGGGCCCACAAAATTTATCTTTAAAAGCTTCTCTCTTTCTGTGTCGCATGCCTGTGGGTACCCAAGAAGGCCAGAGAGCATCAGAGCCCTTGGGGCTGAAGTTAAAAGCAGTTATGAGCTTCTGATGTGGGTGTTGGGAACTGAACTCTGGTCCTTTGCAAAAACAGCAAATGCTCTTAACCACTGAGCCATCTTTCTAACATTTTCCTTTCTTTTTTTGAGACAAGGTCTCATGTAGCCCAGGCTGGCCTCTGACCTGTTATAAAGTCAAGGACCAACTGCTCCTCCTGCCATGCCTGATTGTTTCTGGGGCTGGGGTTGGAACCTAGGGCATGCTGGGCAAATATTCTACCAACTGAGCTGCATCCCTTCCCGCAGAGGCGCCATACACCATGGAGCCGATGCTGGGATTCCAGAGGCCTATGTGAGTATCTGTAGTCCCCAGGGCAGGAATCATAGAGAAAGAATCCATGGGACAGGAAGCTTAGGAGGCAGGAAGGCCAATGCCCAAGGATGCCAGAACCTCGGGTCAGTTACAGAGGAAGGACACAGATACTTCAGAGTTCACAAGAGTTTAGCACGGGCCGGAGAGCCAACCACCATGCTTAGCCATTTCCTTCTCAAAATGCCTTCAGCTTGATCACAGTTTGTGTCCAAGGGATCGCCTATGTAAAGGACTATGTAAGTGATCGCCTACATTGCCTATGGTGGGTTCTGTTTTGGTTTTGTTTTATAAACACTTAAGCAGCAAGCATACTGGCTTTTGGCCGTGTGGGAGTCAGTTCAGCTCTATAGGAATTTTATTCCATGTCCTATTTAGTCACACACACACACACACACACACACACACACACACACACACACACACACGATGTTTGATAATAGAACAGTGTTCTTGGTAACAGTGTGCACACACAGAAGGTTCCAAGCAAGGGTGGGGCCCTGACCCTAGTTCCTTTTTTATTTTATGTGTATGTGTGTATATTTTTATTACATGTGTGCAGTGTCCTCCCAAGCCAGGAGGCAGCATTGGATCCCCTGGCACTGGAATTACAGATGGTTGTGAGTGCCAAGGGGTTGCCGGGAATCAAACTCAGGTCCTCTGCAAGAGAAGCAAGTGCTCTTAACCGCTGAGCCATTGCCCCACCCCACTGGGCTTACAGTTCCATGTCTAGGAGGAAGTCTATTCTTCCTAAAAGACGGCTTGATCAGAGCCAAAAGACTCTGCTGATCAAGGCAGAAGCTTTAATTAATTAACTAACTAATTAATTAAATCTTAGCTTAGAGCTGCCAGCTTTCTGGGGGAAAATTTAAGAGCATGACTTCACACTCCAAGGCGCCCTCAGGATTCTTGGGTACTATGAGTACATTTTATTTAAAACAAAAGAACAACAACAAAAAAAACCAAACAAACAAACAAAAACAACAACAACAAAAAACCCAAAAAGTCAAAAACCTGCCAGGTATTCTGCAGACCCCTTAAGTTTCTTCTAGAAAATGGGGTAGAGACTAGAGAATTTCCACCCCCTCCAAATGACTCCTGCAGCCCAGGCTGACTTTGAACTCGGATCTGAAGACATGGAGATGAAGTTCTGAGCCTGCTGCCTCTACTTCCCCTTCAGGGCTTAGGTGTTTTTCTGTGGTGTTAGGGACAGAAGTCAGAGCTCCACACTAGGCAAGCCCTCTCCAGTCGGCTGCACCCCGTCCGCCTCTCCCTTTGAGACCCTGTTCCTTTGTTCCAGGGCGAAAAGCTAATGAGAAAGAGCGGCAGGCAGCCCTCCAAGTGGCCGATGGCTTCATCTCTCGGATGAGATATTCCCCAAACACTCAGGTGAGGACAAAACTGGTCTGCACCCCCTGGCGCCTTCCTGTGGCTTCCCAGTCCGCAATGGGGACAAGAGCAGGACAGCTCAGGGGTTGGGAGCAGACTCACCTGCCTCAGACCACTTAGGTGGAAAGGCCTTTTCAGTCCTTCAGCATTTAAAACAACAACCCCAAACTTGCCTTTAATCCCAGCACTTGGGAGGCAGGCGAAGGCAGGCGGATCTTTGTGAGCTCGAGGCCAACCTGGTTTACAAAGTGAGTTTCAGATCAGCCAGGACTATTACACAGAAAAACCCTGCTCTCTAAAAACAAAAACAAAAAAACAAACAAAACCCCCAAAACTTATTTTTAAAGGGAAGCCTGTGAGCCTGAAGGGTAGGGCATGTCACTGAGTGGCTGTGTCTCTCCCCGGCACAGTGGATGCACAAGTTATTCTCATCTTGCTGCTCACTCTCCATGTGGGTCTCGTGTAGCCCAGGCTGGCCTCACACTCTCTATGTAGCCAAGGAGACCTTGAACTTCTGATCTTCTAGGATTGTAGGTGTGGGTCACACCTGGCTTGGGTAGTGCTGGGAATTGAACACAGCACTGGCTTTGTGTGTAGCTAGCACGTATTCTACCAGTCGAGGTACATCCTCTGCTCTGTCTTCCCTGCTTCCCCTCAGATTAGCTTAGAACTTACTATGTATCCCCAGCTGGCCTGAACTCACAATTACCCTGCCTGCCTCAGCCTCTCAAGCGCTGAGGTCACGGGTGTGAGTCACGGTGCCCTGGTTAGAAGTTCTGACGCAGCTGATGTCTAATTGGTCATCTGCCACACTGAGTGCCCATGGTCTCCTCTGCCTCTGCCCTGTGATCTTGTATCCTATCTTTGTCTTCTCAGGACTGGCTTAGACTGCTGGTGGCCTCTCGCCTGGGTTACAGGGCTCTCATCTTCTTGAATGAAAAAAAGTCTAGTCAAGAGGCAGATGGTCTGAGCAGCTTCTGAGCAAATTCATGCAAAGGAACCCTTCAAAGAGATTGGGGTGCATTGCCCCTGTGGCGGGAAGCTGCCCCCCGGGGTTCTGATTAGCAGATATTGAAGACAGTTTTATGAATATTTGTGAGGTGGGTGGCATATTCATGGGGCAAAGTGGTCCTTTTCCCTCCTAAATCATGATAGACCAGAGATCCCTTTGAGTACTCCTTCCCATAATCGCCTAGAAAAGGGTGTATGTGTGTGCGAGAGCTATCAAAAACCAGTCTTCTGACGGACGTTGCGTCCTTTCGGCCAATGACAAGCACGGACAATGCCCTCACACCTCATCCTCAGTCGTAGGGAGGCAACCTAACCGCAGGGCGATGGCAAGAATACTTAACCACAAGGAACGGCCTCCCAGGAGGCACAGCTGGCAGGGCACAGCTGCGGTTCCCTTGGTTACGCCCTATCTGACTCCTTGCTGACTGGTCCCGTCCCGTCCGCTGAGCCCAGCTTTTCTCCCGCTGCAGGTGGAGATTCTGCCCCAGGGCCGAGAGAGCCCCATCTTCAAGCAATTCTTCAAGACCTGGAAGTGAGGGCGCCGGCCCCCAGCCCTGCCCTCCTGCCCCCCCCAGCCTGCCGGCCCCCACCCCTGCCCCCCCAGCCTGCCGGCCCCCAGCCCTGCCCCCTCCCCAGCCGGCCCCCAGCCCCCACCCCTGCCCTCCTGCCCCCCCAGCCTGCCGGCCCCCAGCCCTGCCCTCCCCAGCCTGCCGGCCCCCAGCCCTGCCCCCCCCAGCCTGCCGGCCCCCACCCTGCCCTCCTGCCCCCCCCAGCCTGCCGGCCCCCAGCCCTGCCCCCCCCAGCCCTGCCCTCCTGCCCCCCCCCCAGCCTGCCGGCCCCCAGCCCTGCCCCCCAGCCCTGCCCCCAGCCCTGCCCTCCTGCCCCCCCCCCAGCCTACCGGCCCTCAGCCCCTGCCTCTGGCGCCCTCTGGGTGCTCAATAAAGGAGACCGTTGCTTTCCGGGCTCTTCCTGTGCGCTTGCCCTGGGCGGATTTAGTTCCACCTGGGCTCATCCCCATCCTGGTGATAATCCCACAGCTTCCAAGAGCCCAGCGCTGCCTCCGCATGGCCAGGGCTCTCAGTGCAGCTGCTGGCCGACCCCCACCATGCCCAGAACCCTACCGGGAGGCGGCACACCGCCAGCCTTGGCATCGCTTTCAGGCCAGGGTTTAGTTCAAGTCTCACATCCCCAGCTGGGACAAGGCTGTGGCTGTGGCTGGGGATAGATTTCTGTTCAAGCCAGTATTTCCTCAGATGCCCCAGTAAGTGCCAGTGCGGCCCCAGTAAGTGCCAGTGCGGCCCCAGTAAGTGCCAGAGCGGCAGTTTTAAACGATTACGCTCAACCAGCAACAAAACGTACCACTGCCCTTGAGCAGGTCAGCTGTTTTCTCTTCCTCCGCTGGTTCTGTGTTTGGCTCATCAGCCCAGTGTGTGTGTGTGTGTGTGTGTGTGTGTGTGTGTGTGTGTATGTGTGTGTAAGTGCCAGTCTGGGTGGTGGTGGCGCACACCTTTAATCCCAGCACTCGGGAGGCAGAGGCAGGTGGAGCTCTGAGTTCGAGGCCAGCCTGGTCTACAGAGTGAATTCCAGGACAGGCTCCAAAGCCACACAGAAACCCTGGGGGGGGGGCAGAGAGAGGGAGGGGGAAGGGGGTGCTAGTCTATAGCGGGGAGGCCCTGCTCCTCGGTTCTCCCTGGTCACAGCTCCATTGTCAATGACAGTGTGGAGCATGGAAGAGGGCAGAGGGGCAGAGCATGTGCTTGGGGGTGGGGGAGTAACCCAGCCAGGTATGGTGGTGCATGTTTGTAACCCTGTCAGGAGGAAGAGGCAGGAGGACTGTGAGTTTAGCCTTTGCTACATGGTGAGTTCAAGGTCAACCTAGGCTATAAGAGACCCTCTCTCCAAACAAGCTAGAGGGGGTGGGGGAGCGTGTCACAGAGGCCCCCAACCCCAAGCGTGGTGTCTGGGTGAGCCTGGATCTGAGGCAGCTGCTACCCTGAGCCAACCCTCCCGTGTCCTAAGGGTAACTGTGGCCTCTGACCTGTGACACACTGGATTCTTCTGTCCCACACAAAGCCAGAAAGTCTAATCAAGCTCATCTTCCCGATGTTGTGCCAAGAAGCAAGACAAGGTGAGCTCCTCTGTGGACCCTCCCCATGTTCTCCCGGCCCTGGGAACTCTGCCAGGAGACAGGAAGCTCGGTACCCACGTGACTGCCCGTTTGACATCTATGGAGACTTTCCTCCACCCCAAGCCCACCCAGGAGAGCGCATTCCTGAGTTACCCTGGTCTAGAATGGCCCCTGCTGGGGATGCTGGCTCCCTTTCAGACCCTCCCGGGATCCCTGTGGCCTGACACGCTGGGACCCTGTGTCCCCTTTCCCGCCAACCTTGCCAAGTCAGCCTTATGCTCTGGGAAGGGAGGGGGCAGCAGGGGAGGAAGCGTCCAGACTGCCATGGACCTCTGCTGGGCAGCGAACATGGGGCCTGGGGGCAGACCTGTGGTAACAAAGCGTTCTAATTGAGACCCTGTACCGACAGCGGCCAACGGCAGGGATTGTCGGGAGCACACTGGGAGACAGACCTCTCTGTCTCTGGGCCAGATTGGGAGTGGCCTGTAACAGAAGTAGGGATGGACACAGGCTTCCACAGCCCGGCTTGAGAGAAGCCAGAGGGGCCTGAGGCTCTAGGGTGGTTAGGTGGGGACTGGGAGACACCACCGTACTCACTGCACAGAGCTTGCAAAAGGTCTCCTGGCCTGGGTGGGCAAGATGGCTTGACAGGTAAAGAGCTTACCACAAAAGCTCCAGAGCCTAAAGGTGGAAGGTGAGGACCAACTTCACAAAGCCGTCTTCTGGTCCCCACAGGGCCTGCCATGTATGTGTCCCACCCCCCCACAAATAATAATAATAATAATAATAAGCGAAAGGACGCCTCTCCAGCCCCGCAGGTGTGGCCGGGGGAACTCTGAGGGCAGGTAGCCAGGGTGCAGGAAGCCCCTCCACCCTGGGGCGCTGAGGGGTCTGTAACCCACGGCACCCTAGGCGCTACCCTGCCTGGCTCAATCTGGTGGCAGACAACGGGGCACAGGAAGACCCTCAAAGAACTGTCGTGGAAGGAAACACTAGAGACTACAACAATTCCTTTATTCTAAAACGGCTGGTGGGTGAGCAGTTCCTATCGCCCCTCAGGAAGAGGGTGTGGTCTCCACAGGAGCCCCAGCCTGTGGGCGGTGTGGATCCAGCACCGCCATGGCTAGCTAATCTAGTTAGCAGTTAGTGAGTGCCCATTTCCAGATCACAAACAATGGTGGGCAAAGGAGGTAGGGGGAGAGGAGGAGGGCAGGAACCAGTGTCCTGAAAATCCTGGTGGCTGAAGGGAGGAGCCTGCCTATCAGTCACTTTTCCCTGTGTTATGCTGCCCCCTGCTGGCTGAAGATATTGTTGCCTCTGGACACTGGGGACAGCAGTTGGGGAGTCAGGAGCTGCAGCTTCCAGGAACTCTCTAGGCGCGGATGTGTAGACTGCTGTCCTACCTTATGGTCTGTTCACTTCCACTGAGATATCGGGAGCCCAGCCCTGTGAACTGGAGCCCAGCTGGGAACAACAGGAGGCTCTCCTTGCTTCAAAAGAGGCAAGGAGGTGAATTCTAGCTGCTTGGATGTGCTATGCTGGTACAGACACAGACTTCTCAGAAGTGGGAGCTTCCAACCTCACCTGCAGAGGCAGGGAGGGGTCGGCGGTTCCGAGAGCTCCAGCCAGCCAGCTTGCTTTTCTAGGAACGGTCCGTGATGGGTCAGATCAACCCTGTGCTCTCGAATGAGTGAGGCTGTGGGTCACACACGCCCGTGAAGGTGAGGTCCTTGGAGTAAGGCCCTTGAGACCCAGAGCATTTCTGTGTCCCCAACAAGGAGGCCTGTCCCTTTGACACCTGGGCTAGGTAGACGTCCAGAGTCCTGAGCAGACGTTTTGGGCTCTTCTTGGCCAACACTTCCAAGTCTGGAACAGAGGAGATCAGGGAACTGAAGGCTTAGGGACCCTGAGGGGCACGAGGCCTCGAGTCCAACGGCTCTGTGAACACCTTCAACCCTTGACATTTAGAGACAAGAGTAAAAACAGGCACAGAGCCCAGGGGCCACTCCTTCCCTGCGACACATACCTCAAATCCGCAGAACCGGATTTGTGTTCTTTAATTTTTAACATTTTTATTTTATTTTATATGTATGAGGGTTTGCTCAAATGTATGTCTATGTACCACATGTATGCTTGACGCCTGAGCACATCGGAAGAGGGTACCAGATCCTCTGGAACTGAAGTCATACATGGCTGCGAGCCGCCGTGGGTGCTGGGTCAGAAGCCAGCCCAGCGCTCTGGAAGAGCAGCCAGCGCTCTGAACGGCTGAGCCGCCTCCCTAGCCCCGGCTCTCGCCTTTCTGTCTTGTTCTGTCTGAGACACGTCTCCTGTAGACCTTGAACTTCAATCTTCCTGTCTCCCCCTATTAAGTGCCCAGATTACAGGCTTGCCCCACCATGCGGAGCGGCTGATGGAGCACCGGGGACTGAGCCCAGGGCTCATGCATGCCAGGCTGGTGCTCTAACAGTGGTACCACGTTCCCGGCCCACTCTGACGGACGCATCTTTTCGAGACTTACTCGCTTTTTAAAGGACTATGTAAGTCTGCGGGTGGGTCCATGCGTGTGTGGATGTGTGCATGTGAGCGTGAGGGTCTGCAGAGGTTAGGGAACAGGATCTCTCTGGACCAGAGTTACAGGCAGACTCTGGGAGAGCAGTAGGCCATCTGAACCAACCGCCCATCTGGTCAGTCCTGTTTCGTTGTTCATGACACTGGGTCTTACTATGTAGCCATGGTGGGCCTGAAGCTCACATGCAGACCAGGCTGGCCTTGAACTCACAGAGATCTGCCTGCACTGTGTCTACTGAACTTTAGATGTTCAGTTCAGAAGATGTGGGTTGTTTGATGTGATCATCAAGAACCACGAATGCTCAAAACTGCAATCCTGACTCAGGGGAATCGAGGCAGGGGGATTGTAGCCTGGCTACAGTGTGAGACTATCTCAAAAATCTAAACAAGAATAACAATAACAAGCAATCATCACACATGTACGGCCAGAGCCCGCTGTGCACACCTGTAATCCCCCCCACACACACACAGGGTCTCTCTGTGCCCAGGACCATTGCCCTGGAACTCGCTCTGAAGACCACGCTGTAATCTTTGTATTTAGGAAGCAGAAGTAGATGGACTGCCATAAATTCACGGCCATTCTGCTCTACACAGTGAATGTAGTTCCAGGCCAGCCAGGGCCTTATAGCCAGACCCTGCTTTGACAAACAAACAAACAAACAGCAAGGAAACAGAAGGGTATGGGCCCAAAGTGAGGGGTGTGGTGGCAGAGAAAAGAGAAACAGCAGGCCCCAGGGGGCTCTGAGAGCCAGGGAGAGCCTGAGAGGGGAGGGGGGAGGGGAGGAGGGGAGGAAGGGTCCACCTTTGAGGACAAAGCCTGAGTCTGAGATAGTCCTCTGCTGGGTCCTCCACACACGTGCCAGGTGAAGGAACGTGGCTGCATAGAAGCTGTTCACCACTGGGATGACCTTCTGCCTCCGGTTACATTCCCTACAGGACAAGAGAGGTGACCTGCTTAGCCACAGACCCCGAACCTGACACACCAGTGCCCTCCTTCCCAACCTACCCAGTCAGGTCACCCCACCCACGGCTCCCCAGGCGGCCTGGGGCAGGTTTGGGAGGCGAGGTGGCTGGAGCACGGGGATCATCCAGATGGGAGAGCGGGCAGGTGACAGAGCTGTGGAGGATGTGGCGTGGATGGGGACACTCACCTGGAGAGGCATTCTTCTCTCAGGGCCTGGATGGCAATTCGGGTGATGTTCACGGACATCAAACAGAAGGGAAATTGCTGGAGGGGAGGGTAAGAGGTCATGGCCAGCCAGCTCTGGCCGTATGCATTTCTTCCCCAGGAGCGGCCTGGAATCTAGGATTCCCTATGAGGTCAGTTCAAATCCCTCTTTTCTACGTTTTTATTTTTTAATAAGAACCGGGCTCCACAGTTCCCATGCTTGACTTAGGCGCTTTGTAGCTAAGATCGGCCTTGAGCTTCCTAACTATTTATTTAATGATATGATATGAGTGCTTTGTCTGTGAGCCACGTGTGGGCCTAGTGGCTGAGGAGGCTAGAAGAGCATGCTGGCTCCTGGGAACTGAATTAAAGACAGTGTGAGCTGCCCTGCCGTGTGGGTGCTGGGCTATGAACCTGACAGAGAAGCAGCCACTTTAACTTTTCTTCCCCACTTAGTAAAGGATCCCTCTGTGAAAACAGGTGTTTGTGCCTAATCCGGGGTTTAGAAGGGAGTTCCCGCTGTGGGCGAGTCCCCTTCAAAAGTCATTACAAAATAAAAAGTTAAAGTGTATTGGTCAGGGGCTGGAGAGATGACTCAGAGCTTAAGAGCACTAACTGCTCTTCCAGAGGTCCGAAGTTCAATTCCCAGCAACCACATGGTGGTTCACACCCATCTGTGGTGCCCTCTTCTGGCATGTAGGCATTCATAAATAAATCCTTTAAAAAAAATAACATGTATTTGTCAGGAAGCAGAAGCAGGAGGATTCGGAATTCATGGCTAATTTTGGCTACAGAGCAAGCTTGAGGCCAGTCTGGTCTACCAGAGCAAGGTGGGATGGCCTGGCCAGTTTGCCACCAAATCTCAAGGCCTGAATTTGATCCCCAAGACCCACAAGGCAAAAGTAGAGAATGAAGTCCCACAAGTCTGCTTCTAGGGTGCTGTGTGCGCACGCGCGCACACACATACACACACCCGCACGCACTCACGCGCGCACGCACGCGCGCACACACACACTGTACTTTGTGTCCCCTTCAATGCCCTACTTTATCCCGTTCTGTTCTCCCTAACAAGCCCCCTCCTGGATTAGTTAACTGAGGTGGGGAGGCCCATGCTAACCATTAGTGGCGCCATCCCTTGGATACCCTGGACTGGATAAAAAGGAGGAAGCCAGCCCAGCAGCACCATCCGTTTGCTGCTCCCTGACTGTGGATGCCATGTCACCACCTGTCTGAGCCCCCTCCTCCCTAAGATGCATCGTCAGGTCATTTGTCATAGCAGCAGAAAGGTAACTAATACACTCCCACTTACTAATTTGAAAATAACAGGGCTAACCTGTTGTTCTGTTTGAGTGTTCTGTCTTTTTGAAATGGGGTCTCATGCAGCCCAGGCTAGCTGGAATGTACTATGTGATTGAGGATGGCCTTGAACACCAATCTTCCTGACTTTACCACCTGGTCAATACACGATCTCACCACCCACGTTTCAGTCTGCTCTTTGTAACTTTTCATGCGGTTGCTATAACCCCTTCCCCAGACTCCAGGGTCATGAGTAGTTTCCTGCACTCCGAGCACAATAAAGCTCGGTGTAACCCTTGGTCTGTTCCTATCTTTCACCTTTCCCCTACTTCCACAAAGTGCCACTGTGCTCCTGATACAACTGTTGTGTGCGATGTGTGATGCTCATGGCATGATAATAAAGCTCC